>NC_134271.1:133251798-133598659 GCF_031893055.1 Leptodactylus fuscus
TGTAAGATAAGAAATATCTACCTACAAAAACTACACCTTCCATTATTACACAGCAATATTTACTTACTACGGTGGAATCTCTGTTGGGGGTATCGTCTTCATGTAAGTGCTGTGTCTTTTTCCTATTTTTTTACTGGTTTCTTGTGATTGTGGAATTTTAAATGGCTCAATTAAAGTATAAAATTCTTTTAAGTCTACACTAGACTGGATGCTGAATCACTACTTTTTTCTTTGAGGATAGATGGTTGAGCACAAATGTTTCCTTTTATATATTTTATTCTTTTTAGCTGCAAAGTGACTTCCCAATTTGTAAAGCTAAGCATTTATGTTTCAAGGTCAACTATTTAGAATTTTTCTTTTAACACAACATTGCGCTGTATAAATATTTTTCTACTATACCGGAACAAATGACTTCTATTTCCATTTCCTGGCCATTCTGAGCCTTGATTTTAGAGGGTTCAGTAACAGAACAATCTGTCAGTCGGGTCTCATTCCCCTGACAATTCCCTCTGAGATACACATGGCCATTGCTTGTTGTCAGGGCTGTGATAATAAATGTATCAACTAAATGACCACAATGTAATTCTCTGCACACAACCTGAGCCCCATTCCTGCTCCATTGGTCAGTGACAGCTCTGCTCCATGTCTTATTATGTGTGAGAATCTCCAGTCTTCCTGCACAGTGATCCTCTCCACCCATCAGCCTCACTGTCTCATTTTCCCCTGTGGATATATAAGATTTTTTTTTACATACATCACTGTACTTCATTTTAAAACTGCAAAGAACAATAAAATTAATTTCCTTTTAAAGGGGTTATCCAAGGACTGTAAAACACCCTCCCTCTGGGGATCCACTGCAGCCATTCCTCCATTTTCTGAGCAGGTTTATACTCTGGGTTACATGATCGTAAACAGTCATTGGCTCCCAAGTCGATTTACCTCCTTTCCCATATTCTCAGGTAGTTCCCTGTACTATGGGGGCTGGCACACAAGATCATTATAACAGCAAATCCAGCCACTACAGTAAAAGTAACTACCTGGGAACACGGGAGATGAGGAAGAAGAAGAGTGAGTCAAGGGCCAGATGCTGGTATCAGTCAGGTGATCCAGAGTCAGAACCCTCTGAATATTTAGAGGAAGTTTTTACACAATCCCTAGGTAAACCCTTTAAGCACAGAAAGGTTGTAATATATAATTTTATCAGTCAACTAGCAACACTAGGGGAACTTAAAGTGACCCTCCATCCAGAAGACAATGTTTAGTATTATCCTTACCTGTGCATATAATACTAGCAGTGTCCCTTGGTGGACACTTGTGATTTCCCAAGGCTGTGGTATTACAGTCCCCTAAGTGATATTCGGTACCTGTGCAATAAAACCTGTATGGGACAGTAAGATTGTGGCTTTCAAAATAACCTTCATCTGGAAGAGAGGACACAGTTCCACAATTCATTTGCCTGCACAGAACATTAGCTGCTTGTAAATTCCAATAGGATTTGCACAGAGCCATCCATTGTCCTTCATGTAGAACAACAACTCTTCCCGAACAGCTTTCACCTCCATTAATAAATTTATAACCATTGAATATGCCTAAAACAAATAGAAACTGTATCAGAATGTATAACATAGGTCTGTTGGAGAGCTGAGCATGTTTTACATTCCACAAAATCAAATTTGTCGTTGCAAAGTTGACAGGCTTTGAGTGGGGAAGCATCATTAGATAGAGAGAAGCTGGATGGTCACTATGACAAACTGATCACCATCTAGGCCATTCCGACCTAGCAGTAAGGAGGTGTGGTAGTATTCATGTGAGGACACACACGTACGTCAAAAAGGCTTCAGATGGTACCTTTGCAATGGAGTGTCACGATTCCCCAACTGATGTAGTGATCATCTGCAAAGCCATGTCAACCCTTGTAGTGATATGAGAGACACTAACAGATTGGCAAAATGTTCAAGACATTCTCCAGTCACATGTGTCATCTCTTGTCGGTTATTTGAGTACTGGAGCTCTTGGCTCTGGTAAATGTAGTTTCAACTGAATTTTTCCACATTCTCAACTGCATATTAAGATTTAGGGGTGAAACTCATTGAGACAGACATATTTTATTAAAGGGGTATTCTAGTTTTGTTTTATTTTTATTTTTTTGTTGCAGATTTTGCAGCATTTTTTTTTTTTTTTAGCAAAACCCAGGAGTGGATTCAGCAGAAGGGGGAAGTGTAAGAGCTTCCTAGAAATTTTCCATTCTTTCTATAGCCAATAATAGGTTTGGCTCCAAAAAACTCAGCAAAATCTGCAACAGAAAATGCAGCGTTTCCGCAACGTGGTGCCTCAGCTTTGGATCCCTTTGCAGACAATCATGGTGTAGTTAGGTGTGCTATCCAGGTTTTTCCCAGATAGCACACTGACCCCTTCATTTCTGTTGGCCCACATATGACTGTGAATTACACAATCTGGGCCACAAAACTAAGGACAGGTCCTATTCCATTAAATGAATGGGGCAGCAGAAGCTTGGGGCATGGGGCCTAGGTCTTCTGGTTTTGGGAGACTACATAAATGGAAAACAAATGTTGGGCATTTTTATTTCTTTCATATATACCCACACTCAACTGTTCTCCAATTTGGTTGGGCTGCTATACTCAATATGGTTCGGTTTTGTGAAAAGTTATCACAAAATGTTAGTGGAGGAGGGTCAATTACACCTTTTCTTATGCTCGATTTACATCTGCATTCGGGTTTCCCTTCTTGGAATCCCCAAACGGAGATCGGGCACAGGTGTGAACCTAGCCGTATCATGTCAAAAGAGACAAAAAGTGCCTCTATTCCTGTAGAGTGCACCACTGCCAGGATGTTCAATTCTTCCCACAATCTGATATATGATGTAGGTCTGTTATCTTGGAACGATACGTCACCGATAGATTGGACTGCATTATAGAAAGGATCTCCCAAACATAACAATTGTTGATTGTGTGCTCGACTCTTTCTCTACTGGCTTTAAGGACTTGAACCCTGTCCTGGCTCCAAGTTTGTTAGCTAATAAACCAGGCTTTGCTAGGCTAGGTTCACACATGAGCCTGATCTCCGCTTAGAGATTCCATTCCCCATTCCACTATAAAAATGTGGAGAGAAAAATCCTACAATGAGGACTTTTCTCTCCGCATTTTTCCGGTAGAAATTATAGTCTATGGGGTCCACGGGTTTCTGTGAGTAACCATTTTTTTTTGTAGTGGATTAGGTTCTCATTCATGGGGTTCCAAGGGGACCCCACAAATGGAAACCCGAATGCTGGTATAAAGCTAGAGTTAGCATATCATAATATTGTGTTGAATTGGTTACAAGGCACATTTGAATCCTTAACCACATGATAGATCAGATAAATGTAGACATTCCCTGAACAAAGTACTGCATACCTTTACAGTGAATAGCAGGAGCATGTTGCTCGGTACAGTGTCCTGTATTCTCATGTATTCTAGGACAGTCCAATAATCTGGACTCATTACCAACACACTGGATCTTCTCTGTCCATATTGGTCCAGGCCTTCTTGTATAGGTCAGTAATGATGGCACTGCTTCTCCACATTGAAGTTCCTTACATAGTACATTGGCCACTCTAAAATCTGAGTCAATCTCACAGACAGATCCCCAAGTACCGCCATGGCGTGCCTCTAAATGTCCTGAGCATTTATCAGGTCCACCAACCAATCTGTATTCTCTATAAGCTGAATAATCATAAAATATCAACAAACACAATTTGAAACAATTGCTGTCATTTATGAAATGTTGATAATTTTTGTTAATTTTTTGTAGATTGTGTGCCCTACTTGGGACAGGGATGACAACAAATCTCTAGAGCACTGCAGAATGTGATGTGTCTTAATAAAAATAAAATTATGCAAAATAAAATGGGTTGTGTAAGCACTGGTTGAGTAAAGTAAGGGCTCGTTCCCACGCTCATTCTGACACGTATACAAAACAGAATCCCAATGACTTCAATGGGTTCCATTTGACGTGCATAACACATTGAAATCGATGGGTTAAAAAGCCTCCAATTGATTTCAATGTGTAGCGCGTCTAAGACGGAACCCATTGAAGTCAATTGGATTTTGTTTTGAAGCGCTGGCTCTGACACGTGTATACATGTCAGAATGAGCGCCGCGTTATATTGTGGGAACGAGCCCTAAGAGCCCACATGCATGGACTTTCTAAAGGGAATCACCATTAGGGATGAGCAAACCAGGTTTGTTTCAAGTTTTTCAAAAATTTGTGGTTTGACCAAAACTGAGCTTTTTGGGGTTCCCCAACCATGTATCATTCTTTTACTTTGTGGTCTCTTTAGGCCTCCGAGTATATCATAGGCCCATGGAGGGGCATAAAAATAATGGACAGCTGATACTTTTCCTTCCTCAGATCAGTGAGGTGCTGTTGTGATGTCCAGTCTTAGGGTCCGTTCACACGATGTAAATTGGCGTTGATTCTGAAACATAAACTCTTGTCAGAGTCAGCGCTGCAAAACAGAATCCCATTGACTTCAATGAGTTCCGTTTAGCACGCGTAACACATTGAAATCAATGGGAGGATTTTTAACCCAATAAGTTACGTATGCTAAATGGAACCCATTGAAGTCAAAGGGATTCTGTTTTGCAGCGCTGACTCTGACATGAGTTTACGGGTCAGAATCAGCGCCGCATTACATCGTGCGAATGCCCCCTACAATGTATGGATGTGTGTAGACAGAATCCCATCCACTTTGCAGGTTCTGTAAAATGCAGCGTCGAGCTTTAGCCTTAAAGTTAAAATGTCTTAATATAGGAGTCCTACCTGAACAGATCACTCCGGACATTTCATCAGTAGTAAAAAAATAACGCTGAGAGTCATATTTGCATTGTGATAAGAATAATTCTTCTCCTGTACATTTCATTTCTTCAAATAATACAGTCCAGAGTTCAAATCCAAATCTATCTGCGCTGATCACAATATTATTTCCACTTTCGGAGATACAATTGAGCTGTCTGCAGACCACAGTGGCAAAATTGTCAGGGTTGTGAATTTTACGCACTCCTCCCCATTCTCCTTTGTAGTACACTTCCACTCTTCCTATACAATCGCTGACTCCTCTTGTAAGCCTCAAGTCTTTGCAAAGAAACAATCATCTATGTGTTATTAAATAAACACATGAACATATGTACGAATGAATGAATACATATAACCAGTTAATAGCAAAGATGAAGACTCATGTTCACGTTTTTATGCAGTATATAGAAGTTCCGACCTTGGGTCACATGAAATAAAAAGAGGGAAACGGTGGTGAAACCCAGGTGTAGAGGGCTGATTCTGATCAAGTGACCTGGAGTCAGAACTTCTGGGTCTGGAATGAAGGAACAGCCAGACAACCCCATTAACCTGTATATACAGTGGCTTGTAAAAGTATTCATGACCCTTTAACTTTTTCACATTTTGTCACCTTACAACCACAAACTTAAATGTATTTTACTGAGATTTTATGTGATAACCAACACAAAGTAGGAGATAATTGTGAAGTGGAAAGAAAATGATTCATGGTTTTCAAAATTTGAATCAAATAAAAATCTGAAAATTGTAACGTTCAAAAGTTTTAGCCCCCTGTATTCTGATACCCCTAAATAAAATCCAGTGAGCACAATTGCCTTCAGAAGTCACTTAATGAGTTAATAGAGTCCAGTTGTGTGTAATTTAGTCTCAGTATAAATACACCTGTTCTGTGAAGGTCTCAGTGGTTTGTTAGAGAACATTAGTGAACAAACAGCATCATGAAGACCAAGGAACTCACCAGACAGATCAAAGATAACGTTGTGGAAAAGTTTAAAGCAGTGTTAGGTTATAAAAATGTATCCTAAACTTTGAGCATCTCAAAAAGCATTGTTCAATACATCATCCAAAAATGGAAAAAGTATTCTACAACTGAAAACCTACCAAGACATGACTGTCCATCTAGGAGAGTACTGGTCAGAGAAGCAGCCAAGAGGCCCATGGTCACTCTGCAGAAGCTGCAGAAATCCACAGCTATAAGTTGTTCACTTCACAAACCTGCCCTTCAAAAGCCAAATAGCACTCTTTCCATTTTATGGTCGCAATCTGCTGTATGGGTACATGGCAGGCCTAAGGGGGCGTTCACACATTCCGAATCAGCCAGCGTATAATCCGTGTGAAGGGGCCCTTAGTGTCCGTTCGCAAATATGTCCGATTTTTTTATTATTGAAAAAATTAAATATCTAAATGTCATCTCCATATTGTTTCAATTTCCATGAACAGGGTTAAGAAATTTCTCAAATGCTGTTTTGAATTATTTGAGAGGAAAACGTTAATATTGGTGACATTCCATTTCTGGAAACTGGGAAATGGAACGTCACCAGAAAATGTGGCTGGGGCAGTCACATGGTGATCTAGGTAAATATAGATTTTTGGTAAGGTAGCTTAGATTACAAAGATATTTTTATCCCTGACAGCCCATTAGTAATGTAACTCACAAAACTGTACATGCAACTTATTTCAGATGATCACTAGAGATGAGTGAGTAGTGTTTGATCGAGTAGGTGTTCGATCAAATACTACGGTATTCGAGATACTCGTACGCTATCGAACACTACTAGCTGTTCGAAGTTTAATGTTCAATGCAGAACCAGCATTGATTGGCAGAATGCTATACATTCTGCCAATCAATGCTGGTTTTTCTCTTACCTTTCCGAAGTCTTCTCCGCGCTGCGTCCCCGCGTCTTCTTCCGGGTGGATTTCAATCTGCCTAGGCATCCAGCTTAGGCAGAGCCGACTGCGCATGAGCGGGCATGCACGCGCATACACGCACGTGCGCAGTCAGCTCTGCTCAGGCGTCGGGCCTGGGCAGAGCCGCACGCGCATGCGCAATCGGCTCTGCCTAGGCCGGATGCCTAGGCAGAGTGAATTCCACCCGGAAAAGGACGTGGGGACCCTGCACCGGGAGAAGACTTCAAGCAGAATCCAGCCCGACCGTCACTCGTGGACTTGGTAAGTATAATTTTATCGAATGTTGCCTACCCCTGAAATGAGCATTTCCCCCCATAGACTATAATGGGGTTCGAAATCCGTTCAAACAGTCGAACAGTGTGCGGCTGTTCGAATCGGATTTCGAACCTCGGACACTTTAGTGTTCGCTCATCTCTAATGATCACCAAAAATTGCATTAAAAAATGGTCTTTCAGGGGCATAGTTTTGTCAAAGATGATGAACAGTTTGCATATCACGAGGTTGGCCCAAACATTCATTAGAGGAAACTTAGCCTGGATGATGGGTTGACTTCCCAAAGATCTGGTCTTATGAAGAGGTTTCACTTTATTAACCCTGCTGTTCTGTTCGCATTTGCTATACACTTGTACTGTTCCCGGGTCAATATGACCCGACCTATTAATTCTTGGTTTTTAGCTACTCTAATTGTTTTATTTGAATACTTTTTTCATTGAAATACTGTATGTGAACATGTTTGATCATAAACAAAAGAAAAATTTAAATTCAAACTTAATTTTTTTTTTTTTTTTTTCATAAAAAGGTTACACAGGCTTTTTGCAATTATCTTGGATTGTTGGCATTCTGCACACAAATAATAAAGAAGCTTTACATTACTATTACTAAAACATGAAATTTAACTTTTTGAAAACAAATTTTATAAATCAACAAATGAAAAATCATAAAAACTTCAACCATTTTAGAAAGAAAAAAGAAAAACTGAACATGTCCATGCGTTTTTACACTGAGCACAATAATAAGACACATGTCCTTTACACAGATATTTTGAACATCCAGCACATGTCAGATTAGTCTTATTGTCACAGGAAGATGGACAGAAGCTCAATCTCTTCCTTTTTTTGCTGGTAGCTGTGCTGGTGGAGGCCGTGGATGTGGAGTCTCTTTCTTGAGCATGCTGGACACTTTTTACAATGGCTGCTGCTCCCTCACTTCTGGGGGTCACTTTTCTGCTCTCAATATATGGCCTCACCAGGGATTCTCCCAATTCCTCAAGAAATAATCTTCTTTTATGCAGCTTATTTCCGGTTCCAACCGGGGTCGATTTCTCTCCATAAGACAAATGCATTGTATGCAGAAACGTCCAGTATGTTATAAAATAAAATCATTGGCCACCGATTGGTTTTGCGTTTGCATGTATATGTGGATATTATTTGGTCTAAAGTATCAACTGCTCCCTTTGTGGCATTATAATCCAAAATAATGTCAGGCTTTCTGTCTTCTCTATCACTTACGGCATTGTCATGGTGCATTGTGCTCAGGAGAATTACCTGTTTGGTTTTTTTGGAACATAAGAAACAACAGTTGTATTTCCAGAAAAATAAAAAGTTGAACTGTACACCTCTCTCTTGCTAAGGATACCTTGCAGTAGTTCAGGTTTGTTTTTTCTCATAGTACCCAGCATGGTAAGTTGTTTTTTCTTCAACATTTGGCCTAGTTGATAGGATGTAAACAAGTTGTCACATGTGACATTTTGTCCTTTTAGTCCATGAGTCAAATCTAGAACCACACGCATACCCTGATTTTTTTCAGGTCTTTCATCAGGGGCTTTTCCTGTATACACTTGAACATTTAGAGCATATGAACTTTTGCTGTTGTAAGTGTCCAGATCTTGATGCCATATTTTGCTGGCTTACTTGGTATATATTGTCTGAATGGGCACCTACCTCGGAATGCCACCAGTTGCTCATCAACAGTTACATTTTCACCACTGTTATACAATTTTGGTAGAATCTCTACCCATTGATTCCAAACATTTCTAATAGGGGCTAGTTTATCTTTAGCTCTTCTTTCCATTCTATCTGTTTTAGAATCAAACCGTAGTACTCTCGAAATGTCATGAAACCTTTCAAGACACATTGTAGCTCTAAATATGTGGCGACCGGTTTCGCAATTCCACAAACTTTTACCCTTTGAATGATAGACAACCAGTCTCCTCTCTCACAAACAGACTAGATAATTACTTGCTTACTGATAAGAACAGTGAAACCACCACCATTTGGAGATGAAGTACACATAAAAAAAACATAACTTTTGCAATCAGAAATAATCAGAGACCTGTAGAACAGTATAAAATGCTATCGGGTCATATTGACCCGAACAGTACAAGTGTAACAATCAGCGTGTAGCAAAAAGTAAACAAAAAAAAAAGACAAAAAAAAAAAAAAAAATGTAGAGCTCCACAAATGAGGAAAAGTCAAGGAACCACTAGTTTCAAATCCTCATTAAAAAAAATCTGCAGGGTCTCAAAAATCATTTTGGGTCATATTGACCCGAACAGAACAGCAGGGTTAAGTAGTACTATGACAATCTTGTTGACTAATGTATCTAATAATAACGTCCTATGATAGTATTAAATACCTGTGCATTGAAAAAATGGAGATTCCTTAGTGCAGTTGTTCTTAATGCCGGGTATTCTTGTACAGTCTAACAAAGAGGACTCATTACCGATGCATTGAATTTGCTCCATCCATATTGGCCCAGGTCTTGTTGTAGAATTTAGTAATGGTATCACTGCTTCTCCACACTGAAGTGTTTTGCAAATGACATTGGCTGTTCTTATATCTGTATCAATATTGCAAACAGATCCCCAAGTATTCCCGCGTCGCTCTTCAAGCTGACCAGAACAGTCATTAGGTCCATCAACAAATCTGTAACCTATGTATTCTGGAGAAAAAAATCACAGTAATCTTATTTTGTTGCTCTTACGTACAAATGTCAGTGACAGTGACAAGGGGACATCCTCTACGTCTGGAGGAGAGGAGGTTTCACCAACAACATAGAAGGGGATTCTTCACAGTAAGAACAGTGAGGCTCTGGAAGTCTCTGCCCCGGGAAGTGGTGATGGTGGGTTCATTAAACAAGTTCAAAGAGGGCCTGGATGCCTTTCTTGAGGAGAACGATATTACAGGTTATGAATTCTAGATTTTAAGGATACGTTGATCCAAGGTTTTATACTGACTGCCAGATTGGAGTCGGGAAGGAATTTTTTCCCCTGAAATGGGGCGATTGGCCTGAGCCTCATGGGGTTTTAGTTCCTCTGTAGGGGATTGTAGGGTTATAAGTTGGACTTGATGTCTTCATCCAACCTCATCTACTATGTAACTATATATACACATATAAAGGGGTTTCCCAGTTTTTTTAAAATCCTAACAACCAGGCAGGACATCAATTTAGAATGGCTAGAGTCCAATTCCTGGGTCTCTTCAGATCATCTGTTTCCCCATGCCAGTGTGAGCAGTAGTGTCGTTGTCCCTTGCATTACTGTTGGTATGGGGAAACAAATAATCTATGGGGATCCTTGTAGTCAGACACCTGTCAATCTAAAATTGTTGTCCTATCTTATGGATATGGCATTATTAAGAAAAATTCAGCAAATTAACCAAAGTGACAATCAGTTAAATATGGACACGTGTAGCTCGGACTCACTGCCCATAGCCTTGTGGATACACAGGAGGTGTTTCAGGAATGATTCCTGGAATTGTGCAGGAAAGACAATAAGAATTGTCACACTAGAAGGTCTAAGTATATAATAGCAATATCTAGTTACAAGAACATTGGGGCAGAGTTACAATCTCATAGTTAGCTTTCTTTAAGTTTACGATTTCTTACTAAAATGTAAAACCAAATGTATCACAGTTAGCTCAGGTCTTACTCTAGGCTCACACTTGCCCCTAACCCACTTAAAAAGCAGTTTCCTGTAGAAACCTGCAGACCCCATAGTCTATAATGGAGTCCATCATATTTCCCAAAAAATTTTTTTAGTGGGTTTAGAGACAAACTCCGAATGGAACACAAGCACAGGTGTGAACCTAGCCTTAGCTGTTTGGACACTTTTGACTATCTTTACACCACTAGTAATGAGCGAGTAGTATTCGATCGAATACCTTGCCGGCATAGGAATGCGTGTAATTGCCTGAACACCAAGGGGTTAAACACATTGAATATTCGATGCATTTAACCCCTTGGTGTTCGGCCAATTACACGCATTCCTATGGTTTTCGATTGAATACTTCTCGCTCAACACTATACACCACCAAAAACATTAGTCCTTCGTAATTTGACGTAATTTGCTGCAATTTTGGTGCAATTTGTCACAAAAATACCTGTGAACAACTGATGATCTATCTTTTCTATACATCTTTGTAGTTATTGAAACTTATAGTATAATGTTTCTATTCTGATCTATTGTAGAGTCTGACGAAGGACTATTGACTGAAAATGTTCACACCTCTACATTGTACTATTTGGAGAATACCATTTACTGACTCGGAGTCATTGTATATTCCAAGATACATTAATTTTGCCACATTTTATATTAAAATTAAGGGAAAGCACATTAATAAATCTGCCCCAATGTTTAAAAGTTATGTATTGAATGACATAACATAGAAGTCTAATATCCCATTGTTAGACAATCCTATTATTATTATTAATTATTATTATTATTATTATTATTATTATTATTTATTAAATTTTTCTATTAAATGTAATAATTCATGAAGATCATTCTTTTTATTTAATAAATAGCAAGAATCATTTTTATGAACAGTTAAATCAGAAATTAAAACTGTAAGAATCCACCAAAAGGAATGGCTTAATATCGGATAATCTAATAAAACTCAACTTTTATTAAGTTCTGTTAAAATTGCCTATAAGTGACCCTCATATAGTGTGAAAACAAACAAACAAAACAAGATAAATGGACACTTCCTCCCTATGTGTTGTACATGAGAGTGGCGTCACTTAATAAATGTGACTACCCACATAGAGAAGGTGAACAACAATCAACGTCCGCTATCAATTATTTCTTCCTCTGAATATGACAATGTGGATAACGACTCTACATTAAGATCTGGGAGCAGTAAGGTCAGATGGAGAAATACAGGTAAAGATAGGTGGGAAAAGAGGTGGTAGATCTTCTATACGCAAATCCAACACTCAAGTGGGCAGTGAACCATCTGTTTTTTTAGCCCAGGGCCCACCTATTACCCAGTATTTACTAAGAGGAAGAACTTGTCTGGACAACAAATGACCTATTCACGACGGACTGGGATGGGTGAACAGAATTGGAGTGTGGATCATAAGGGTTTGGCCTCTGATAGCGTTATGGAAGCCTCTGATGGATCGTAGATTAATAATCTATCCAGTAGAGAATTGTCTGATCATGAAAGATTTGTTCTGTCAAAGGGGTTATCACTTGTCCCCACTACTCACTTCAGGGAATTTGATTGGGTTAAGGATTTATTGCTGTTCTGTCATAAGTTGAGATGGAACAAATTCATGCATCTCAATAAAATGAAGAAGAGTGATGGGTGGGGTGTGGATGTTGAGGATTTGGCTGGGCTTGATATCCTGGAAACACTCTTCAGGGAGGGACAGGGCGAGAAAGTACCTAAATCATTCACGAACCTACGCCCTAAAAGCACCTTTGAGGCTTTGGCTATTGAGGGGCTTTCAAAACTCTCTAAATATAAAAGATCATCCAATTTGGATAATGTCTACCAGAAGGCCCTACTGGATATTGCTAAGGATGCAAATGTGATCATTAAGCCATCTGACAAGGGCGGAAATACTGTCTTAATGAATAGGGAGCATTATGTACGGATGTGCAAATCCTGTCCCAGAGTGACTCATATAGAACTCTTGATAGTGATCCAACTAGGGTATTTCAGGAGGAATTAACTAAAATCCTGGATATGGCAGTAGAGAAGGGCCTGATAGACATCAATGAGTACACGTTCATGACACCCTCAAATCCACAAGTGGCTACTTTCTATCTATATATCTATATGGCCACTTGCACTTGCCCGAAAAATTACATTGGAAAAATGGTAAGAGAATATAGGCGGAGAGTGCTGGAGCACATTGGCAACATCAATAGGTGCGAGGACAAGCCCATTAATAGATATATATAGACTTGTTTGTCGGCCACTCCTGTGGCTTAACATTGATCAAGTACAGGTGTCCACCATCACGGCACTGGGAACTGCAGCTCTCACCGCATTATTTGTTATTTTTGTGGGACACTTATATGTTTTGATGTACAGCTTCTCTCCTGATGAACCCGGTGTTGGACCTATGCACTGGGGGACCTATAGCTATACTAGTTGGGCAGGATCAAGATGCTCCGTGTCTTTTAGCCTGATCAATGTGCATGTATGTAGTCGCTGGGTTTGATTCTTAACCCTTGATGCAGTTGTGAGTGTTACAAACTGCCTTGCTATAAGTGGTGATCCCAACGCGATAGTCCATTCCTTATAAACACCTCTGCTAAGACACTTTATTGTATATATTCTCCCTTTCTATCACACATGAATGCCTCTGCCCCTGTGTTGATACCTATTGCTGGGTGGACACTAAAGAGAGCATATGTTGTTCTATGTGGGAGTGATATAACACTAGACTATTTTGGTGTCCTCCTTTATGTTTGGGTCAATTGTTAAGCATTAGGAAGACTGACTATCAACATACCGCTGAAAATCATTGATAGCGGACGTCGATTGTTGTTCACCTTCTCTATCTTGATAGTCACTTTTATTAAGCGACACCACTCTCATGTACAACACATAGGGAGGAAGTGTGAATTTATCTCGTTTTGTTTGTTTGTTTTTTACATTATATGGGAGTCACTTATATGTAATTTTAGCAGAACTTAATAAAAATTGAATTTTACTTCTCCTTTTGGTGGATTTATGCTATTTACAGACGACATGGCAATTTCTAGAAATAAAAACTGCACTTAGCAGCACTGCATGATATTTCCATACTGCCATGTTTTATATCATTATTATTAGAGATGAGCGAACAGTAAAATGTTTGAAATTCGATATTCGTTTCGAGTAGCCGCTCAATATTCGACTACTTGAATCGAATATCGAACCCTATTATAGTCTATGGGGGGAAAATGCTCGTTTCAGGGGTAGGCAATGTTCGATAAAATTATACTTACTAAGTCCACGAGTGAGGGTTGGGCTGGATCCTCCGAGAAGTCTTCTCCTTGCAGCGTCCCCGTGGCGTCTTCCGGCTCTGAATTCACTCTGCCAGGCATCGGGCCTGGGCAGAGCTGACAGCGCATGCCCACACTACAAGCGGACATGCACAGTCGGCTCTGCCCAGGCCCGATGCCTGGAAGAGTGAATGAAGAGCTGGAGAAGAACCAGCGTTGATTGGCCGACTGTATAGCATTCGGCCAATCAATGCTGGTTCTGCATCTCCATCTGAATAGTGAGTATTCGATCGAGTACGAGTATTTCAAATACCGTAGTATTCTATCGAATACCTACTCGATCGAATACTACTCACTCATCTCTAATTATTATCAAAGTAAATTTCAATTCTTAGCTTTGTGTTTTTTGGTATTACCACGACTGTAGACCAAATGCCCTGGTTATTGTATAACATACATTATCATTTCAATGGGATTGTTAAAATATTATAAAATTGACTCATTATTTTAGACAAATACATAAAAATTTTAATTTGATGCATTTTTTTCTTACCTGGATAAGTCAATCCTGCCATAAATTTAGTGAATGTGGGAATTTCTTCGAACACAAATATTTTAAAGCTGCACTGTGACAAATAGGATTCTTCTCCTGCACAATTTATGACATCAAACCATAACTTCATTTCAATGTTTCCAAATTCATCTGCTCTGGTTAGCATATCCTCACTTGGAATGGCACATCCCAGCTGTCTGGACACCACCGTGGACAGGTATTTAGATTCCTCATTAAATACTACTCCTCCCCACCGTCCTTTGTATCTGACTTCCACTCGTCCTGAACAGTTACTGACACCTCCAGAAAGTCTCACTGGTACTGAAATGAATAAGTAGCAAAATGACACTGTGTATTTGTTAACTCTTTCATGTCATTGATAATTTATACATTCCTAAACATGCTTTTGCTATAGTTAGCCCCTTACCCACAGCCTAAATCTATCTTAATGATGCAGGCTCATTTTTGAAATCCGACATGTATCACTGTATAGTGGTACTAGCCTTTGCCCGTGACTTTGTCTGTGTGTTTTTGGTGTCCATGATATGCCTATATTTAGCAAATTGCTGCTGTCAGTGGTTTGCCTTCTCCGGTGTTTCGGCAGTTCTCAAGCTGCCCTGCTGCTGAACTTGTTCCTCGCGTTGTGCCTGTGATTGTTCCGGCTTCTCAGCAGCTGTCTGGGACGCCATATAAGGAGTGTGCTGTTGGCGTTGATGATCCCGCTTAGCTCTGCTTGAGGAGACGTCTGTGACTTCAGGCTACCTTCACAACTTTTGCTGTTTTAGAATTTTGCGACAAATTACATTTTATTTTTACCGGTTAAAATTGGCAAGCTGGCAATTTGTATTAAAGGGGTTTTGCCATCCAGTGTTTCAGCACTGGAGCAAATCAGATAATATGCAGATGCTTGTACACAAGAGGCTCAGTGTTATCTGTGTATTTACATAGTGAGATAACAGACCTGGCTGCATCAGTAAACTCCAATTAGCTGAGAGAAACTGCATGCAATGGCTAATATACAGTAGTATATGAACATAAATTCATAACAGTCGTGAAGCCATGTCATTTACCGGGCATAAAAAGTAGCCTATGTGTTAATCGAGATTACAAACTCTCTATGTGTCAAATTTCATCCAAATACCTTCAGTTGTTTTGCGTGATCAAGTAACAAAAACACAAACATCCAAACTTTCACATTTATTAATAATTAGAGGATAGGATAACTTTGGAACACTTTAACTTAACCCTTGGGGTGAAGTCACATGTTGCGAAAATATGGGGAGTGCAAGTCAAAAATTTGGCAGGTGGTTGTGTGAAGAGTGGATATGACCAAAGCAAAGAAGAAGGTCTTGTGCAAATTATAGATTACATGTGGGAAGATAGCAGGAGATTACAGCAGAGATATATAGTTTGCAGGGACTAGGGTTGAGCGATCAGGATTGGAAAAAATTGGACTCCGATTGGCGATCGAGTAAATTTCACGATCGTGATCGGAATTCTGATCAAGATCTTTTCCAGCAATATTGAGGTCGGAGGTTATCTCAAGATCTGCTCCACTCTATAGAGAAGCATTGACTAGGGTTGAGGATCTAGATTGGAAAAGATCGGATTCCGATCGGCGATCAAGCAAATTTCACGATCGCGATCGACTGGAAAATGATCGGAAATCGGATTTTTAAAATCGAACCTGAAATCTCAAGATCAGCTCAACCCTAGTAGGGACAGTTCCCCTTCACTACTACTATACAGTGGATGGAGCTACAGTTCTGTTCCTATTACTTGAATAAGGGCAGAAATTCTTCCATTCTCCATTCATTGCTTTTTCTTCTGGTTCCTGCAGCCAGATGGATCAGTCAAAGGCTAAAGCCCCACATTGCGGAAATGCTGCAGCAAAAAATACTGCAGTTTACAGTACCTGCAAAGTGAATGGGATTCTGGCTAATCCCAACCATGCATTGCAGAAAAAAGATCTTTGTTATATATCCTTTGTTGGCAATGACAGAGGTCAAACGTTTTCTGTAAGTCTTCACAAGGTTGGCACACACTGTTGTTGGTATGTTGGCCCATTCCTCCATGCAGATCTCCTCTAGAGCAGTGATGTTTTGGGGCTGTCGCTGGGCAACAGACTTTCAACTCCCTCCGAAGCTTTTCTATAGGGTTGAGATCTGGAGACTGGCTAGGCCACTCCAGGACCTTGAAATGCTTGTTACGAAGTCACTCCTTCGTTACCCTGGCGGTGTGCTTGGAATCATTGTCATGCTGAAAGACCCAGCCACGTTTAATCTTCAATGCCCTTGCTGATGGAAGAAGGTTTGCACTCAAAATCTCACTATACATGGTCCCATTCATTTTTTCATGTACACGGATCAGTTGTCCTGGTCCCTTTGCAGAGAAACAGTTCCAAAGCATGATGTTGCCACCCCCATGCTTCACAGTAGGTATGGTATAACTCAAACTAACCTACTCACATGTTTCTGATTAGTGCATGGGACTATAAAAAGGAGGAACAGGGCCAGGTCATCATCCAGCTGAACTCCAGTGACCCTCTTAAAGAGGTCCCATACTCTCATCCAGAAGGTGTGAAGGAGGGGACATTTCCACCAAATGCGCAGCACCATACCCTTATCCGCATTACATCTCCAGTAGCGAGATCTCTGTACCAATGAGAGAGAATTTTGTAATTTGGTTTCTTGAGCTTTGCATGAGATGGAAAATTTATGGCAGGATTTGAAAGCAGAGTACCACACATCAGGAGGGAAGGAAACTCCTATTTCCCTCTCCAACCAGTCATATATGTCGATAGCTAATCTCCTAAGGCGTCTAGGAACAGGTTGTAAATGAGGTAAATGGGGTATAGAGGCATTGAGGTAAATGTACAGAGGCATTCGATTGGCATGACAGCTCTGTGGAGATTGCGGGTTAATCTAAGAGATATAGGCTTGTATAGGTAATGCAGTTTCACATATTGCCAATGAGAGCCCAGGTTTCTGACCTCAGGAGGTATCAGCGCAGAGTAGGTAAGGAGGGAGGATGGTGATAGGACCTGAAGAAAGCACAGTGGTGTACGGCTAGAGGTGTGCAAAAAGGAGTATGAAGAGTGGCTTGGAAGTCTGGGTTGACCGAGTCAGTGGGCCACTGTTTGTGAACATACAAGCGATACTATAATATGTTCTACAAGTACCAAAAACATGGCAAACCATGTATGGAAGATTCAGGGTGACCCTGTCCGACCACTGGTGTTTATGTAGTCATGTGTGAGTGGTGAATGGGCGAGGGCTCAAAGTCTCCTCTAGGATAGTTTTGAGCGAGTGGAGTGAAAATTCCACTAGTGGAAAAAAAAACTAGCAGAACCCATTGAAATCAATGGGAGGCTTTTTTTTCAGTGTGGAAAAGCATCTACCCTTTTGTAAGTATCCTTTTATATAAAGTAAAAAATAGTTGTGTAAAATATTAATGTTAAATACCTTTGCACTGAATAGATGGAGGACTTAGTTTGGTGCAGGTTTCTTCTCCCACAGGTGTTCTTATACAGTCATATAGTCTGGACTCATTACCAACACACTGGATCTTCTCTGTCCATATTGGTCCAGGTCTTCTTGTATAGGTCAGTAATGATGGCACTGCTTCTCCACATTGAAGTTCCTTACATAGTACATTGGCCACTCTAAGATCTAAGTCAATATCACAAACAGATCCCCAAGTATCACCATGGCGTGCTTCTAAATGTCCAGAACATGGATTATTTCCATCCACTAACCTGTATTGCCCGTGCCCTGAAACAGAAACATAACTATGTAAAATTAACCACACTTGTAAGCCAAGAGGTAACGACAGCAAAAGGAAAAGTAATCTGATACTTCACTTTTTCATTCCACTATTGTGTGATCTCAGAAATACACATCATACTGTTCGGTAACAGTTTGCTATATCATGGTTGAAACTAGTCCTTGTTTCATCCAGGGGCGAGATTCCGTTGATTGACCCTGGACTGTATATTAACCCCTAGCGACCTTGGATGTAGTATTACATCCTGAGCGCAAGATATTCCGTGCACCAGGACATAATATTACTTCCAAGGCTGCTCGACCGCTCAATATCTGAGCGGGCAGCTTCGGAAGTGGGTGTTAGCTGTTACCGATAGCTAACAACCTTTTCCATAACCTCCCATCAAGCTGGGCTCCAGCTGGAGGTTTTAATCCCTTGGTTGCCATAGTCAAACATGACTGCGGCATTCAAGGGGTTCCGCGATGTTGCCTGCATCTCCGGCAACCTTTGCGGTGTGATTGGGAGGTTCCAGTATGTATAATGTGCAGACTGGGGTCAATAAGTTGTAGGCACCCAAAAATGGTGTCATTAAAAAATGCATCTCATCCCGCAAACAACATATGGCCTAATATGGCCACATCACCAGAAAAAGAAAATATAGCATCTGACAATATGAAGACAAAAAAACAAACAAACTGCAAGTCATTAGAACACAACTAGCTGTGGCAGGAAGGGCATATATAAGCTGTGCGAGCGTATTTCAGGCGTCACCCCATACTTAGAGCTTATAAGGGAAAAGACACCAGAAGTGTCCCCCAGAGTGACTCCCCCAATCATAGGAGTTATTGGGATATAGTAGAATATTTGGTTTTCGCAATGTACTCCACACAGCTAACATGTTCTCTCTTCACCATCCGCTGTGCATTCATGTCTGGGATACTAAGGCTCACTACAATCCCTGATAAATTCTTTGAGGGGTGCAGTTTTCAAAATGGGGCACTCCTTTGGGGAATACACTTTTATGGTACCTTACAGGCTCTACAAACATGACATGGCGTGAAGATACCAAACATCCAAATCTGTACTCCAAAAGCCACATAGCGCTCCTTCCCTTCTGTGCCCTGCTGTGTGTCCGAACTGCAGTTTATGCCACATGTATGACACAGGTGTACCCGGGATAACATATGTAATGTGATATGTAGGTATAAACTGATATCAGGGTATAGCTGGACACAGAAGGGAAGAAGGGTTATTGGGTTTTTGGAGCCCAGACGGTTTGACTTTTGGATGCCATGACACTTTTGCAGAGCTGAATCCCCTGATATGTGACCTTATTTTGGAAACTACACCCCTGAAGGATTTCTCCAGGGGTACAGAGAGCATTTTTATCCCCCAAGTGATAACTTATTATCCATAAATGAATAAGCAACTGATTGTGAAATGTGAAAATGCCCATTTTTCCAGAAATACGTAATTTCAGTGCCTAATATGTTGTGCCCGACTTGTATCAAGGATGAACATTTCAAAAGCTGTTGTGCCCAGGATACCTGCATAACAGTTTTTGGATTGTGTGTCTTTGCTGACATAAGTTGGGCACAGAATATCGGGCGCTGAAATGGTGGATCTCTTGGAAAAATTTCATTTTTAACTTCTCAATATCAGCTGCACATTCATTTCTGGAAACTAAATAAATGCAACCCTCAAGGGTTAAAAATGCTCACTACACCACTTGATAAATCCCTTCAGTGGGACTTTGCAAAAGTGGCATGATGTCCTAAAACCAAACTGTGCTCCAAAAACCAAAATAGAGCTCCTTCCCTTCTGTGCCCGGTTTTGCCCAAACCGCAGTTTATACCCACATATGGCAATACATAAGGAGGAGGCTGTGTCTTCAGGCCAAATCGCGAGGCGAAACAGCCTGAAGAATGAGCATTTTGCTTCTTTTTCTGGGAGCCGGAACAAACCGGCTCCCAGAAAAAACACCTGACTGGCTCCCATTAATATTAATGGGAGCTGTCTTTTTGGTCAGGATTTTGAGGCGGATACGACCTCAAAATCCTGACCAAAAAAGCTCAGTGTGAACTTATCCAAACTCTACACCACCAAAAACCTTGGTCTACCTTGACAAAATTTGCCACAACTTTGGACCGATTTTGCAAAAATTAAGCAAGATGACTAGATAAAAACACAGGCGAGCCAGATGCCATGGATTATTTTCTTTCTATTACAGTACATATACTATAGCATTGCTCCGCTTACTATATCCTTGTGACTAGCTCTATCCACAATATATATATATTTACCTTATGCTTATGACATTACATTAAGTATACAATATTATGGGTTTGTTAATATCTTCTTAATTAACAATATTCCTATTCCCTGGAATTCCCTGGCTGGAGGACTACCTGTGGATGACTGATGATCTATCCTTTCTATACATCTTTATTAGAGATGAGCGAGTAGTTAAATATTGGATATTTCATATTCGTTTCGAGTAGCCCCTCAAAATTTGACTACTCAAATCGAATATCGAATCCTATTATAGTCTATGGGGGGAAAATGCTCGTTTCAGGGGTAGGCAACATTCGATCAAACTGAACTTACCAAGTCCACGAGTGAGGGTCGGGCTGGATTCTCTGAGAAGTCTTCTCTGCGCAGTGTCCCCGCTTTGTCATCCGGCAATGAATTCACTCTGCCAGGCATTGGGCCTGAGCAAAGACGACTGCGCATACCCGCACTACAAGAAAATGGCCGCTTACAGTCAAAGCGGCCATTTTCTTGTAGCGTGGGCATGCGCAGTTGGCTCTGCCCAGGCCCGATGCCTGGCAGAGTGAATTCAGAGCCGGAAGACACCGCGGGGATCCAGCAAGGAGAAGACTTCTAAAGGTAGGAGAAGAACCAGCGTTGATTGGCGACTGTATAGCATTCGGCCAATCAATGCTGGTTCTGCATCGAATTTTTCCATTTGAATAGCGAGTGGTACTCGACTGAGTATGAGTATTTCGAATATCAAATACCTACTCGATCGAATACCTACTCGCTCATCTCTAATCTTTATATTTTTTTAAATCTATAGCATAATGTCTCTATTATGATCTATTGAAGAGTCTGAGAAAGGTCTTGACCGAAAAAGTTTACACCTCTACATTGTACTATTTGGATAATACCATTTACTGACTTGGAATCATTGTATACTAGCTGGTACCCGCGACTTCGTCTGCGGTGATTGTAGCAGTGGGTATATACAGGCGCGGGTAAGGTTTTCGTACTGTGTATAAGGTATGGGATATGAAATGTAACTTTGTATCTTGTTTTTGCTATAATTCAGAGAGTACGTGAGACTTTTGTGTTGAAGGTAATTTGTATTTGAGCTGCTATACGGTGTTGTGAGAAACTTTACATAGTGACTTTGGGATAGAAGTATTTGAAGTTAACCCTTTCCCGTCGATGGCATTTTTTGATTTTTGTTTTTGACTCCCCTCCTTCTAAACCCCATAACTTTTTTATTTGTTCGCTCTCAGAGCCATAGGAGGTCTTAATTTTTCCTGGGACAATTTTTTCTTCATGATGTCACCATTAATTATTCTATATAATGTACTGGAAAGCAGGGAAAAAATTCAAAATTGGGTGGATTTGAAGAAAAAATGCATTTCTGCGACTTTCTTACGGGCTTTGGTTTTACGGCGTTCACTGTGCAACCAAAATGACATGTCCACTGTATTCTGTGTTTCGTTACGATTCCGGGGATACCAAATTTATATGGTTTTATTTACATTTTGACCCCTTAAAAAAAATCCAAAACTGTGTTAAAAAATTATTTTTTGAAAAGTCGCCATATTCCGACAGCCGTAACTTTTTTATACGTGCGTGTACGGGGATGTATAGGGCGTCTTTTTTTGCGGGACCGGATGTACTTTGTAGTTCTACCATTTTCGGGAAATGTTATTGCTTTGATCACTTTTTATTAAAATTTTTATCAGAATCAAAA
Organism: Leptodactylus fuscus; assembly: GCF_031893055.1. Taxonomy (NCBI): domain Eukaryota; kingdom Metazoa; phylum Chordata; class Amphibia; order Anura; family Leptodactylidae; genus Leptodactylus; species Leptodactylus fuscus. The sequence continues at coordinate 133,274,086 of NC_134271.1, forward strand.
CAGTGAAAAAATGGCGGTTTGGCACTTTTCACCATTTTTCCTGCTACAGCGTTTACCGAACAGGAAAAATATTTGTATAGCTTTGTAAAGTGGGCAATTTCGGACGCGGGGATACCTAATATGTATATGTTACACAGTTTTTAACTACTTTTATATGTGTTCTAGGGAAAGGGGGGTGATTTGAATGTTTAATCCTTTTTATTTTTTTTTAAATATTTTTTTTACTTTTTTTAGACTTTTTTTTTGCATTTATTAGACCGCCTAGGGGTATTGACATGGGTGGGCGGTGTCAGGGATTGTCAGAGCGGTGGGGGTCGGCAAACATGGCTGCTCCGGAGCGTTAAAGAGCGCCTCCTGGAGTATCATTAAGGGGAGGGGCAAAGTGGTAAAGTATATGTATATGAGATTGTGCGGGGTTAGGGGCGAGGCTGTAGAGGGCAATATGAATTTTGTGGCTTGCTATGGTCCAAAGTGTGTGAGATTGCAGAGATGGTGGTGTGAGTTTGGGTTTTGTGGGGGTCCTGGCACAAACGTATGTGCGCTATTGTGACGAAAAGTAGCCTATTGTTTAATCGGGTGTATTAACTATGTTTGTGGAAAATTTCAGCCAAATCGGTGGAACGGGTTTTCCGTGATTGAGGAACAAACATCTGAACATGCAAACATCCAAACCCACAAACCCACAAACTTTCACATTTATAATATTAATAGGATTCCGACCTACATTAACATACACTGACGCTATTTGGATGTATTATCATATCGATCATATATTCCGATTCTCTGAAGAATAACCTTGATTGCTGCACTTATATAGCATAGCTAGTTTATTGTTACTGTTTAGTTAGTTGCTCAGACGAGCAGGATTTTGTTTCTTATTGTTTGCCTGAAGTTAAGGCTGCATTTTATTTTACTCATTTTGTTTCTGAAGTTACGGTTTATTCATTTTCCTATTTTTTTCTATATAAACTTGTTTCCTGCATATTTTGTGCGCCTGTCTCTGACTGTTTGGGTCCCCACCACTGCTGCTACCGAGCTAACTTCCCCACAGTACATTATCATTTCATTGGGATTGCTGTTAAAATATTATAAAATTACCTTCATATTTGAAACAAACTTTTTATTTGATGCATTTTTTCAGCTTACCTGGATAAGCCAATCCTGCCAAAAACTTACTAAATGTGGGCATTTCATTGAACTCAGACGTGTTAAAGCTGCATTGTGACAAATAGGATTCTTCTCCTGTACAATTTATGACATCAAACCAAAACTTCATTTCAACGTCTCCAAATTCGTCTGCTCTGGTTAGCACATCCTCGCTTGGAATGGCACATCCCAGCTGTCTGGACACCACTGTGGACAAGTATTTGGATTCTTCACTAAATACCACTCCTCCCCATTCTCCATTGTACTTGACTTCCACTCGTCCTGTACAGTTAGTGACTCCTCCGGAAAGTCTCACTGGTACTGAAATAAATCAGTAGTAAAATGACACAGTGCAGTTGTAAACTCTTTCACATCATTGATAATTTATAAATTCCTAAACATACTTTAGCTATGATGAAGCCATTATGGCGAAACTCGAAACGCGTTTTTACATGGTCTTTAGATGAAATTATATGTGTTAAATTTTATGTTCCAAATAAAAATTTTAGTAATTTTTATCAGTTGGTGTTTCTGCTTCGGCATTGTTTTTTTCTTGAATACTTTAGCTACAGTTAATCCCATACCCGAACCCTTTTCACATTTTCCAAATTCGACATGTGTCACTTTATGTGCTAAAAACTTTGGAACACTTTAACTTAACTCTTAAGGCTAAGTTCACACAGCGGATTTTGGTCCAGAATTTGAGGCGGAATTCCGCGACTGGATGCCGGTGCAGTGCATACAGTGCAATGGCATCCAGTCGCGGAATTCCGCTCCAAATTAGGCCCAAATGAACGGGCCTAGCTCGGAGGGAGTGATTCAGCTGCGGAAGATATGGCACGTCACTTCTTTTTTCCACGAGTGGAACAAATCCGGTCACGGAAAAACAAAATGCCCAGCTCCCATTGAATTCAATGGGAGGCGTTTTTTTGTTTTTTTTTTTAATCCAGAATTTGATGCAGAATCCACACCAAATTCCAGACCAAACTCCACCATGTTAACTTAGCCTTAGGGTGAAGTCATATGTTGCAAAAATATGGGGGATGCATGTAAGAAATTTTGGAGGTGGTTGAGAGCATATATGACCGGAGCAAAGAAGGAGGTCTTGTGCAAATTGCAGATTACGAGTTAGATAGCCGGAGATTACAGCAGAGATATACAGTATGTAGGGACAGTTCCCCATCACTACTACTATACAGTGGATGGGACTACAGCTCTGTTCCCATTACTTGAATAATAGAGCTTCTTCCATTCTCTGTTCACTGCTTGTTGCGACACTGGTGATACAGCTGGAATCCGATAGCTGGGAAGGACAGCAGATGCCACGGAGTAGGAGACTTGGTCGATGAATAGCCAAGGCTCAGTACACAGAGCGGGTTGGTACACAGAGTGGGTAGTCGGATGAAGCCAGAGGTCAGTACACAGAGCAGGTAAGCAGATGGAGCCAAGGTAATCTGAGCAAGAATATCTCAGAGCTAGTGGACTGGGAATAAACACAATACTCAAGCATCTGTCATAATGTGCTGTGGGTTTATATAGGCCTAAAACAGGAAGCAAGATGGCCACGGTCTTGAAACAATACTCGCCATCTTAATTGTGGGCAAGAGCCAGAAAACAGCAGCCTCCAGTGGTGGGGGTAAAAATGACACTTGAGAACAGCGGCCACTAGTGGAGATCCCCGAAACAGTCTCTTCACAAGATAATAAAACAAAGCTTTAAACACACAGCTTCTGACACTGCTACAGCTTCCAGCACCTGTAGCCAGCTGGATCAGTTAAAGGCTGAAGACTAGGGTTGAGCCAATCTTGAGATTTCAGGTTCGTTTTTAAAAATCCAATTTCCGATCATTTTCCATCAGAACCTGATCCCGATCAGTTCTGATCTTAATGCAAGTCCATGGGATTTTTTAATGATCGAAAATCGGATTTTAAAAACAATCCTATTCACTACACAGTGTGGAGTCCAAAAATTGAAGACTTTAATTTTTGGACTCCACACTGTGTAGTGAGTAAAAAAATCCGCCTGCTACTTAGTCTCCCCTGCTGTCCGTTTACCTGCACAGAACCGCTGCTGCTCCCTGGAGTGACGTCAATCTAGTATATGTACAGTGACTGCTGCCAAATAGTAGTGTAGGCAGTCTGGGAGGGCTAAGCCACCTCTCTGTTTTGGCTTTAGAAAAAAGATACTTAGCGAGGTTTAGTGGCCCATGTGGATCTGGAGAAAGTTTTTCGGACAGTGGTGAAAAAGTTTTAGGAAGGGCTATCGGGATTGTTTGGAAAAGGTAAAAGAGTCAAGAAAGGATGAGTCGGTGAGATCAGCTATAAGAGTGCAAAGGTTGGGAAGGAAGTTCAGGGTATAAAGCATGTATGCCCAGATATTTGATGGCTTAAAGGGGAATTCTCAACTCACTTGTTCACCATCTTGCAGGATGTATGCTCTGTTCACTTCCTGGTTTTCTCAGTAAATTGGTGGGCGGGGTTTCACTTGCTATCTCACAGACAAAGCCAGCTCTGCTATCTCTTCATAGCAGTACATGTTTGCAGTCAGTATTGAGGGATGGTTGTAAATAAATCAGCACAGTATCACTATAAGATCCACAATATGAAGCTGATGTAGCAGAGCTGGATTTGTTAGGTGATGAGTAGGGTTGAGCGATCAGGATCGGAAAAGATCGGATTTCGATTGGCGATCGAGTAAATTTCATGATCACGATCGGAATTCCGACCCCAATCGTTTTAGGCAGGATCGAGGTCAGAGGTTACTTCCCACAATGCTTGGCCAGTAGCAAAGCATTGTGGGAAAAGCTAACAATGTTAGGAATGAATGGAAGCAGCCGGCACAGCCTGTGCTGGCGCTTAACCCCCTGCGCGCCGGCTGCGTCCATTCATTCCTACGGCATAGCAGGGAGGAAACAGAAGAGTAGATATCTGTGGTATCTGCTATGCCGTAGGAATGAATGGACGCAGCCAGCGCGCAGGGGGTTAAGCGGCCAGATGGCGGCACAGGCTGTGTGCCAGCGGCATCCATTCATTGCTATACTCATCAGCTCTGCTACATCTGAGATCTACACCTCAGATGTAGCAGAGCTGAGTATACGATAAAGAGTCGATAGACAAGTCCACTTACCGCTACCGCTCCCCGTCTATTGTCTTCTCGCCTCTTCTCGGTGCAAGTCCCTAGCTCCCAGGTTACAGACCTAGGAAGAAGGCAGGGCTTGTGGTTTAGGAGAGTGTGGGCAGGTACTGTACCCGCCCACACTTTTCTAAGCCACAACAAGCCTCGCCTACTCCCAGCATCTCTAACACTAGCCTGGGAGCTGCAGGCACATACAGTGCTCTGAACATATGCGCAGTAGAAAGAAGAGGAGCGAGAGCAGCGGTAGCGGCAGCTGGTAAGTAGACAACAGGGGGGACTTAGGTAGCCGGGGGATTTTTTCAATCACTACACAGCATGGATTCTAACAATTAAAGCGCTCAATTGTTAGATTCCATGCATTGGGATCGGAATTGGGATTGAGATCGGGTTCGAATGAAAAATGATTGGAAATCGGATTTGAAAATCGATCCTGAAAAGTCAAGATCGGCTCAACCCTAGTGATGAGAATTGCAATTTTACATGATACAGGACCACGAGTCAGCTTTCAATATACTCACTTTTAGGTCTGTGTTTAATGGACTCCCTGTCTCAGTCCTTATCAGCAAAATTCAATTAGCTGACTGATAATTGGAAGAGCTGAAGTGAAACAACTCATAAATACCAGCTGCTCCAAGCACTCAGCTCCCCCTCCCCTCTCTGAAAGCAGTGAGCCATGTCACCTGTCCTGGGCGGAGAGATAAAGAGCTCAGAAATACAAGCTACTCTGAGCACTCCCTGACAGCAAGGAGCTATGTCACTTGTCCTGGGCGGAAAGATAAGACCATCTCCCAGGTCTGTGTTATGGAAACGCAGTGTAAACAATGAAGTGAAGAATCTCAGATAGTGGCCAAACAAAGTAGTTTTGCTTAAGCAATGTATTTAGGAAAAGTCTTAAATCCACATAAACTAGCAGTATAGATAGGATCCTTGATATGGGACAACCCCTTTAAGGCAACCAAGTGAATGGGAAGGCAGAGCAGAGTGAGTGGACCAAGGTAGATGGCAAAGAGATATTGAGGGATTAATATTCTAATTACTAAAAATTATAGGTGGTAATTTTGCATAGGATGCAGGAGAGTGAGGTTAGTGGTTGAGGTGGTTATTAAGTTGCATAGTGTCTGCTTGTAAGCCTTGGATGTTGGGATTGCACCTCATGGCTACTAGTAGAAGCTGCATAACAAGGGCATAGAGGAGTGGGAGAAGTCCGCTGAGGAAAATTCTACAGACTTTCTGTTAAAAGTGCAGCAGAAAGAAATGATGAGTTTCCACCGCGGTCTTTTCTGCTGCATTTTTTATTTTTTTTTGCATTGATTTGCTGAGTGGGGCCTTACGCTGGGTTCACACCAGTATTCGGGTCTCCACTTTCAGTTTCCGTCTTCTGCATGCAGAAGTCGGAAACCTGTCATGCCGAGTACGACCGTGAGCGCCAGTGAGCGTTTTAGGCTCTCCACAGCGAGAACATTTTTTTAAAACCGGACACAAAGTCCTGCATGTCCGACTCTGTGTCCGGTTAAAAAAACAAAACAAAAAAAAACGGTTTTGCCGTGGAGAGCATAAAACGCTCCCCGGCGCTCACGGCCAGACACTTTTCAAACGCATTCAAATGAATGGGTTTGAAAGATGCCTGCAGGTTTCAGTTTCCTGCCCAGTTTTGGGCAGGAAACGGAAACCTGTATGAACGGAGACCGGGGCGCAGATGTGAACGAGCCCTTTGTCTTACAGGCTAAGGCAAAATAACAAGAGGGTTAGCTCCACCACCTTACAAGGGGTCTATATGCAGAGAACTGACTGTGAGGAGTATGACTGATCATGCATATCCACCAATATGAAAACAGAGTTCATTATCTTCGCCCCACCCCATACGGCCCCTCTACCTAACTCAACTATCAAAGTTAATGGAACCAGACTTTCTGCTGTCCCATGGGTCCGCTGCCTTGGGATAATCCTGGACTCTGACCTATCCTTCAAATCGCACATCCAAACTCTCAATACCTCCTGCCACCTCAAACTCAAGAACATCCATTGAATCCGCTACTTCTTCACCCCTGAAACTACAAAGATGCTAGTCCATGCCCTCATAATCTCCTGCTTAAACTACTGTAACACCCTTCTCCATGGCCTCCCAGCAAATACTCTGGCCCTCTCCAGTTCACCTTAAACTTTACTGCTCGTTTAATACACCTCTCCCCCGTTCCTCATCATTCATTCTCCTCTGCCAAACCCTTCATTGGCTACCCGTTACCCAGCGAGTAAAGTTCAAATTACTAACACTAACATACAAAGCCATCCACAACATGTCCCCTCCATATGTCTCTAACCTAATGCTCCCCTACCTGCCCACACGTAACCTCAGATCCTCCAAAGATCTACTACTGTCTGTTCTTATCCGCTGTTCACACAACCGTCTCCAAGATTTCTCTCGTGCATCCTCCATACTCTGGAACTCCCTACCAAGACACATAAGACTGAGCCCCAGAATCACAGGATTCAAGAAGGCGCTGAAGACCCACCTATTCAGGAAGGCCTACAACCCCTAATAACACTACTGTCACCACATCATCATCTGAACAGCCTCAGCCCTCACCTTCGGTCTCTATCCCTCTTCCCTCATAGACTGTAAGCCCTTGCAGGCAGGGCCCTCTATCCCACTGTGCCAGTCAATCACTATTAGTATTATATCTGTTTGTATATTTTGTGTATCGTATGTAAAGCCCCATGGAATTAATATAATAATGTACAGCACAATGGAGTTAATATAATAATGTGTAGCACAATGGAATTAATTTAATAATGTACAGCACGATGGAATTAATATAATAATGTACAGCACCATGGAATTAATATAATTTACAGCACCACAGTGAATATCCTTTTAAATACAGTAATAAATAGTAGAGTAAAATATTAATTTTAAATACCTTTGCATTGAATAGATGGAGGATTTTCTTTACTGCAGTTTTTCATATCATCGGATACTCTTAAACAGTCAAATATCCTGGACTCATTACCAACACAATGGATCTTCTCTGTCCATATTGGTCCAGGTCTTCTTGTATAGGTCAGTAATGATGGCACTGCTTCTCCACATTGAAGTTCCTTACATAGTACATTGGCCGCTCTAAGATCGGAGTCAATCTCACAAACAGATCCCCAAGTGTCAACATGTTGGGCTTCTAAATGTCCAGAACATGGATTATTTCCATCCACTAATCTATACTGCCTGCGCCCTGAAAAAAAAACCAAAACAAAACACATAACTATGTAAAATTAACCCCAGTGCTTGACATACTTGTAAGCCAAGGAGCAGCGACATCAAAAGGAAAAGCCCCCAGACAACCAATAATGTCCTCTGTATTTATATAGAACTGTAATTGTTCTATATGAATATAGAAAAGAAAAAAATACCACTTACCCATCCTCGGACCCTTAATCACCTAGATCTTCCTGCTTTATCTGCAGATAACTAGTTGTTGCAGGAATGATAGAGCAAGAAGCTAAAGCCTTCCTGCTGCACAGCTCTATTCAACTACATCGGCATCCATACAATGTCCCAACACACCGGGTGGGAATCGCTGGTCTAAGCATTAGACAGTATTTGAAAAATTTCCCCAGTGTGTGACTTTAATACAAACATTTTGAAATGAAAAATAGTAATACTAATAATAGTAAATAATAATAATAATAATAATAATAATAATAATAATAATAATAATAATAATAATAATAACAATGTGTCTAATAATAATAATAATAATAATAATAATAATAATAATAATAATAATGTGACTAATAGTAATAAATAATAATAATAATAGTATTTCATTCTACCTGTAATGAGCATTCCTGTCATAAAGACTGTAGGCGCTACATGCCCGTTCAATGTACTGAAGCTACATTGTGATAAATAGGACTCTTCTCCTGTACAGTTTATGACACCAAACCATAACTTTATACTAATGTCTCCGAATACATCTGCTCTGGTTAGCACATCTTCCCTTGGAATGGCACATCCCAGCTGTCTGGACACCACCGTGGCGAGGTTTTTAGATTTCTCATTAAACAACACTCCTCCCCATTCTCCCTTGTATCTGACTTCCACTCGTCCTGTACAGTTAGAGACTCCTCCAGAAAGCCTCACTTCAACTGTAAAAGAAATAAGAGGAGCGGTCAGTAGGACATGGCACTGTGTACTTCTTAACTCTTTGTGGTTATCACCGATATTATTATCTTACATCGTAGAAATAATAAAAACCGGGGCAACACGGTGGCTCAGTGGTTAGCACTGCAGCTTTGCAGTGCTGGAGTCCTGTGTTCAAATCCCACCAGGAACAACATCTGCAAAGAGTTTGTATGTTCTCCCCATGTTTGTGTGGATTTCCTCCCATACAAAAGACATATTGATAGGAAAAATGTACATTGTGATCCCTATATGGGGCTCATAATCTACATAAAAGGAATAATAATAACCTGAGTTATGGGTATGATATAGATATGGGGACATTGAATGTTGTGTTTGGCTTATTTTTATGCAGAAGAGTTAGGGACTTTCTTTATATATTCCTCACCATTTTGATGGTAATATGAGACAGGGTAGGATCAACAGAGTTGAGAAAATGGTGTAAAGCGCAGAGCCAAAAGAAAAAAAGCTTTGGCTTAAGCCACTTGCAGACGACCATGGGCAAGTTCAGTTTGCTATTCAGGAGAAAAAACTGACCCAGTCATTACTATGGGCCCAAGGGCACTATCATGTAACCCATGGCTTCAGTGTGCAGGCTGTGAGTTTGTGACACAAAATATGGAGCACGTCCTAGTCTTTGTTTTCATTTAAGTATGTCTTTGTACAATGGGAGGAAATCCACGCAAACACAGAGAGAACGTACAAACTCCTTGCAGATGTTGTTCCAGGGCTCCAGAGCTGCAAGGCTGCAGTGCTAACCACTGAGCCACCATGTTGCCCACAGCAGGTCATAATCTATTCAGTGGTTGTGGCATGGACTCGCCCATAGAAGCCTATGGGAGAGTAAAAACTAAAAATGGCACATGGATGTATTTTGTGCGTTTCCAAGCTACACACAGGGGTTTTCTTTAGTTTCAGCGTGTCATACATATTTGACGGCCTGCAAATACAGATGACACACTGAAGCTATACTGTCCATTTTTGTGATCATATGGCACTGATGCTGAAGACACACTGATGATACACAGTCCACAAAAACAGAACAATGAATACTAGTTTAAGGACCGCACAATACACATGGTCATCTGCAACTAGGCTTAGTATCCAAACAAGGGGTGAGGCAAGGTATTGCAACTTGGCTCTGATACTAGGTCTGTGCCTGGTTACGTTTTGTGTCCCCTAAATGTGCTCAAGTATTTAATACTTGTGCTTAGCCCACTTAGCTATTGTGATCATCTTGTGTTCTGACACTGGCTCGTTCCACTAGTTAACCCCTTGCCTTCTGATTTGTCTATATCTATACCCTCCTGGACTTGACCTTGGCATCATCTACTGGTTATTCCTCTTTATGATTTGGATTTTCCACACCCTCCTGATTTTGACTTTGGCTAGCTTCTCTGTTCTTTTCGTTTGCCATTCATCATCTGGTTTGAATTCGCTGAGCTTAGTATCACACACAAAAAAAAAACCCTAAAAAAAAAAATCCAAACATCCAAGCAGTAAAAGGCTAGGGTTCACTGCACCTGGAACAACTATGCTTGGATCAATAAGCTCAATACTTAGCTATTATCCAGATGGTATGAATAGGCAGCAAGGAAGGGTGAATAGGCCAGGACTCAAACACAGATGAATAAGCAGTTTCAGGCAGACAGACCATTTCTGGAACACAGGAAACTGAAGTTTAAAACCGGCATCTGACAGCATGTACGGTGGATTTAAACAGTAAAGAGCAGGAATACCGGATAGGGGATTGGAAGCAAAACTCAGAACCAGCCTATAATTAGTTCTCAGCACTGCAGAGGACTTAACCCCTTCAGAGGCAAAGGCACACTAAGGCACTGACCCACAAAGCAACTCATCACGTGATCCACGCATGAGTGCTACCACAGAAACAGCATGCCCAGTGTGAACATTCAATGATTCATCCGCCAAATGCCGTTCAGACACTCCACGCCTGAACCTAACAGGCTGAGACAGCAAGGACCAGGTATAATAATAACCCCTTAAAAACTACTACTGATTTGTTCGCATGTAATTCTGCCAGGAGTAACTGTACAATATCCAACAAATAGCTGAGAAAAGCCCAAGTGAGCATAAAACAGGAGATCCAGGAACACTGGACTGCAAATACAGGGCACATTCATGTAGGCATGATGCAACACAAGAAAAGAACAATCTATGAGCACAGTTAGGATAGCTGCTTACAGTCTTTAAATAATATCCCAACAACAACCACACAAATATCTAGATATAGGTAAAAGTGCATAAAAGAGTCTTGTATCTGTGTGTATAGGATGTGAAGAGAATTGACCCCTCCCCTCTGCATTCACTCTATGAAGAAACCAGACCCTCCCCCTTCACTCACTGTGAAGAAGTTTTGCTTTTTTAATGTATCTATGGATGGGACTTCCCTAGTAAAAGAGAGTGAACAGCAAATTAACTACAATGGAGATACCTAGTGGCAGCAAGTTTACAGTGGTTTTTTTTTGTAGGAAGAAAGCAGTAATATTTTTGGTCTAGAATCACCCGATCTATTAAGTGACACTAAGAAAAGTTAAGAGACTTTAATTGACTTCTTTAATAAGAAACAGTTGAAATAAGGGATACCACCATAATAATTACAATGATATACTACATACAGAAACACAGCACAGATAAATGAAGTACCATAACACAAATATTAGTTATAATACTAAAAATATTGTTTAATAAATCAATAAATATGTGTGTATTATAGCGGTGTAAATACCTTTGCATTGAATGGCAGGAGGATTTTCTTTAGTGCAGTTTCCTCCTCCCCCAGGTGTTCTTATACAGTCATATAGTCTGGACTCATTACCAACACACTGGATCTTCTCTGTCCATATTGGTCCAGGTCTTCTTGTATAGGTCAGTAATGATGGCACTGCTTCTCCACATTGAAGTTCCTTACATAGTACATTGGCCGCTCTAAGATCTGAGTCGATCTCACAAACAGATCCCCAAGTATCATTATGTCTAGCTTCTAAATGTCCTGAGCAATTATTGTGTCCATCCACTAATCTGTATTCTCTGTCATCTAAAAAGAAACATAAATATTTAAAAAATAAGACAAATTCCAAAGGCTGGAATAATGGTTTTGGCAACAGAGTCTGCGGTAGTCGACCACATTGCCGCATATCTAGTGCTGGCCACTATGTGGTGGATATTACAGCCGGATCTATTCTGTAACCACCCTCAGTATCTGAGCATGGCTGACAAGATTGTCTCTAATGCTGTGACACACACACACACACACACACACACACACACCAACAATAAATCTAGCTGACTCAACCTTAAGCTAACGCGTTTCTGCATAGGTATTGGACGTAAGCTTCATCAGAGATAGTTGGTGGCTAGAGCAATATAATGCTAGGGAGATACTAATGTCACTCTCCCCAGCTTAGCATCTCCTGGCCATGATAAATGGCTCTAAGAATCATGGGTAGTGAGTATAGACGCCTATACACACTTCACTGCATCACCAATGATCAAGTCTGACAAAGTTCATAACCCTGAACAAAGTGTTGCACTCAATTGTTGATCCGTATTTCTTACAAGATTATTTCCTACTATTAGAGATGAGCGAACAGTCAAATTTTCGAGATTCAATATTCGTTTCAAATAGCCCCTCAATATTTGACTATTCGAACGAATATCAAACCCCATTATAGTCTATGAGGAAAAAAATGCTTGTTTCAGGGGATCCCACTCTTTTACTCAAGAGAGTCACAAAGTCCACTATGACACCCCAGGAAATTATGCCAACACCCTGAAATGCAACTGGGACCGCAGGGGAAGCATGCCTGGGGGCATCTAACATGCCCAAGCCACAGTATTATGTCAGGATCCCTGTCAGCTTGCGATATGAGGGAGCTGACTTTTTCCCATAGGAATGCATTGATCAGCGTCGATTGGCCAAATGCCATACAGAGTACAGCATTCGGCCAATCAATGCTGGTTCTGCCGGTGGTTCCTCTATGAGGAGGCAGAGTCTAAGATCGGACCAGAATGGAGACGGCTGTGGACCAATCTAAGACTCCACCTCCTCCAGCAGAACCAGCGTTGATTGGCCAAATGCTGTACTCTGTATGGCATTTGGCCAATTAACGCTGGTCAATGCATTCCTATGCCGAGATGTATCAGAGCTGGCCGTGTGCTCAGCTCAGCTACACCGGAGATGCAGCCAAGCTCAGTGCACGGCCAGCTCTGCTACACCGGAGATGAAGCAGAGCTGGCCATGCGCTCAGCTCGGCTACACCGGAGATGTAGCAGAGCTGAGTGTGCGCTGAGCTCTGCTACACCCGAGATGTAGTAGAGCTGAGTGTGCACTGAGCTCTGCTACACCTGAGATGTAGCAGAGCTGAGTGTGCACTGAACCCTGCTGCACGCTCAGCTCTGCTACATCTGAGATGCAGCAGGGTTCAGCGCACACTCAGCTCTGCTGTATCTCTGGTTTGTGTGCTGAGCTCTGCTGCTTCTTCAGTGTAGCAGAGCTGTGTCAGCTCTGCTACGTCTGAGATCAGACCACAATGGAAACTGCTGTGGACCAATCTTAGACTCCGCCTCCTCTGGCAGAACCAGCGTTGATTGGCCGAATGCTGTACTCTGTATGGCATTCGGCCAATCAACGCTGGTCAATGCATTCCTATGGGAAAAAGTCAGCTCCCGCATATCACAAGCTGACAGGGATCCCAACCAGATAGAGCCCCAAAGAGCTGGGTGAGTAACATTCCCACCTAAATAAAGGTAATCCCTAGCTAACCCTGCCTGTACATCTGTCCCTGTCTCACAGTCACATAGTTCACAGTTTCAAATTAACCAAATGTTAAATCCACCATTCGTATAAATTGGAGATCACCTGTTTTAGCCAGCCAATTACTTTTTCAGATTTTTTTTTTTATGCCTCCGTTGTCGTAGTTCCTGTCCCACCTCCCCTGCACAGTTATTGGTGCAAAAAACGCGCCAGGAAAGGTGGGAAGGGATACAAATTATTACTGCGTATGCCGCGTGGTATTCGATTGGAAACGACCTTGTAATGTATGAAACTACAAAAATAAATTTAAAAAACCACATTTGCACTATTTGCCAAAGAAACCTACGGTGTGTGCAGTGATTTCTATACATTATGCTTCTGCATAGGCTGACTTCCGGTATATACTGTAATACACATATATTGCAGTGAATATTATTGAACTAGAGATCAGAACATCGCTAGTTCAGGTACCCTAGTATAAAATAAAAGTTACAAAAGTGTAAAAAAAAAAAAAAATCTAGTGCGTTAAAAAAAAAAAAAAATCAAACGAATAAAACCGCCAAAATGCCCCTTTCCCGTATTAAATTAATTATAGAAAAAAAAAACTAAAAATTATTCAAAACAATACATATTTGGTACTAACACATCAGTAACAACCCAAACAATAAAACTGAAACATTATTTAACCTGCAAGGTGAATGTGATACAAAAAAAAAAAAGCTGAAAGTAATGATTCACCATCCCATCTATATATGCTATAAAAAGTCATATATACCCAAAATAGTACCAGTAAAAAGTACAGCGAAAATAAAATAAGCCCTCCAAAATGTTGTGCCTCTCAGAAAATGGTGATGTATTTTCGGACCCAAATGGGTTATTACTCTGCACACATGAAAAAAAAAAAAAACAATAAAAGGGTGCATTCACACTGAGTAAACGCTAGCTTATTCTGAACGTAAAACACATTCAGAATAAGCGGCGTCTAAAGCAGCTCCATTCATTTCTATGGGAGCGGGGATACGAGCGCTCCCCATAGAAATGAATGGGCTGCTTCTTTCACTCCGTGCAGTCCCATTGAAGTGAATGGGGAGTGCCGGCGTATACGGCAAGCTCTGCTCATGCCGGAGCGTACACGCCGGCACTCCCCATTCACTTCAATGGGACTGCACGGAGTGAAAGAAGCAGCCCATTCATTTCTATGGGGAGCGCTCGTATCCCCGCTCCCATAGAAATGAATGGAGCTGCTTTAGACGCCGCTTATTCTGAACGTGTTTTACGTTCAGAATAAGCTAGCGTTTACTCAGTGTGAATTCACCCAAAGTTGGGTTTTGCTACAATAGTACCGACCCATAGAATAAAGGTGACATGTTACTTATGATGCCTGGAGCACAGAAAAGAATATTAAAAGGTACAAAACAATCCACCAAGAATTTTTTTTTTTTTAATAAAAGTTAGTCAATAAATTATGGTCATCCGAAAAAGGTGTAATAAAAAAGCATCTCATCCTGTAAAAAAAAACAGCCCTCATATGGCTACATCACCAGAAAAATAATTTAAAAAAAACCCCACAGCTTGTACAATGTGAAGGTAACCCCCCCCTGAAATCATCAGATCATTAGAACAAAACAGGCTGCTGCAACATGGGAATGTATAAACTGTGTGATCGTTTATCAGAGGACATCCCAGATTTAGAGCTTATGAGAGAAAGGACACCAGAAGTGACCCCTCAGAGTCACCCCCTTCCTCCCAAATCATAGGAACTACTGGGGATATAGTAAGGAATTTGGTGCTCCCAATGTACTCTGTACCTTTCACCATCCGCTGTACATTCATGTCTGGAAAACTAATGCTCAGTAAATTCTTTGATAAATTATTTGAGGGGTGCAGTTTTCATAATGGGATCACTCCCTAGGGCAGTGATGGCAAACCTAGTGCCCAAACTGCAACCCAAAACCCACAAAATTATTGCAAAGTGACAACATGTCAATTTAACCTTAATACTGTACGACTCCACAATTGCAGACAGTTACAGACCCTCAAATTACAGTCGTGTAAATGGGCTTTACAGAGCTTTCAATAATACTGACAACTTTGTACTGAAAGGTAATAGTTTGCATGTGGTACTTTTGAACAATTATTGTTTATTTACATCACACAGGATCTGTTTTATAGTGACTGTGCAATATTATTACAGCCTGAACTAATATCATGTCTGCTTTAAAACAGATACTGAGAGACATATAAATAGAGAAGTGCCCCCCACACAGTACCATACACTCCACAGTGACCCCCAGACAGTATTATATGCTCCACTGTGGCCACTGTACACAGTATTATGTCCCATAGTGGCCCCTGCACACAGTATTATGTCCCATAGTGGCCCCTGCACACAGTATTATGTCCCATAGTGGCCCCTGCACACAGTATTATGCCCCATAGTGGCCCCTGCACACAGTATTATGCCCTATAGTGGCCCCTGCACACAGTATTATGCCCTATAGTGGCCCCTGCACACAGTATTATCCCCCATAGTGGCCCCTGCACACAGTATTGTCCCCAATAGTGACCCCTGCACACAGTATTATGTCCCATAGTGGCCCCTGCACTCAGTATTATGTCCCATAGTGGCCCCTGCACACAGTATTATGTCCCATAGTGGCCCCTGCACACAGTATTATGTCCCATAGTGGCCCCTGCACACAGTATTATGCCCCATAGTGGTCCCTGCACACAGTTTTATGCCCCATAGTGGCCCCTGCACACAGTATTATGTCCCATAGTGGTCCCTGCATACAGTATTATGCCCCATAGTGGTCCCTGCACACAGTATTATGTCCCATAGTGGCCCCTGCACACAGTATTATCCCCCATAGTGGCCCCTGCACACAGTATTGTCCCCAATAGTGACCCCTGCACACAGTATTATGTCCCATAGTGGCCCCTGCACTCAGTATTATGTCCCATAGTGGCCCCTGCACACAGTATTATGTCCCATAGTGGCCCCTGCACACAGTATTATGCCCCATAGTGGTCCCTGCACACAGTTTTATGCCCCATAGTGGCCCCTGCACACAGTATTATGTCCCATAGTGGCCCCTGCACACAGTATTATGCCCCATAGTGGTCCCTGCACACAGTATTATGTCCCATAGTGGCCCCTGCACACAGTATTATGTCCCATAGTGGCCCCTGACCCTAGAGTATAATTAGGGGAGGCCCAGGGATGGTGATCATACATAAAAAAACAATGTTACTCACCTTCCCTGTGCTCCGGAGCGACTCCATTCTCTTTGGCATTTCTGCCTGAAGTCAGCGGTCGGTGATTGGGTCTCAGGGGTCATATATGCATAATGATGCTGATGTGACCTCTGCGGCTGTATCAACGGTCTCTTACATATGGCAGACGCACCAAGGAAAACGGAGCAGCTCCGAAGTGCAGGGAAGGTGAGTAATATTTTTTTTATGTTTGATAACCTCTCCTGGGTCTAAAGAGACACCAGAGTATAACAATAGCAGTTTCAATCTGGGGAGGACTCAGGCTGTAATTGCCAGGGAAATAACCCCTTTATGATATATTTTTATATAAAAAATAGCAAGACTATCCTCACAATGCCACAAGGCAGGTAATTATATCCTCAAGTGGCCCTGAGGCAAGTAACAATGCACATCAGTGGCCCTAAGATAACCAATTATGTCCTCCAGTGTCCCCAAGGCAAGTAATAATGTCCCCCAATGGTACCCCAGACAAGTAATTGTGTTTCAGTAGCTCCCATATATCTACTAATGACCTTTGTAACCTTCAGACAAGTAATAATGTCCCCCAGTGGCCACACACTGTAATTATATATATATATATATATATATATATATATATATATATATATATAAGCACCACTTACCCATCCTCGGTCCTCGAAGCTCTGTGATCGTCCTCCTCTGCAGACTGATGCAGCAGGTCTTCAGCAGACATCACTAGTTGATGTCTGAGTGATAGAGCAGGAAGCTAAAGCCTTCCTACTGCACTTCGCTATTCAACTACACCGGCATCCATAGATTGACCCAACAGCCCTGGTGGGACTCACTGGTCTAAGTATGAGACAGTATTTGTGAACATTTCCCCAGTGTGTGACGTTGTTAGGATTGGGTCCTGCAGGGTTCTCGCTCAGCGCACAGCACCACCTGCTGGTCAATCTAACTCTCGGCCTTGGATAGTGAGGTGTCTGGAGTGTAAGTCCAGCTTTTGGCCTACTGAGCATGCTCAGACCTATTGGAGCCGCTCGCAAGCTAAGTGCCATTTCGTCCCTACTGAGCATGAGCGGTGAGGTCATGACCACGGGACTTGCCTTTAAATAGTGTGAGCCAACGCCCGCCCGTCACTCACACTTTGAATAAGAATGACTGAAGTTTGTTAAAGGACAGTAGTTCAGGGCTAGGCTCCAGTATCCAGGCAGGGGTTCAGACTAGGCCTGTAGTTAGTACCCAGTAAGTCTTGAATGGTCAGCTCTATACCAGGGTTAGGAGCAGTAGACACTGTTCCAGCCCATAGAGTTTATCACTGACGGGTAGTTACTCACATAAAGACTAAATCACTGTAGGAGTAAATAAAATATAACTTTTAATAATCTTTCTTAAAAATGGCCTCGATTTATTTAATGTTTTTTAAATATTTTCTTTAAAAAAAACTGTACTATGACCTCATTGATAAAGGGTAACCAATAATTATTAAGTCAATCCCTGTCTGGTACAGCCATTAACAGTTTCATTCCCTGATAGTGTGCCAGGAGCTAATCTGGTATGCCCCAGTACACCTATAGATCCCTGGAACTCTAGATGAAATCAGGTGCGAGGAAATCTAGATACAAATCCCTAGTGGTTCCACATAGGCTGTGAGTAAGGCCAGAGGGAGGTCCTGGAGGAGAAAGCTCTGTGAGCAGTCTCTGTTACTGACAAATTAACCCCCGTATATGATAATGACAACAGGAGCTATATTGAAACGGAGGATATTCAATACAGTACAGTCTCACGTTCTCACAAGCCGTATTGCACTCAACTACACCTCACACAATGCCCTACTGATCTCAAGTATGCTCCAATTGCCTATGTTAACATTGTTGCCACTTAGGGTATAGTTACATTAGCCCTATTAGTCTCTATTCATGGGCTACGTATCCTAACTAGATAAATACAATATATGGTCCCTGATGTATCCACCACCTATTGTATAAGTTTTCCCTCACACTTCCCTCAACGCGTTTCGCTAGGGGTCTAGCCTAGCTCATCAGGAGGATGATAATGCAGGAGATGATAATATTTGCAGTTAAAACTGCATTTCCCGCGCCCTTGATGGTAGGACACAGTATCAATATACGCGAAACGCGTTGAGGGAAGTGTGAGGGAAAACTTATACAATAGGTGGTGGATACATCAGGGACCATATATTGTATTTATCTAGTTAGGATACGTAGCCCATGAATAGAGACTAATAGGGCTAATGTAACTATACCCTAAGTGGCAACAATGTTAACATAGGCAATTGGAGCATACTTGAGATCAGTAGGGCATTGTGTGAGGTGTAGTTGAGTGGAATACGGCTTGTGAGAACGTGAGACTGTACTGTATTGAATATCCTCCGTTTCAATATAGCTCCTGCTGTCATTATCATATACGGGGGTTAATTTGTCAGTAACAGAGACTGCTCACAGAGCTTTCTCCTCCAGGACCTCCCTCTGGCCTTACTCACAGCCTATGTGGAACCACTAGGGATTTGTATCTAGATTTCCTCGCACCTGATTTCATCTAGAGTTCCAGGGATCTATAGGTGTACTGGGGCATACCAGATTAGCTCCTGGCACACTATCAGGGAATGAAACTGTTAATGGCTGTACCAGACAGGGATTGACTTAATAATTATTGGTTACCCTTTATCAATGAGGTCATAGTACAGTTTTTTTTAAAGAAAATATTTAAAAAACATTAAATAAATCGAGGCCATTTTTAAGAAAGATTATTAAAAGTTATATTTTATTTACTCCTACAGTGATTCAGCCCATAGAGTTGCAGCAAGCTTGGGCTCTCAGACTCGTTACTGTCAAACTTCCTTTACTCTCCTGGCTGTTGCAGAAGCATGTTTAGTTGCTGACCTGGGGTGACTGTTAACCCTTGGCAGCCTTGCTGTTTCAGCTGTACTGTGCACCTGTCCAGTGAGGTTAACTGGCAAGGCTTTCTTGCAGCTTGTTCACATTAAGTATTGCGTCACATATCTTCCAGTGCAGCTTAACTGGTAGAGGATGATTCAGACATACAGCCGCCCACCATTGGGCCTGTGGACCTCGCTGCAGTGCCTTGCAGACTAGAGGTTCTGTTGCTTAAAATATTTATATATATATATATATATATATATATATATATATATATATATATATATATATATATATATATATACAGAACCGTAACAGACGTTAATACCAACATTAAGAAAAAAAAAATATATATATTTAATTATACCTGTAATGAGTATTCCTGACATAAAGAATGTAGTAATTTTATCAATGTTGTATGTAGAAAAGCTGCACTGAGACAAATATGACTCTTCTCCTGTACAATTTATGTCACCAAACCATAACTTCAGTTCCATTTTTCCAAATACATCTGCTCTGGTTAGCACATCTTCCCTTGGAATGGCACATCCCAGCTGTCTGGACACCACCATGGCGAGGTTTTTAGATGTCTCATGAAAAATTACTCCTCCCCATTCTTCCTTGTATCTGACTTCCACCCGTCCTCTACAGTTAGTGACTCCTCCAGAAAGTCTCACTTCAACTGTAAGAAAAGAAATAAGAGCAGTGGTCAGTAGCACATGGAAGTGTATATGATAGATATGCTGATTCTGTATCTGTATGAATACATATCATTTTCACAGGTACTGAGCTATATATTGTTATACTGTTTCCCTAATTTTGTTTGACTTCTTCTTCTTTCTCTGTAACCACTCGGTTGTGTATATATCGCAGACTGTAATGTGCATAGTGTATACTCGTAACCATAACTCTGCGTAACACAGCGATCGAGAAGGCAGGGAAGGGAATAAACCTTCCCTGACATCTCTCTGGGAGTTCCAGCTGAAGTTACAGCCGGCTCCCAGCTTCAGCAGCTGCACGATCTGCATGAAGCTGCTGTGTTCTGACTGGACGTACCGGTACGTCCTGTCAGAACTAGGCAACCACTATCCAGACGTATATACTCTATGGGCGGTCCAGAAGTGATTAAATTTTGTGTTTGGTCTCATTTTTATGCAGATCAATTGGGGACTTATAAATAATTTTCTTTTGATGTTACATGAGACAGAGTAGGATCAAAATTAAGGGATTTGCATTAAAATATTGGTGACATTGGTGATATTAATGGCTAATATGAAGTACAATGTGTCATGAAAAAAAACAATCTTAAAATCCTTTACGTAACTTAAAGCGTCTCAGAGTTATTGTGATATAAAGTGACACGTGCGTTTTGAAAAATGAGGCCTGGTCCTTAAGGCACTTATGCGCTGCGTCTTTTTGGAGTTACATGACTTCTATAACAGGAAAAAGTTGAAATGAAGAATTCTTCAATAAAAATGATGATGATACAGTATGTACAATAACACATCACAGATAAATGAAGGACTATAGCACAAATATTAATTCTAAAAATATCTTGTTAAATCCTATTAATATTATAAATGTGTGAGTTTGTGTGTTTGTATGTTTGTTCCTCAATCACGCAAAACCCGCTCCACCGATTTGGCTGAAAGTTTCCACACACATAGTTAATACACCCGATTGCGCAATAGGCTACTTTTCGTCACAATAGCACACATACGTTTGTGCCAGGACCCCCACAAAACCCAAACTCACACCACAATCTCTGCAATCTCACACACTTTGGACCATAGCAAGCCCCAAAATTCCTATTGCCCTCTACAGCCTCGCCCCTAACCCCACACAATCACATATACATATACTTTACCACTTTGCCCCTCACCTTACCGATACTCCAGGAGGCTCTCTTTAACTCTCTGGAGCAGCCATGTTTGCCGACCCCCACCGCTCTGACAATCCGCGACACCGCCCACCCATGTCAATACACATGACAATAGTAAATGTATACCCAGTTTGCCCATTCAAAAAACCTAAAAATAAATAAGGGCGAGGTTTGTTAGTGACAGCTGACATAGACGCATAGGATTATGGGTATCAGTATCACATGACTGGAATGAACGGATACATGCGTATGTGGAAGCGATATTCCTTGCATGTCGTCTGATGGGGTAGGATGAAATAACTCAGGTTGCTAACAAGCTCTAGTGTAATATGGCAGTGTATGTATATATATATATATATATATATATATATATATATATATATATATATATAGTATATGAATGTGGATGATGAGTTTGTAGTGGAATAAATATATAAAAAAACAATAATAAAAACAATAGTATTGAATGGTCTGAAGAGAGGTGTAATCTGAGCGGTAAGCCCTTTAAAAAAAAAAAAAAAAACGCAGGTACAACAACAACATCGCTTGGTGTGAGCAGTTATATGGGGCTTTGGATAAAAATGAATATATTACATTAATTGAGAAAAAAATATAAGGCCAGGATAAATGGTGCACAATATTGGAATTATGCATATGAAGTTGAGACATAGTATTGACTAAAGAAATTATTGAGTGATATTAGTATGATCAGCGTTGATGTATATGATTTAGGTGAAGTTACCATCAAAGAGTTAATTTTTAGGGGTGGGGTTTTGTAGCCTTCATGGTATTTAAGATACAGGTGTGTGTATAGCAGTATGCCAAGTAGAAGGGACATGTTGCAGTCCCGAAGCGCACAGCCGTTTATCATGCTACAATATCTGCATGTATCTTGGATGAACCTGTGATGGTATTTTAAATGAATCAATAAAGCTGGAATTTTAAGAATTTCGCCTGTTGGATGCTGGATTTTCTTCAGTCTGGAATTGGTTGGCTTCTTGGGGATACAGTCCATCCTCTATCCGTGCAACACAGGACGATAAATTTGTTATCACAGCAGGGTGAGCTGGAAATTTACATTTACTACCCATGTCAATACCCCTAGGCGGTCTAATAAATGCAAAAAAAAAAAAAGTATTACAAATTCAAATCCCCCCCCCCCTTTCCCTAGAACACATATAAAAGTAGTTAAATACTGTGAAACACATACATGTTAGGTATCCCTGTGTCCGAAATCGCCCGCTCTACAAAGCTATACAAATATTTTGCCCGGACGCTTAACGCCGTAGCGGCAAACATACTGAAAAGTCCAAAACCGCAGTTTTTTCACTATTTTCATTATCATACAACTATCAATCAAAAGTGATCAAACCAATAGCATTTCCCGAAAATGCAACAACTAAAAACTACACCCGGCCCCGCAAAAAAAGACATCCCCCGACACAGACAAATAAAAAAGTGACTGCTGTCAGAATATGGCGACTTTTAACAACAAAAACATGTCAACGAACTACTGGCAGAAAATAACAAATCATACAATGTCGTATATCGCGGTATATTCACTTCAAATCCCTCTGTCCCAAAGCCACTATGTACAGTTTATACCAACACCGTATAACAGCTCAAATACAAATTAGCTTCAACACAAAAGTCTCACGTATTCTCAGAATTACAGCAAAAACAAGATACACAGTTACATTTCATATCCCATACCTTATACACAGTACGAAAACCTTACCCGCGCCTGTATATACCCACTGCTACAATCACCGCAGACGAAGTCGCGGGTACCAGCTAATAAAGTAATAAATATTAGTGTATTATAGCGGTTTAAATACCTTTGCATTGAATGGCAGGAGGATTTTCTTTAGTGCAGTTTCCTTCTCCCCCAGGTGTTCTTATACAGTCATACAGCCTGGACTCATTACCAACACAATGGATCTTCTCTGTCCATATTGGTCCAGGTCTTCTTGTATAGGTCAGTAATGATGGCACTGCTTCTCCACATTGAAGTTCCTTACATAGTACATTGGCCACTCTAAGATCTGAGTCAATCTCACAAACAGATCCCCAAGTACCTCCATGGCGTGCTTCTAAATGTCCTGAGCAATCATTGTGTCCATCTACTAATCTGTATTCTCTGTCATCTAAAAAGAAATATAAATAGTTGAAAATTAGGATAAATTCCAAAGGATACCTTTTGTTTCTTGGGCTGGAATAATGGTTTAAGCTTTGGCAATAGAGTCGGTGGTGGTGGATCCTCACACTTTTCCACATTTTTATTCCCACTCCTGTGAGTCCCACATTGCACATAGACTCTGCATAGGCTGACTTGTTTTATCAATGCGCGTATAATCGATGAATAAAGCTTCAAAAACGCCCCTTTCCTATATAAAATGAATTATAGAAAAAAAAACTAAAAATGTTCAAAAATATATATATTCATATATATATATATATATATATATATATATATATATATATATATATATATGTTAGCCGCATCAGTAATCTGCATGGTGAACATAATACAAAAAAATTAAAAAGCAACAAAAAAAGCCACAAGTAATGATGTTTCACCATTCATGTTATGGCTCTCGGAAGATGGCGATACATTTTTGTCCCCATATGGGTTTTGCTCTGCAAAGTTAGTAACACATGAAAAAAAACAATGTAAATAAGATATCGCTGTAATCGTACCGACCTGCAGAATAAAGGTAACATGTCACTTAGGCTGCATGCTGAGCAGATCAAATTTAGAAGGTAAAAACCAATGGCAAAATATTTTTTTTTGTTTTTTAACCCACCAAGAAACAATTAATAAAAGTTAGTCAATAAATTATAGGCGCTCCAAAACGGTGTCATTTAAAAAGCATCTCATCCCGCAATAAAACAGCCCTCATATGGTTAAAATAAGATTATAAAAAACACTGTTTGTACAATGTGAAGAAAAAAAAAAAAAAAAATCGACAAATTAATAGAACAAAATTGGAAAGAAGGGAATGTATAAGCCGTGCGAGCGTATATCAGGGGACACCCCAGATTTAGAACTTTTGAGAGAGAAGAGACCACAACTGACCCCTCAATCATAGGAGCTACTGGGAATATAATAGGGGATTTTGTTGAGGGGTGCAGGGGTCACTTCCTTCGGAATTCTGTTTCTCTGATACTTTAGAGGCTCTGCAAACATGGCGTGGCATCCAGATACCAAACATCTAAAAAGTCACATAGCGCTCCTTCACATCTGTGCCCTGCTGTGTACCTAAACTGTTGTGCCCGGGGTATCTGCTTACCAATTTTTGGAGTGTGTGTCTCTGCTGACACAAGTTGGGTGCAACATATCAGGCACTGTAAGGGCATATATCTGATTTTTTTTTTATTTTTTTTTTTTTTTAAATTTCACTATGCTGAGCATTCATTTCTGGAAATTAAATTAATGCACCACTCAAAGGTTAAAATTTCACTCTGAACTACTTGAGAAATCTCTTGAGGGATGTAATTTCCAAAATAGTCACAGGTCTGCAAATTCAGCAATTCAGCATGATATCCAAACACCAAACTGTGCTCCTAAAAAACAAAATAGTGCTCCCTCCCTTCTGTGCCCAAATAGCAGTTTATACCACATATGGCATTGATAAATATTTTATCTTTGTTACAATAGTGTCATGCATGTGGGCATAGACTGCTGTTTGGGGCAAGGGAGTGCTATGTGACTTTTAGAGCGCAGAATTAATTGTTCCTTTTTAGATGCTATATCATGTTTGCAGAGACCCTAAAATTGCTCCTACAAATTGGGGTCACTTCTAGTGAAATCCTAATTCACTGGAACCTTCAGGGCTCTACAAAAACAACATGGCATTGAGGATTCCCACAAAATCTATACTGCAAAAGGTAAAAAGCGCATTGCTCCTTCTTTCTAAGCTCTGCTGTGTGGCCAAGCAACAGTTTGCACCTAAATATTCAACTTTTTTGTACCCACTTAAAAATTTTCACAGTGCGTGCCTCTAATGACACAACGTATTGGGCACTGAAATGGCATATTTCTTAAAAAATTGTAATTTCCCTTTGTACATTAATTTTTGGGAAGCACTCTTGGGAACGAAATGATAATACACATTGAGAAATCCTTAATGGGTGTAGTTCCAAAAATTAGGTCACTTTTAGGGGATTCCCATTATATTGATCCTTTAGGGGCTCTGCAAATGAGACATGGCACCTGAAAACTATTCCAGCAAAATCTGCTTTTCTGATGCCCAGTGTCACTCCTTTCCTTCCATGCACTGCCGTGTGCCGAAACATCAGTTTACACCCACATGTGGGGGATTTCTGTGCTCCAGAGAAATTGCATAGCAAGCTTTAAAATGCATTTTAACCCCTTGTGAATGTTTTAATTTTAGGGCTAAAATGAACATACGATTGAAAAAAAAATGAAACGTCTACATTGAAATGAATGTCTCCATATAATTTTTTGGTGAATTTGATAAAGGGTTAACAAACTTCCCAAATGCTGTATTTAATCATTTGAGGGGTGTAGCATTGAAAAAGTGGGTGATTTATGGGGATATCTCATATAGAGCTTTTACAAATCCACTTCAGAACTAAAGTCGCTAACAAATGGGTTTGGAAAATTTTCTTGTAAAGGAGCCTTCACACGGAGCTACGCTGTGCTCATTCTGATCGTAAAAACACGTTCAGAATGAGCACGTAAAAAGCAGCTCCCATTGACTTGAATGGGAGTCGGCATACGTGAACTCCCCATTGAAATCAATGGGATGCTTTTTTCCCTATTGCTTTCAATGTATTTCAGAATTGGGTAGTATATATTTTTCTTTTCTTTTCTCTTTTATTTATTTAAACCTATTTCACAAACACCAAAAACAGCTGCCCCACAAAAAGACTTGAACATGAAAGATGTATATACAGCTCCTATATTTCAATAGATGATATCTCAAAAAATAATACAGATAGATCTGCAGTCCACAGCAGTAGATACATTAGTGATTATAATTCTGTGGGTATTGCCCCGTGTACTCGTGAGTATTACATATCCCTGTTTCCACTGCATTGTCCAAGATTGGAACTACAGAACCACCAATCTTAAAGTTTAACCTCGTACATGCTGTGGTCAATAACGACCACAGAATCTAAAGTGTTGAGGGAGTGGAATTTTTGTCTGACCATGAGCACCCATCGCAATATGATCTTGAATTACAGATGACTTACAAAGGATCCCATCAGTTTTTGCCCGTTAGGTTTACCGAGAATTTAGAAAAAAGCCCCACAGCCAAAAAAAAAAAAAAATCCTTTTTCATTATTATTATTATTATTATTATTATTATTATTATTATTATTATTATTACTAGCTGGTACCCGCGACTTCGTCTGCGGTGATTGTAGCAGTGGGTATATACAGGCGCAGGTAAGGTTTTCGTACTGTGTATCAGGTATGAGATATGAAATGTAACTTTGTATCTTGTTTTTGCTGTAATTCAGACAATACGTGAGACTTTTGTGTTGAAGGTAATTTGTATTTGAGCTGCTATACGGTGTTGTGAGAAACTTTACATAGTGACTTTGGGACAGAGGTATTTGAAGTTAACCCTTTCCCGCCAATGGCATTTTTTGATTTTCGTTTTTGACTCCCCTCCTTCTAAACCCCATAACTTTTGTATTTCTCCGCTCCCAGAGTCATATGAGGTCTTAATTTTCCTGGGACAAATTTTTCTTCATGATGCCACCATTATTTATTCTATATAATGTACTGGGAAGCAGGGAAAAAAATTCAGAATGGGGTGGATTTGAAGAAAAAATGCATTTCTGCGACTTTCTTAAGGGCTTTGATTTTACGGCGTTCACTGTGCAACCAAAATGACATGTCCCCTATATTCTGTGTTTCGTTACGATTCCGAGGATACCAAATTTATATGGTTTTATTTACATTTTGACCCCTTAAAAAAATCCAAAACTGTGTTAAAAAATTATTTTTTGAAAAGTCGCCATATTCCGACAGCCGTAACTTTTTTATACGTGCGTGTACGATGATGTATAGGGCGTCTTTTTTTGCGCGACCGGGTGTACTTCGTAGTTCTACCATTTTGGGGAAATGTTATTGCTTTGATCACTTTTTATTCAAATTTTTATCTGAATCGAAACAGTGAAAAAATGGCGGTTTGGCACTTTTGACCATTTTTCCCGCTACGGCGTTTACCGAACAGGAAAAATATTTGTATAGCTTTGTAGAGCGGGCGATTTCGGACGTGGGGATACCTAACATGTATGTGTTTCACAGTTTTTAACTACTTTTATATGTGTTCTAGGGAAAGGGGGGCGATTTGAATTTTTAATCCTTTTTATTTATTTTTTTATATTTTTTTTACTTTTTTAAACTTTTTTTTTTTGCATTTATTAGACCGCCTAGGGGTATTGACATGGGTGGGCGGTGTCGCGGATTGTCAGAGCGATGGGGGTCGGCAAACATGGCTGCTCCGGAGCGTTAAAGAGAGCCTCCTGGAGTATCGTTAAGGTGAGGGGCAAAGTGGTAAAGTATATGTACATGTGATTGTGTGGGGTTAGGGGCGAGGCTGTAGAGGGCAATAGGAATTTTGTGGCTTGCTATGGTCCAAAGTGTGTGAGATTGCAGAGATGGTGATGTGAGTTTGGGTTTTGTGGGGGTCCTGGCACAAACGTATGTGCGCTATTGTGACGAAAAGTAGCCTATTGCGCAATCGAGTGTAGTGACTATGTTTGTGCAAAATTTCAGCCAAATCGGTGGAGCGGTTTTTCCGTGATTGAGGAACAAACATCCGAACATCCAAAACTCACAAACCCACAAACTTTCACATTTATAATATTAATAGGATTATTAGTTATTTATTATTATTTATTATTATTATTATTATTATTATTATTATTATTATTATTATTTTAATTATTTAATTATAATATTATTTATGTTGTGTTTTTGTTTTTTGTTTTTTGTTTTTTAAACTACCATTAAAAATATATTCATTTTACCATATGATAAACACAATGGTGAAATTACTAACAGTTTTACATTATACAAAGCTAAAAAATAAATTATATGTACCCAAAATGGTACCAATACAACTCATCCCACAAAACATAGACTAAAAAAAATTCCCATACGGCAATTTCAGCAGAAAACAATGTAACTCTTTGATTGCAATATTAAAATTCTAAAAAAAATATATATATTTGGACAATAACTAACACAAAGGCCTGTTTGCTAAGGGTTTGGAATACATATAGTTAAATGATAAATCTAACATGATAAAAAAAAAACCTGTTAAAAAAGATTTAATAATTAAGATAAAATATAGGATAATATGGTATAGTATAAAATAATGTAGTATAATATTGCATAGGATAATATTGTATAACCTATTATAATTTAAGGAAAACACGTACCAGATGGGTTACTTGGTTGACCATTTGATTTCCCAAGTAGAAGAAATAAACCAACCAATTTTAAGAATTCTTTCATGTCCATTTCTTTCTGAGCAATTTCCAAGTATCAAATACTAAGAAGACATCAGTAATTTTGGTAATAAACTGAACGATAACAAAGAACAAACCTTCACACTGATTCTATGTTAAAAAAATAGCTCAGAGGGTTGGGCTAATAGGGTAATTTCCTGCCCCTCTCCCTCCCATTCCCCTATATGGAAGATGTGGGTAAGGCTCCGCACCAACTCACAAATCAGAGAAGGTTTATATTTAAGCCTCATGTTTTGCTCTTGCACATCCTTCCCATTTTCTGCAGAGCAATCACTTCTAGAAACCACAATCTATATCTATATATAGAGATGTACGTTTGTTTGCAACAGATGTTTGCAATGTACACTGCGACTTATTGTTTAGTAGTGTATGTTGATTGCTTAGGGTTGTACACACTAACTACAGTAGGAGATGAAATTTTTTTTAAAAAAATAAAAAAAATTAGATTTGTACAATGTAGAAAGATATATCAATATTTAAAGGGATGTTTAAGATAAGATAAGATAATCCTTTAATAGTCCCACAGTGGGGAAATTTCAGTATGTTACAGCAGCATAGTAATACAGATACAGGATAATACAGAGTAATATATTACAGAAGTAGACACACATATGCTGAGTAGAGAAGATATACTAGGAGTCCATAGCAGCTAAGGAACAGAAGAGAAAGAAGGAAGACTTCATAGTCATAATCATTAGTTCTCTGTGTGGAGTGATCTTCGCTTGGTCTGATGTAGATTATACAGCCTGGTCGCAGTTGGAAGGAAGGACTTGCGATAGCTCCTTCTCACACTTGGGGTGAAGCAGATGGTCACTTACAGTGCTGCCAAATCCCATCAAGGTCCCATACATGGGGTGGGATTTGTTCTCCCACATGGAGGTCACCATAGACAGTGTCCTCCTGTCACCCACCACCTGTACTGGGTCCAGGGGGCTCCTCAGGACAGAGATGGCCCTTCTGATCAGCCTGACAAGTCTATTTCTGTCCCTGGTTGATATACTGCTCCCCCAGCAGGCCACACCGAAAAAGATGGATGAAGCAACCACAGAGTTGAAGAAGGCCCTAAGAAGTGGCCCCTGGACTCCGAAGGCCCTCAGCCTCCTGAGCAGGTAGAGCCTGCTGTGGCCCCTTCTGTGCAGCGCATCCAGGTGATCAGCCCAGTCTAGTTTATTATTGAGGAGCACACCTAGATACTTATAGGTTTCACCAGGAAATGATTTTTTTTATTATTATTATTATTTCAATACATTTTTATTGAATTTTTCAAATCAAAGAAACAGTAAAACCCAACAACAGGCCAGCAGCAGATATGTACTATATAGGACCGACATGGGTGTTGACAAGAGCTCAATTTTTGTCTCATTTGACCACAGCACCTCCTCCCAATCGCTCGCAGAATCATCCAGATTGGCCGGATGAGACAAAAATTGAGTTCTTTGGCATTAACTAAACTCGCCATGTTTGGAGGAAGAGAAATGCCGCCTATGATCTAAATAACACCATCCCCACTGTTGAGCATGAAGTTGGAAACATTATGTTTTGGGGGTGTTTCTCTGCTAAGGGCACTGGACTACTTCACCACATCATTGGGAGAATGGACGGAGCCATATACTGTAAAATCCTGAGTGACAACCTCCTTCCTCCATCAGAACATTGAAAATGGGTCATGCTTGGGTCTTCCAGCAAGACAATGACCCAAAACATATAGCCAAGGCAACCAAGGAGTGGCTCAAAATGGTTATGGAGTGGCCTAGCCAGTCTCGAACGCGTATAGACAGTGTCATACATTGTACAATTCTTATCTATGAGGCCAGGGCCCCAATTGCAGTGGTTAGTTTATACCTCTATATGTCAAAACTCAAGATGCATCATGGACTACATGAAAGTCCCGACAAATAAGAAGTTATTCCAGGGCGCATTTTCTAACCTTTCTCATTACTGAATTGAGATTTGAGAGGAATAAGGGCAGTAAAGGTTCAAAATAGTGAACGTACAATTATCAATCTTGCAAACAAGCAATATAGCAACTTTTGGGATCAACAGCTGGAAGGATGCCTACAACCTTCTTCTGAGCATTAGCACATTAAACATGAGTTTATGAGACATTCTTGGAGGGTGAGGGTTGCAGAAATGCATTTCCTGTAAACATAGAATATCCGCAGCAGATGTGAGAGCCTCCCTCCAAAGAAGTGACCATTTAATGGAGGTGCACCTCCAATGGAGATGCAGTTCTGGAGGACGCTGATGTAGTCTTCATCTTTCCATCAGGATCAGGAGGCAAGAGATTCCATTACAGGAGAAGAGCCTTTCCAATATCTGAATACGAGGGTGACACAATTTTTGGTAACAGTAATCTTAGTTATGTTGATGTAGAACTACAATGATCAGAGCAAGTTTTTTCCTAGCCGTTATAGCAGCCTAAGAGAGATCTGTAAAGAGCGGAATTTTTGCAAATGGCTCAGGTAGAGAGGGTCCTTTGTGGGAAATCTACATCAGGCACTCTTTTATGTGGAAAAATTGTAGGTGAGCTATAGTGTCTCTGGGAAGATGGTCGGGTAGGCCCTTCAACTTTGGAAGGCATGGAGCTCTATCTATAATCAAGGCCGCGTCTGAGCAGTGAGACAAAGTAGCTTTAATCAATTGTTGTAGGTAAGGAAGCAGGTCTTTGGCAATGACTTATTCTGGTATCCCATGAAACTTGATGTTATTATGTCTATTTCTGTCTTCCATGTCTGCTAACTTAAGCTTGACATCCACCAGGTCCTCCTCAAGATCATTATGTGCGTCCACAATGGAATTATGCACCAAGGCAAAGTCCCCCATTTTTTGTTCAACATGGTTAATCCTATCACCAAGCGAATCAATAGTGGTGGATACATTAGTGATAGCCTTTGTAATATCTTTGTGTATAGCCCTGTGTAAGGCCAACATTAGATCTTTTAAGAAGAATCACCTGGACACCCCCAGTGCTGCGAGAAAACGAATTAGCATATGGACAAAAACCGGAATATCTAAGGAACAGTGGTGCGGAGAACACATCTAAAGGCTGGGGAAGGATAGCCTTTCTTAAGGCTATTCCGACGTGGGTTTAGCTAAAAACCGGATTCTAATGATAGAATCTCTTTAGTAAAAATTTTGTCAAATTGAGCACTTTACAGAATCCCAAAGTATAAGCTAATATGATATACAGTGTTCTTATTACATGTCATTGTTGCTATCCAGTTTCACCTACTGTAATACATGTACGTGGCTGTTGTTGGCAGGGGATTCCCTGCACTGTAGTCCACAGACAGGGATGTCCGCTCTTAATTTCACTTTCACACTTCCATGTGACTTGCCTTTGGTTAATACGCTACTAGATATGCCAAGTCAAAAGCCACAAACCACCTGAGCTTATAACATGAAGTGGATGTAAAGATTGCACTGGAGATAAAAGAATAAAAATACTCATGGGAAAGAAAATAGTCTTCATATGAGAAAAACCACAGGATGTTGGTGAATATCAGCGATTATGTACAAGCTCATATATGCAGGTGCGAAATCTGCAGCCAAAGTACTTTATAGTAACTGTTTCCTATTGACTGTAATGAGTGAAACCACAATCCTGTAAAAGCAACGTAAAAAAGCTGTTTGTGGTTTATCATAGAAGTCGTAGAGAGGAAATCTTCAAGATCTGCCGAACTTACAAGTATGCCTAAATTTAATCTTTTGAGAGGTTTAGTAATAGGGTAACATATGCCTTCACGGACCTAATATGAAGTTGGGATCCCTTTAGAATTTTTAAAAATATTTTTACATATACTAGTGTATCTCAATGAATTGGAATATCATCAAAAAGTTCTGGACTGTTGCTCAGTGGTCAAAGGTGTTTCCAGATGAAAGTAAATTTTGCATTTTATTTGGAAGGTCCCAGAGTCTGGAGGAAGAGCGGAGAGGCGGCTGTACACAATCCAAGCAGCTTGAGGTCTAGTGTGAAGTTTCCACCATCAGTGATGGTTTGGGGAGCCATGTCATCTGCTG
This sequence comes from Leptodactylus fuscus, assembly GCF_031893055.1. Lineage (NCBI taxonomy): Eukaryota > Metazoa > Chordata > Amphibia > Anura > Leptodactylidae > Leptodactylus > Leptodactylus fuscus. The sequence goes on from NC_134271.1 coordinate 133,306,878, forward strand.
GTGTAGGTCCACTGTGTTTTATCAAGACCAAAGTCAGTGCAGCCATCTACCAGGTAATCCTATAGCACTTCAGGCTTCCCTCTGCCCACAAGCTTTTTGGAGATTAAATTCTCATTTTCCAACAGGACTTGGCCCCTGTCCACACTGCCAAAAGTACCAAGACCTGGTGTAATGACCACAGTATCACTGTGCTTGATTGGCCAGCAAACTCGTCTGACCTTAAAGCCATAGAAAATCTATGGGGTATTGTCAAGAGGAAGATGAGACCCCAGACCCAACAATGAGACGAGATGAAGGCTGCTATCATACAACCTGGGCTTCCATAACACGTGCTCTGCAGGGCCACAGTCACTTGTCTAAGAACATGTTAAAACAATTATCTTTCACATTTTTATGTGATCTACATGTCATGACTAGAGATGAGCGAACAGTAAAATGTTCGATATTCGTTTCGAGTAGTCCCACAATATTCGACTACTCAAATCGAATATTGAATCCTATTATACTCTATGGGGGAAAAATGCTCGTTTCAGGGGTAGGCAACATTCGATCAAATAGAACTTACCAAGTCCACGAGTAAGGGTCGGGCTGGATTCTCCGAGAAGTCTTCTCCATGCAGCGTCCCCGCGGCATCTTCCGGCTCTGAATTCATTCTGCCAGGCACCGGGCCTGGGCAGAGCTGACTGCGCATGTCCGCACTACAAGAAAATGGCCGTGGCATGCAGAGTCAGCTCTGCCCAGGCCCGATGCCTGGCAGAGTGAATTCAGAGCCTGAAGACGCCACGGGGACACTGCGCGGAGAAGACTTCTAAAGGTAGGAGAAGAACCAGTGTTGATTGGCCGACTGTATAGCATTCAGCCAATCAATGCTGGTTCTGCATCAAATTTTTCCATTCGAAAAACGAGTGTAGAGAGTATTTTGAATACCTACTCAATCAAATACTATTCTCATCTCTAGTCATGAAATTTTTTCTGACATTGGTATTTTTATTAACCACTTCCGGACCGCCCATAGACTATATACATCTGGGAAGTGGTTGTCTAGTTCTGACAGGACGTACCTGTACGTCCAGTCAGAACACAGCAGCTGCACGGAGATCGTGCAGCTGCTTTCAATAGGAGCCGGCTGTAACTTCAGCTGGAGCTCCCAGAGAGAAGACAGGGCAGATTCATTACCTCCCCTGCCTTCTTGATGACTGTGTATACAGCGCTCAATGAGCGCTGTATACACAGCTATGAACGCTGCCATAAATCAGCTGCCCTGTGACCCGGCGGACACGTGATCCGCTGGGAGCAGAGTCTTACAAGAGCTGCTGGGTCCTACAGGACCCCAGATCAGCTCAGTAAGCTGTATATACAGCATGCAGGAGGCTGGATTTCTCCTGCAACTGAGGTTAAATGTACCAGCCTCAGTTATAGGAGAAATCAGCCTCAAGTACAAAAAAATAGGTGATCAGATGTCCCCAAAGGTCTCTTATCACCATATGGGGACACAATCTGTAAAAAAAATAAAAATAAAAATATAATAAAAAGTTTTTAAAAAATGTAAATAAAATAATAAAAAATAAATAAATAATACACTAATAAAACGCTGTTATTAAAGGTTATAGCCCCACCCCCAACGATACCATACAAAATAAAAATTACCGTAACTGAGAGGAAAAACTATATTATAAAGTTTTTCAGTGACACTTTGTGTTATTAAATTAAAAAAATAAATAAATTGAAAACCAGACACAATTTCCTTCCTATTTTGTTTATATTTTCCTGGATATAAAAAAAATTAAAACACATTCGAAAATAAAGATAACATAAAAATAAAGCCCTATGTGTCCCCGAAAAAAGACGCAAAAATTAGTTGACTGAGACATACGAGAAAAATGTTACAGACCTCAAAACCTCACATACAAAATAAACCTAAAATGTGGCTGGTCCTGGACCACAAATTGGCCCGGTACTGAAGTGGTTAAGTTTTTTTTTAGGTTTTTTTTAGTTTGTAATTTTGAACATATTTACTTTGTTTCCTTCAAAATGTGGTGCCCCATTAAAAAGCTTTAGACTTAAAACACGATGCAATATATCAGTATATTCCTTCATCTCATAGATCCTTTTTGACTGTTTCTAATGCTCCACAGAACCATGTGCAGTGTACGGGTCAGTAATACGACACGGCTGACACGTGATTTTCACCAACCCATAAACTGAAATGAATTATGGACAGATGAAGGACCTGCTCCTCATTTGCTGCCTCTTTTTATAGACACCCATTTGTAAAAACCACTGATGTGTGTATGGGGCCATAGAAATGTTTATTGAGACCATTAACCAAACACGGTTTCTCTTTACACACAAAAAAACACAACCAAACAGACAAATAGCATAATAAGGTACAATGCAAATAAGGCAAATGTGGAATTAGAAGAATATATAACAATAAAACTAGCCCTAGCCCACGTCCCGTAGCCAAATATAACTTACTAGTCATGACCATAATGCATTTTAAGCAGCTGTTATCCCATAGGTGGAACCTTTACATGGGGACCAAGTTATTGTGCAGGTAAAGTCCTCTCTGTACCAAGATCTTGTAATAAGATACGTTTTCATATAACTGAACTATTGGAGCAGGAATAAAATAGCGCATGTTGTAACATTCTGTTAGTGTAGGTAGAAAATTTATGTTATTTTTCACTATTTCAGTGCAATATCACAGACAGGGCACTAGATGGTGGTGATATACTGTATACTGTAGTTTTAACTTGGTGCCCTTAAATGTATATATATATATATATATATATATATATATATATATATATATTAAAAATGAATTCTTGTCCGTCTGTCCGTCTGTTCTCTAATGCAAACGACTGGACCGATCTTCACCAAATTTGGTACAGAGTTACTTCAGGTATCCGGGAAGGTTTAAGATGAGACTCTAACTTGCTTGGAGGTACCGTTGCTGAGATACAGCATTCCAAACACAATGCCCCCTCCCCCCTTAGTCAATACAAACCTGCAAGTCTTTCCTCATATTCCAACTACAATACACACGGTCACTCCACATACACAACCCAACACTGATATCCAAACTGAGATACATGCATCAGAGGATTAGATACACAGATCAGCACACAGTATCACACACCAGAGGATTAGATATGCGCATCTGCACACAGTCCCACACATCAGAGGATTAAATGCGCGCTTCTGCACACAGTTCCACACACTGAAGGATTAGATACGTGCGTCTGCACATGGTTCCACCTGCCGAAGGATTAGATACACGCGTCTGCACACAGTACCACACTCCGGGGGATTGCATACATGCGTCTGAACACAGTACCACATGCCAAAGGATTGGATACACGCATCTGCACATAGTTCCACACACCAGAGCATAAGTAAGCACCTCTGCACACAGTACCACATAATGTAGGATTAGATACATGCATCTGCACACAGTTCCACATGTCGTAGGATTTAGATACGCGCATCTACACACAGTTCCACACGCCATACTATTAGATATGCGCTTCTTCACAAAATTTCACACAGGGGAGGATTAGATACATGCCTCTGCACACAGTACCACAAGCCAGAGAATTAGATACGCGTCTCAGCGCACAGTACCACACGGGGGAGGATTAGATATGCGCATCTGCACACAGTACAACACGTCAGAGGATTAGCTACGCACGCAGGGACCATATATATTAAATCATTGGATTACAGCAGTCATATAATGTATGGCATGTACCATTTTGTAGCGGTTAAACACTATAAAGTACTAAGATATAAGTGACACTTTATTCTTCCTCTTGTGATACATTTATATACAATGTAATCCACCAGTATCTGGTATTGGTCATGCAGACATGGAATCATCATAATCCTGGTCCACAGAGAGAAGAACCTTGTCCTGGTTGTTGTCTATGGAAACCTTCTGCTCATCACTCAGGGGAATGGAGTCTAAGAACAGGAAAGACACAAGAGATAGAAATCTTTACACATGACATGGACAGCTCACGTGTAAGCTTTATCTTATATAGTATATGTACAAACCTTCCCCAGATGGTCCCAGCTCTTTATGGTCATGTATATCGGCTTCTCCATCATTGTATGAAGGCTGAGACAAGTCATCAGTGTCCACATCATCATATCCAGGGTCTTCTGGTGATAATACAAGAACATGTTATTTAGTCATTATGTTTTAGGCTAAGTTCACATGTGAAAAAAGCTAGCTGATTTTGTCACTGATTTTTAAGCCTCGCTTTTTTTGGACGCTGTTTTTTGCATTGGACGCTGTTTTTGACGCTGTTTTTGACGCTTTTTCGGTCGCTGTTTTTTTGAAGCTTTTTTTTTCCCCAGCCCATTTTTTAACTAGCCAGCCCACTGGGCATGGCCAAAACCAACCCCTTTTTGTTTGTAGGCGCCATTTTAGCACACATCTCCAACTGAGCAGAGCTCACTGCTACTTCATAGCAAGCTGCTATCTTTGATATCAAAAATGCTGCTGTATCCAGATGTGAGTACTGTCACAAAATGGCTGCAGGAAGCAGCCAACACCCATGGCCACTCCTCTGGGATGTCACTTCCAAAAGTGTGATAAAAAACAGCTAGCTGTTTCAGTCGCTGTTTTTGCCAAAACAGCTGCAAAAAAAAGCGACCAAAAACCTCTAGCTGTTTTTTCAGCGCCCAATAGACTCCAATTCATTTTTTCAGGCGGAAAACGCCTGAAGAAAGGTCATGTCGCTTCTTTTTCTGCTAGCAAAAAAAGCTAGCAATAAAAAAAGCTAGCAGAAAAAAAAAAGCTAGCAATTCACATAGGGCTCCATTTTATGGAGGCTGATTTGGCCGCGAAATCAGCTGTCAAAATCAGCGTCCATGTCCCCGTGTGAACTAGCCCTTAGGCTTTTCATTAATCAGTCATGACATTTACATACAGTACAACCCTATAGACTGATACTATATATCACTACTGTACTGTCTTACTACTGACCAATGTCATTATATATAGGATGACATCCTGTATTCTATACAGAGATGATCTCACTAACCAATAAAACATAAACCTTACTGTGCCAAAGCGATTCACTGTTGGGGATTGAGTTCTCATTGAAGATTTTTAACAGCAATTCACTAAAAATCTGTAAGGGATATTATGAAAATCTTGATATCATTTTAAATATGAGATTCTCATCTTTAAAATTAATTTAAAATTATCTTCATAGCCCAAACTAGTCCTAAGATACAGGACTTTAAATTCCCCCCCCTCCTGTCTCGGGAAGCATTAGTGAAACAGAGAGGAGGAGCAGTCTACACAGTGCACAGAGACACAGAAGTATTTTCTATGTCCCTGTGCACAATTTGTATGTGACCCCAGGAAGGGGGGGAGAAGGGATTCAGTCCCTATTTCCTCCCTCATGTCAATCAGAGATCAAACTGTACTTTTGCGCTCCGATTGTCACATACAGGTATAATATAAGTCCCCCCTGAGCATTACTAGATGGGTATTTTTATGTTATACCCCCTGAACATAACCAGGAGGTTTATGGGCGATGTGACCCAGACCATTGTCCAGGTCGCAGTGCCTAAAAACAGCGCCAAAAAATGCTAAAATTATAGTAATAACGATTATCACTAGAGATGAATGTATAGTTTGCTAACATTTTTATAGGGGGATGGAAAATAATATTTTTATGTAAAGGTCCTATTTAATTTGCATGCACAAAAAGGGTTGGTGCATTTCTGTGATTTTGTCATTTCTTTTACACTGTAAATATATACATGTGTGGTATGTAGAGATGAGTGAACAGTGAAATATTGGAGATTCAATATTCGTTTCGAATAGCTCCTCAATATTCGACTATTCGAATGAATATTGAACCCCATTATAGTCTATGGGGAAAAATGCTTCGTTTCAGGGGATCCCACTCTTCGACTCAGGAGAGTCACCAAGTCCACTGACACCTCAGGAGATGATGGCAACACCCTGGAATGCAACTGGGACAGCAGGAAAAGCATGTCTGGGGGCATCTAACATGCCCAAGTACCTGTATTACGTCGGGATCCCTGTCAGCTTGCGATATGCGGGAGCTGACTTTTTCCCATAGGAATACATTGACCAGCGCTGATTGGCCGAATGCCATACAGAGTACAGCATTCGGCCAATCAACGCTGGTTTTGCCGGAGGCTCATCCGTGAGGAGGCAGAGTCTAAGATCGGTCCACAGCAGTCTCCATTGTGGTCCGATCTCAGATGTAGCAGTGTTGAGCGCACAGCTCTGCTACACCAGAGATGTAGCAGAGCTGGCTCTTGTTGTAGTTGAATATACTGTATATATATATATATATATATATATATATATATATATATATATATATAGTCTACACCATAAGCTATTATTTTAAATGTATTTTGTATATGAATGAGATTGAACATGAGTTTTAGGTGCAAATATGTGTTTTAGTGCATTTTTTCAAAAATGTTTTGTGTTTGTCACAAAGTTGCATGAAGCTGGATGTGGCTTTTGATGACCCATTGAGACATATGTAATCTTCAGGTTGTCTACTTTCAAAAAAATATATAGGGTTTAGGGGTTCACTTACTTTTCATGGTGTGTAATCCCTACATTTTATATTATATTTTTTTAACATTTCCAGCTTCAAAATAGATTTTTGTTCCTTCCAGTTCTAGTGATTTTCTGAAGACACATGCATGCGGGTTCAGGCCATAGTGATATGTATGAACTCTGCACATGTTGAACTCTTATTTTTAGGAGGTTTTGTGCATATAATTTATTGTTTGATTTCCGCTTTTAACAACTAATATACATTTATTTGCATTTTTTCATAAAACATTCACTTTAAATCAAAATTGCATGAAGGTGCCTGTTCGTATAAAGTACCAAGTGGCATTCTGACAATGCTGCAGGTGTCTACTTTAAGAAAATATATAGGTATGGGGGGGGGGGGTTGGATGATTTTGTTATGTTTAAATTTAGCTTTGATTTATCCATCTCAAAACTGTGAAAATTGCTCTGGCTACTGGAGGTGCAAAATTTCCAGAGACCCTTGGCAGTGAAAAGGTTAATGCATATGGAGCCTCTGAGAATTGTTTATAGAAATGTCCCTTTAACATAGTATTCACATATGGAGTAGAAGAAATATAAACCTGCACCCTATGAGCGACCCTGACTGATCACAGGAGACATAAAGAATCCAGGTCTTCAGGGAGCAGCTGATCATCCAGACACTTGTGTTACAGTTACTACAGTTGAAGACCAAAAGAAACAAATAGTATAAGAGACTAGAAGTTTTATTGATATTCTGCCCCATGAATCTTTACCATTTCTCTCATCTATAGCGATTGATCTATCATTGTTCTCATAATATAATCCCGCGTCATCATAGTCATATTCTGGAATCTTCTCCAAAGGCAAACCTAAAATATCACAATAATTGTATATTACTACATATGATTGTTGGGTTATAATATTGTACTAGATCTTAAAAAATTTAATAAATTATATATGTATATTCACATTACAGTTATAATATAAGAACTTCATGTATAAATGCAGAAATAAAGGTTTAAACTCTTTTTACATAATTGTATAAGTATTTATACAGTGATAGCAGTAACAGATAGCTATAATACATGTCACACAATGAGGGATTACATAATATAAGATTAGAGAAACTAATGGAAACCATATCCTATACAAATACACAAGAGCCTTCTATGTGTCACAGGTTACTGTTAAGGTTGAGTCGATCTTGTCTTTTCAGGATCGATTTTGAAATCCGATTTCCAATCATTTTTCATTCGAACCCGATCTCGATCCCAATTCCGATCCCAATGCAAGTCAATGGTATTTTTTTATCAGAGATCAGATTCTAAAAACAATCCTATTCACTATACAGCATGGAATCTAACAATTGAACGCTTTAATTGTTAGAATCCACGCTGTGTAGTGATTTTTTTTTAAATCCTCTGGCTACTTAGTTCCCCCCTGGTGTCCACTTACCTGCAGAGATGGCTGGTCCGGTGCCCGGTGTTCTCGTTCTTCTTCGCCTCGCTGCCCCCTGCCTCCCAGGTTAGGATTGTGGGTTGGTTAGGAGAGTGTGAGACGTCACGTCTCCCCACCCTGTACCCGCCCACACTCTCCTAAGCCACAAGCCCCGCCTTCATCCTAGCTCTTTAACACTAGCCTGGGAAGTGGGGGCAGCGAGGCAAAGAAGAACGAGAACACTGGGCACCGGACCAGCCATCTCTGCAGGTAAGTAGCTACTAGAGATGTTAGCTAGTCTCCCATTAGAATGAATGGACGCAGCAGGCGCGCAGGGGGTTAAGGCTGTGTGCTGGCTGCTTCCATTCATTCCTATGGAACCGCAGCGGAGCCTTCACACCGATTATACACTCCGCTCAGAATGAGTGGAGTGTATGCTCAGTGTGAAGGCTAACATTGTTAGCTGTTCCCACAATGCTTGGCCAGTAGCAAAGCATTGTGGGAAATAATCACTGATCTCGATCCTACCTAAAAAGATTGTGTTCGTAATTCCGATCGCGATTGTGAAATTTTCTCGATCGCCGATCGGAATCCGATGTTTTCGAACACGATTGTATTCAAATGTAAATGAAAGGGAAAGTTCTATAAGGGTGTGCCTTAGCTTACCTGGGTCTCTGTCTCTGCTGTAGATTCCCTAGCCAAGCACTTCACCCTCAGAATTATGTCAGAATTACTTCTCTGATAAGTTTACACATGTCAGATTTCCAAAATCAGGTTTGATCACTAATGCCTAAAACAGGCTGCCCATTAAAGGGTTAAGTACCAAGATACTAAAGACAAGTTAATCCCTTTAATGATAAGCAGACTCACTTGGTGAATTCTCTCCATCATTTGTGAGGTCTATATCATCATATGAAGGAATCCGGTCACTCTCAGCTCCTAGGAATGAAAGGTTCAGTCCCGGAAAATAGACGTATAAGTAGAATAGACAACTAATATCCTACAGTAGGATTACTACATAGAATTCCAATATTACAAAGTGTTTTATTGTATACAATACAAGACTATAAAGAACGTCTAAAGTAATATATCTGCTATGGAGACTGGGTAAAAAATATGCAAATCTATTCTCCAGGATGTAATTAGGAGAACAGTGCACTCTGTACACCGCCCTCTAGAGGGCAGCATCCTTTACATCATGCATGACTCAGTTAAAAAGTCTACTATCATGATGCACTGTTCTCCTAATTACATCCTGGAGAATAGATTTGCATACTTTTTACCCAGAATCCCTAGCGGAGTAGGAATGACTTGTAAGTCTCCGTACTGCCTATGTAGGCTCACACTCTCCCTGATGTGTACGATTGTCCCCTGACCCTGCTATGGACACTGTCAGTTTAGAATCATTATATATATATATATATATATATATATATATATATATATATATATATATACACATACACATACACATACACATACACACTCTCCGGCCACTTTATTAGGTACACCTGTCCAACTGCTCGTTAACACTTAATTTCTAATCAGCCAATCACATGGCGGCAACTCAGTGCATTTAGGCATGTAGACATGGTCAAGACAATCTCCTGCAGTTCAAACCGAGCATCAGTATGGGGAAGAAAGGTGATTTGAGAGCTTTTGAACGTGGCATGGTTGTTGGTGCCAGAAGGGCTGGTCTGAGTATTTCAGAAACTGCTGATCTACTGGGATTTTCACGCACAACCATCTCTAGGGTTTACAGAGAATGGTCCGAAAAAGAAAAAACATCCAGTGAGCGGCAGTTCTGTGGGTGGAAATGCGTTGTTGATGCCAGAGGTCAGAGAAGAATGGCCAGACTGGTTCGAGCTGATAGAAAGGCAACAGTGACTCAAATAGCCACCCGTTACAACCAAGGTAGCCAGAAGAGCATCTCTGAATGCACAGTACGTCGAACTTTGTGGCAGATGGGCTACAGCAGCAGAAGACCACACCGGGTGCCACTCCTTTCAGCTAAGAACAGGAAACTGAGGCTACAATTTGCACAAGCTCATCGAAATTGGACAATTGAAGATTGGAAAAACGTTGCCTGGTCTGATGAGTCTCGATTTCTGCTGCGACATTCGGATGGTAGGGTCAGAATTTGGCGTCAACAACATGAAAGCATGGATCCATCCTGCCTTGTATCGGTAACGGTTCAGGCTGGTGGTGGTGGTGTCATGGTGTGGGGAATATTTTCTTGGCACTCTTTGGGCCCCTTGGTACCAATTGAGCATCGTTGCAACGCCAAAGCCTACCTGAGTATTGTTGCTGACCATGTCCATCCCTTTATGACCACAATGTACCCAACATCTGATGGCTACTTTCAGCAGTATAATGCAATGCCATGTCATAAAGCTGGAATCATCTCAGACTGGTTTCTTGAACATGACAATGAGTTCACTGTACTCCAATGGCCTCCACAGTCACCAGATCTCAATCCAATAGAGCATCTTTGGGATGTGGTGGAACGGGAGATTCGCATCATGGATGTGCAGCCGACAAATCTGCGGCAACTGTGTAATGCCATCATGTCAATATGGACCAAAATCTCTGAGGAATGCTTCCAGCACCTTGTTGTATCTATGCCACGAAGAATTGAGGCAGTTCTGAAGGCAAAAGGGGGTCCAACCCGTTACTAGCATGGTGTACCTAATAAAGTGGCCGGTGAGTGTATATATATATATATATATATATATATATATATATATATCATATAGGGATTTGATGAACCACCTTCTGTATTTCTGTGCCTGGAAAAACTAAATTTCTTGAGACTTGCAGGGATTGTCACAAGAAATTATTTTGCCCTCACAATCCGCTGATTGATAAGACTTTGGCTTCAGAGCTCTAGATCTAACTTCTAGGTCAGTCTTTAGTCCAGAACAGAATATTACTACACCTACTAATGTACTAATACTACTAACAGCAGCCTACAGATATAGGATGTTGCACAGATTTGGTAAAGGGGTGAGGAGGAAAGATTCTTCCTTTTCTGGGAATCAAGGTTCAAGCTCTTAGTAGAAGATTTAAAGCATGTCTTCAGCTGTTTAGAAAAAAAAAAAAAAAAACCAAAAAAAAAAGTAAATGCATAGATGAATAAACCAGATGAATATAAGAAATTTTGTAATATGTCTTATTAAAGAAATAAGTTTCCTTCTCCACTCTTCAGGCCAAATTACTTTCTACATATTGGTCTATAAAGAGAGGGGAGGAGGAGGCTGCTGGAAAAGACAGACAAATAATTGCTGCTGCTTCACTCTGCTACTCTATGAGTGAAGAAAAGCTCTTGATAGCCCTATGTCTTCCAGATAAGATTATATAACTCCACAGAATAAGGTAATACATCTATTAACCGCCCATCAGCAGCCTCCTACTCCCTCCTCCACCTTTCATAGAGTTCCCTGTGTGAGGTGGATATAAGTCAGTACTGAAAATCTTATAGGATGGAGTGTTACCAACTAAACAGCTCTCTGCTAAGAGCTTTTCCATATAAAACACAACTTCATCTCCAGTATATATTACCTTCCTCACGTATCTCATCACTTCTGTCCTCAGATGTATAATATTCCAATTTTTCTTCATGGTCAACTGCAGGAAACAATGCACAAGCTCTTCAGATACTGAATACTGTAATAAGTTAGTCAGTGATGTTGGAGACTTGCCATATTTGGGACCATTAGAAGCCTCACTTTATATCACCCCGACAAGTAATAATAATTTTAGATAAACATCCAGTGTTACATTTACTCAGTAACATACAGTAGGAGCCTGGATATTATCTTATAGATATTACTACATAGAATAATTACAATTTACTTACCAGATCTCTGGGACAAGCTCTGCTTTTTCTCCATAAACCTGAAATCCACATCTTCATAGATCGGGTCACGGAAAGAAGCTGAAGTGACGTTTCTGAGGACTGAGCAAAGAATATATATGAAGAAATTTGGAGATCTCCATAAATAATGAAACATCTCACATCAGACATAGAGATGAGCGAGTAGTGTACGATCGAGTAGGTGTTCGATCAAATACTATGGTATTCGAAATACTCGTACTCGATCGAACACTACTAGCTGTTCGAAGTTTAAGGTTCGATGCAGAACCAGCGTTGATTGGCAGAATGCTATACATTCTGCCAATCAATGCTGGTTCTTCTCTTACCTTTAAAAGTCTTCTCCGTGCAGCGTCACCGCGGCGTCCTCCGGCTGGAATTCACTCTGCCTAGGCATCCGGCCTAGGCAGAGCTGACTGCGCATGCGCGGGCATGCCCTCGCATGCGCAGTCGGCTCTGCTTAGGCCCCGATGCCTAGGCACAGTGAATTCCAGCCGGAAGAAGACGCGGGGACATTGCGCTGGGAGAAGACTTCAAGGAGAATCCAGCCCAACCATCACTCGTGGACTTGGTAAGTATAATGTTATTGAATTTTGCGTACCCCTGAAACGAGCATTTCCCCCCATAGACTATAATGGGGTTCGAAATCCGTTCGAACAGTCGTACAGTGTGCAGCTATTAGAATCGGATTTCAAACCTCGGACATTTTAGTGTTCGCTCATCTCTACTTATTAACTTTTAACATAATAGCAGGAATATGTCACAATTTTTTAAAGTTTATTTATTAAAACCAGATATTGAAATATATCAATTTGTATAATCTGTTTCTATTTTCTGTACATTATCATTGGAGCAGGCATCTTGCTTGAGCGTCTCCTCTGCATTTAGTGAACAGTCGAACAGTGTGCAGCTGTTTGAATCGGATTTCGAACCTCGGACAATTTAGTGTTCGCTCATCTCTAATCAGACACAATGTCCTCCAGCATTTCCCATTCATCTGTATGCAGTACATGAATAATATATTTACAAAACAATAAGTATTAGAACTTTTAACATATTATTCGGGATGTATCACCATTTTTTTAATGTATTAATTAAAACCAGAAACTGAAATATATAATTTTTTAAAGCCTTTTTCTATTTTCTGAATATAGATATTTGTGTGTTATTCTCTATACATTCCCATTGGAGCTGCCATCTTGCCTGAGCTTTTCCTCTGCTCTGTTAACAGCATCTAGTGATCTGCTTTACAGCAGTCTCATGGCCATAGGCAGTAACCTAGAGACAACTCATTGAGGTCAATGGGGGGGATTTCTAGACATGATCTGTGCAGGGAGGGAGACGAGATAAGATGTGACATCATCTATTGTATTTTATATGATTGTTATTATTATTATTATTATTATTATTATTCTCACCTTTTTTATACCTCTTAGATTGTCTTATCAAGTATATTATTATAATGACTGCAATACCAAGAAGGAGGAAGGAGATAATGGAGACGGTAAGAAACACATTTGAGATAGGAGAAGTTGGTCTTGGCGTTATACGTCTGGCTATAAGAAAATAGCAATAAAATCAGGAGTAAAATACTGACATCTATCCTTTATGTATAGCAGAACATACAATAGAATTGATGGGAAACAACATATCAATATATTATGTGTATTATTCTAGATCAGATTAAAGGGATCGTTAAAACACAATGTTTTGTGACTAACACGTGGGCTATTCTTCTCCTACCTTTAGATGTTTTCTCCGCACTGCCGTTTGGTAGAAATCCTGGTTTTCGGCGGTATGCAAATGAGTTCTCTTGCAGCACTGGGGGTATCCCCAATGCTGCGAGAAAACTATCCAACGCCGCCTCTATCTTCTTCAGGAACGGCCTCTTCACGCATCACTTCTTCCGGCGCTGGCGGTCAAACTTCTAGGCCTCGGGCAGAGCTGACTGTGCATGCCCACAGGCTACAAGAAAATGGCCACTTATTTACTGTGTAAGTGGCCATTTTTCTTGTGGCTGTGGGCATGCGCAGTCAGCTCTGCCTGAGGCCTAGAAGTTTGACCGCCAATGTCGGAAGAAGACGTGTGAAGAGGCCATTCCTGAAGAAGATGGAGGCGGCGCTTGAGAATTCTCTCGCAACATTGGGGACGCCTCTAGTGCTATTTGAGTGCTGGGGTCCACCCTCAGTGCTGTGAGAGAACTCATTTGCATATCGAGAAAAAATGTAATTTCTGCCGAACGGCGGCATGGAGAAGACATCTAAAGGTAGGAGAAGAATAGCCTTTCTTAAGGCTATTCCTACATTTTAGTCACAAAAAATTGTGTTTTAATCATATCTATAGCAGATACCTGAGGTTACTGATATGTCCTCTCCTGTCCGTGTCACTGAACATGCTCAGATACTGGAGGTGTCTCACAAGTTAAGCAGCTTTTCTAAACACAACATGGTTTCCTGGCCAGTTACCACATAGCGATGTGTTATCTAATTATAGGTGAATCTTGTGAGATTCATCCTGCAGATCTTTGCGAGTATCCCCAGTGATTGTGAATTCAGGAATCAGAAGTGATATTATTATATTCTGGGGTCTCTCTAGGCCAAAACACAGGCCTCAGAGGTTCCCTAAAGCTGCTGACATCACCCAGAAGGCCAGAAGAAGCAGGAAGAGACTGGGAGAGAAGACTGTGCACTGCCGCAGAGTACCAGAGAGCTGAGGAAAGGTCCTCTGATCATTATACACTGGGGTCTAAGGAGAACCAGGGGTATAACAATGATTCATGGGTGGTGAACCACAAAAGTGGAGTTCAGCTGAGCAAAGTTTTGGGAAAACTTATAATAAAAATAGTTCATTATGAGACAAATCCTTCACTCTAATGGAAACTTTCCTGTATTTTATGATCATACAGATGTGTATAACGTGTGTTATATAATAACTTAGTCAATTTATTTTCCTAATATTTTACCTGGTGTTGTGGACAACACAGTCGGTGTAAAATTTTCCTTAGGATCTATAAATGACAAATCAGAAGCCGATATAAGAATAAAACCAAATCCATTACATTTCCTATCCAGCAGATGTGTATAGAAATATGTCAGATAATATCTTTGGATAGTAACCATTCTCTATGTAACATTAGAATGTACCAATTCACTTACCGTATATACTCGAGTATAAGCCGACCCGAATATAAGCCAAGGCCCCTAATTTTACCACAAAAAAAAAAAAAAACTGGGAAAACTTATTGACTCGAGTATAAGCCGAGGGGGGGGAAATGCAGCAGCTACTGGAAAATTTCAAAAATTAAAATGGTCGGAGTTTTTGGGTGCAGTAGATGCTGCTGAAGGGGAGGGGGTGTTTGGGTTGTCTGTCTGCCCCTTCCCTGAGCTTGAGGACTGTTTTTTCCCCTCACTTGGAATTCAGTCTGGCTGAATATAGGGGATCTGCAGTGTTCCTATTTACCCCTTCCCGATGGAACAGGAGCACTGCAGATCCCCTATATTCAGTAGACCGGGCACTGTCAGACACAGGGAGACATAATGTGTATGTGTTTCACAGTCATTTTCTACTTTTGTGTGTATTCTAGGGAAAGGAGCGATTTACAACTTTTTTTTTTTTTTTTTTTTTTTTAAGCTTCTTTTTCCCCCCACTATTTTATGGGAGATTCTATACATTGATATAAAAAAAAAAAAAAAAAAAAAAAAAAAAACTCTTATTTTTTGCTGACTCGAGTATTAGCCAAGGGGGGCTTTTCCAGCACAAAAACTGTGCTGAAAAATTCGGCTTATACTCGAGTATATATATGATCAATCACAATGGGTCAGTTATGGAGACGAACAAATTGATGAAGCACTAATTGAAATTGGTTTCCAAAAAAATTTGAGAATCAAGCTAACTTAAAGCCTTTTGGGATCCATTTCAGACATATCCCTCAGAATGGCAGTGTTACTCTCTCTTATTGACAATAGATCCTTGTCCTAGTTGTAATGGCCTAGAATAACCAATCTGAATCAGCTATTATCCGCTGACTGGTTTCATCACATAGTAAAGGAGGTTACCCTCAGTTACTGACACTAGGCCATTGACCTACTTTCTAATGACCCAGAGTAACCTCCTCCCAGACAGATATAAGGTGACTAAAGTTGTCATTGGCTGCTTCAGATCGGTTACTCTCAGACACTGAAACTAAGACAATGGCCGAGAGTTTCTAGTTGGACTTGTTTGGAAGTGTAGTAAAATGTCCAAAAAGTATATTAAACACCTTGTAACGGTTTTGGGTCTGGTTTGGAGTCTAAGGTTGCTACCACCTGAATGGAGACTTACTTGTAAGGCTGGAAACGTGGTCGGGAGCTAGCCAAGGGTTCGGTAACAGTCGAGCGGTGAGGTGCCGAATCAAAGTCCAAGGAATCGTCAGAAGGGAAAGCCAGAGGTCGGTACACGAGGTGAGCGTCAGAGTTGGAGGAGAGAGCAAATACCGTGGTCAGGAACAGGCCAGTAGTCAGTACACGAGATGAGATGAGATGAGCGTCTGAGTCAGCAGCAGGGCAGTAAGGAAGCTTGATCACATGCAGAGCACAATAATCTCGCAAAGCAGGAAGTCCAAGGCTGGGCTTAAATAGGAAGCACAATCAGAGAACAGGGTGGAGCAACCCAGAGAGGCAGGAACTGGAATTAGAGCCAGCGGGAACTAGGCTCAGATCAGCACTGGAGCTGTCCAAGAGGCTGAATAGCTCAGTTTGCAGAGCTACCACCTGGGACACTGCAGTCCCTAGGTTCAAATCCTGACAGTAGTCCCCTCCTTTCAGGATGGCCTCTGGACATCTTAGGAGCTGGTTTCTCAGGATACCTCAGATGAAATTCCCTTGTAAACCTAGGGGCGTGAACATTGCTTTCTGGTTCCCATGAGTTCTCTTCTGGTCCATAACCTTTCCATTGCCCCAGATATTGTAGTTTACCTCTGAAAAGTCTGGAGTCCAAGATTTTTTCAACAACATATTCTTCCTCCCCTTGAACTTTTACTGGGGCAGGAGGTGGCTGATTTCTCCCTGGAAACGGGTTTTCATTGAATGGCTTGAGCAATGATACGTGGAATACAGGGTGTATTTTCAATCAATTA
The DNA here is from genome assembly GCF_031893055.1 of Leptodactylus fuscus. Classification (NCBI taxonomy): domain Eukaryota; kingdom Metazoa; phylum Chordata; class Amphibia; order Anura; family Leptodactylidae; genus Leptodactylus; species Leptodactylus fuscus. The sequence continues at coordinate 133,323,873 of NC_134271.1, forward strand.
GGGAGTTCGAGCCGGAAAGCAACTTGGTTGACTTGTGCAGAAATCTGGAATGGTCCTATGAATTTTTGGCCCAATTTTGGAGATGGAACATGTGTTTTCAGATTTCTAGTAGATAGCCAAACCTTATCACCAATTTTATAGGTAGGAGATACTTTACGACGTTTATCCGCTGCTTTTTTATAGACTTCTTGGGCTTCTTGTAGCATCTCTCTTAGTTTCCTCTGGGTTTCTTGCAATTTTGTTAATCTGTCAGTAACAGCAGGAATAGGAATACTAAGAGGGAGGTTAGGAATAAATACTGGATGTAGGCCAACATTAGCAAAAAATGGACTTTGAGATGTAGCACTGTGTTTGGAGTTGTTGTAGGCAAATTCTGCTGTTGGTAAATAGTCCACCCAGTCATCTTGAAGGTAAGAAACAAAACAGCGGAGGTATTGTTCAAGAGTTTGGTTTGTCCTTTCCGTCTGGCCATTAGACTGAGGGTGAAAAGCAGAAGACAAATTTATTGTTACTCCTAAGGCTGTACAGAAGTTCTTCCAAAACCTTGATGTGAATTGAACACCTCTATCTGAAATAACGTTGTCAGGAATTCCATGCAACCTGAATATCTCCTTAATCATTAATTCTGCAGTTTGTTTTGCAGTAGGAATTCCTCTGACTGGAATGAAGTGGGCCATCTTTGTGAGTCGGTCCACCACAACAAGAATGGTAGTCATTTCCTTAGATGGGGGAAGGTCTACAATAAAATCCATGGAAATTGATCCCCAAGGCCTAGATGGAACTGGAAGTGGTTGAAGAAGACCTAGAGGAGAAGATCGCGGTGTCTTATTTCGTGCACATGTTAAACAGGAGGAGACATATTTTTTAACATCGTTCTTACAGTTAGGCCACCAAAATGAACGAAGCAATAAGTCGTAAGTTTTCATCACTCCAAGATGCCCTGCAAGCTTAGAATCATGGACCAATTTGAGGACTTCAAGTCAAGCAGTTTCAGGAACATATATTCTGTGTTCCTGCTTCCAAAACCCCTCTTTAAAACAAAGGTTCACATCTTTAGAAGGATGGTTGAGGAAGGAGTCATTCTGATATCCTTCTCTGAGCATGGTTAAAAGATCTTTGGAGTCCAGTATTCCTACAAAATTTTTGGAAGATAAAATAGTAGACTCTGTTTTAGACCCCTCCTCTGGTTCGGCAAGATTCCTGGACAAAGCATCAGCCTTGCCATTTCTTGAACCTGGACGATAAGAAATGATGAATTTAAATCTAGAGAAAAACAAGGCCCATCTTGCTTGTCTTGCCGACAATCTTTTAGCTGTACGGATGAACTCTAAATTTTTGTGGTCAGTAAGCACAGTTACTGGATGATTAGCTCCTTCCAAAAGATGTCTCCATTCAGAGAACGCAACTTTAATAGCCAACAGTTCTTTGTTTCCTATGTCATAATTTCTTTCTGCCGATGACATGGTATGAGAAAGAAAAGCACATGGATGGAGTTGCATCTTGTCTCCAACTCGTTGAGACAGGACAGCTCCCACAGCATAATCTGAGGCGTCCACTTCAACCACAAAAGGTAATTCAGGGTTTGGATGGACCAGTATGGGCGCCGAAGTGAAGAGAGTTTTTAGTTTGTCAAAAGCAACTTGTGCCTCTGGGGACCATAAAAATACTTGTCTTTTCTTTGTGAGTAAAGTGATTGGTAAGATGATTTTTGAAAAGTCTTTTATGAATCTCCTGTAGAAATTCGCAAACCCTATAAATCGCTGGATATCTTTAAGATTTCTTGGAGTGGGCCAATCCATTACAGCTTTGATTTTACTAGGATCCATACTCAAACCTTCTGGAGAGATGATATATCCAAGAAATTGGATCTTTGTTTGTTCGAATTCACATTTTTCCAGTTTGATATAAAGATTATTCTCCAATAGACGTTCGAAGACTAATTGAACATGTCTGCGATGTTCCTCCAAGGTGTCTGAAAATATAAGGATGTCATCAAGGTACACAACAACAAATTGGTCCAAGCAATCCCGAAACACATCGTTCACAAAATGTTGAAAGGTTGCAGGGGCGTTACAGAGACCGAAAGGCATAACCAGGTATTCAAAATGTCCATATCTAGTTCTGAAAGCAGTCTTCCACTCATCCCCTGGACGAATGCGTACAAGATTGTAGGCGCCTCTTAAATCTAGTTTGGTAAAAATGTTAGCAGAACGGAGTCTTTCTAGCAACTCCGGAATTAGAGGAAGAGGGTAACGGTTTTAATAGTCATCTTATTCAGTTCTCTGTAGTCAATACATGGTCTTAAAGTTGAGTCTTTCTTCTCCACAAAGAACAAAGGTGCCCCAGCTGGGGATGAGGAGGGTCGAATGAAGCCTTTCTTTAAATTCTCATCCAAGTATTCTCTGAGCACTTTTAATTCTGGTTCAGAGAGATTGTAAATTCTGCCAAAAGGAATAGTAGCTCCAGGCAGCAACTCAATGGGACAATCATAAGGACGATGAGGAGGTAGTTGATCAGCTTTTTTCTTGCTGCAGACATCACTGAACTGTTGGTACTGTGGTGGTAACTCATAATTCTGGTGAGGAATCTTGGAAAATTTTGTTTGCTCTTGGATGGCTAAACACATATAACAATTGTCCTTACAGTATTCAGAAGGAAAGTAACAGTCCGTGATTCCCAGTTGATAGAAGGATTATGGACAGCAAACCATGGAATTCCTAAAATCACGGGAAACTTGGGAGAAGAAATCAAATGAAAACTAATAGTTTCATGATGAGCAGGTTCTATACAGATTCCAAGTTCCATTGTTTCATGAGTTACAGGTCCAGATGACAAAGGTGAACCGTCAACAGTTTCCATATCAATTGGCACGGATTTTATTCTACGTGCAATGTTATTGTCAAGCGCAAATTGTAAGTCCATAAAATTTCCACCTGCGCCAGAATCTAACATGGCAGAACACTGTATTTTATGGCTCCCAACCATGACCTGAATTGGAATGACAAAATGAGAGGATGCTGAATACATTTTGTTTTCATTTTGGGTCACAGATGAGATGGTCTGCATAACTGAATCCGGCAGTTCAGAGAGTTCAGGATTGATGTCTGTCTTAGCACTGGTGCAGGCTATAGACCTTTGTAACTTGTTGGGACAATTAATGGCGTAATGTCCTGATCCCCCACAATAGAGGCACAGATTTGCTGTACGGCACCTCTCTTTCTCAACGGCACTAAGAGGTTTTCGGATTACATCAATCTGCATAGGTTCTGATAAGGGTTCAGTCTTTTGCTGAGTGTTCAATTCTGAGTGACTGAAAGAATAGGTGGGTTGGTTTCCAAATATACGCTGTCTTTCTTTTCTACGTTCAGTAAGTCTCTGATCAATACGGATACTCAATTGTATAAAATCCTCCAGACCATCAGGAGCCTCAACTCTGGCAAGCTCATCCTTTACAAGCTCTGATAAACCTCGTCGATATTGACTCTTTTGGGCTGCTAGATTCCATGTGGTGTCAGCTACCCAACGTCGAAATTCCGCTGTGTATTCAGCAACTGAGCGACGTCCTTGACGCAGGTTATGTAATTTGGTCTCAGCTGTGGCACAACGATTTGGGTCATCAAAGACTTGATCCATAGCAGTGATAAAGTTTTCAAAATCATTGAGGAGCTCAGAGTTCTTTTCCACATAAGGGGATGCCCATGCTAGAGCTTCATCTGACAGCAGGTTAATGATAAATAGCACTTTTTTCCTGTCACTAGTAAAAGGAGCAGGTTGCATTTGGAAGTAGATACGGCATTGATTAAGAAATCCTCGGTAATGGTGACGTCCCCACTGAACTTTGATGGCAGAGGCATACGAGTATTTAAATCTGAACCTGAATTGCGCATTTCCAGGAGTTGTTTTTGCAGTTCCATGATATCTTGTTGTTGATCCAGCACAAGGGTTTGTAACTTACAAAATTTTTCTTGGTAAGTAGAACCAAATTCTTGAAGCTCAGCCACTTGCTGCCTCAAGGTAGTCACAACAGACTCCATTTTTGGGCGAGATTATTCTGTAACGGTTTTGGGTCTGGTTTGGAGTCTAAGGTTGCTACCACCTGGATGGAGACTTACTTGTAAGGCTGGAAACGTGGTCGGGAGCTAGCCAAGGGTTCGGTAACAGTCGAGCGGTGAGGTGCCGAATCAAAGTCCAAGGAATCGTCAGAAGGGAAAGCCAGAGGTCGGTACACGAGGTGAGCGTCAGAGTTGGAGGAGAGAGCAAATACCGTGGTCAGGAACAGGCCAGTAGTCAGTACATGAGATGAGATGAGATGAGATGAGATGAGATGAGATGAGATGAGATGAGATGAGCGTCTGAGTCAGCAGCAGGGCAGTAAGGAAGCTTGATCACATGCAGAGCACAATAATCTCGCAAAGCAGGAAGTCCAAGGCTGGGCTTAAATAGGATGCACAATCAGAGAACAGGGTGGAGCAACCCAGAGAGGCAGGAACTAGAATTAGAGCCAGCGGGAACTAGGCTCGGATCAGCACTGGAGCTGTCCAAGAGGCTGAATAACTCAGTTTGCAGAGCTGCCGCCTGGGACTCTGAAGTCCCTAGGTTCAAATCCTGACACACCTCTTCAGAGCAATCTGGGCACATTCTATTTTACCGGAATGAAATCTGATTTCCAATTTTAGGGAATGTGACCAGAACCAATTTTGGGAGATTAGCTCAACTTTAGTAATTTATATGGGTGAGAAAGTGACTATTTCTCTCTGTACTATATGTATAATATATAATCAGATCTATCATAATGTATTCAGGAGTTATATAACATTATTACACAACTTCTTATACTTTATGATATTTAACCTGCTTATACCAGACTATGAAGATGAAACCATAGAGGATATATTACATTACACATACATAATAAGACACATTATAAGGAGTCAATACCATGACATATAACTCCGGCATCTTCCTTATGGAGACAGTAACTTTGATTCCAGCGTTGAGACCAACAATCCTGCAGAGCTCGCTCATATCCTTTACATTGCACCTCACTCAGCCATATAGGACCAGATCCATCTCCAAACATGGCGGCCTCTGTAGTAGCATTCATAGCTGAGCCACATCCTATCTGTCTACAGACGACTTCTGCATCCTTGATATCCCAAGCATCATCACACACTGTTCCCCACTGTCCCTGGTAAAACACTTCCACTCGGCCTGAGCAGATATTTTCTCCTCCGATGAGACGAATCCTGTCCTTATCTAGTATTATAGAGGGGGAGAGAAAATAATAGAGATGTTATAGAGGTGACCCTGCTTTTTATATAAGGAGTCAGCTCACCATTGAATTCATTGGGTTTATTATTAAATAATAAATATAATATAATAAATATAATATATAAATATATAATATAATAAATATAATATAAATATAATATAAATATAAATATAATTTATTATGATAGAAGTGAATATTCTCTGCAGTGAGATATTATTCATCACTTGTCAGATGTCAATGATCAGTCAGTAAAATCTCGGCACTAACCTGAACAAGGCCGGGACTCGGAGCAGGTCCCAACTGGTTTCCCTTTATTCGTGCCTAAATATCATATACAGAAGAGAAAAAGTAGGTTTTACAGTATATAAGGGCCAGGAAATATCCTGATGTAATAAAAAATTAAATAAATGAATGCCAAATTAACCCTTTCCCGCCATAGGGATTTTTCGATCTATTTTTTTTTTTTTTTTCCAAACCCCCATAACATTTTTATTTTCCATTCACAGAGCCATATCAGGGCTTAATGTTTGTGGGAAAAAAAAATTGTACTTCATAAAGCTGCCAATTAATATTCTGTAGTTTGCATTGTCTAGTTTGGGTTTGCACTCTCTAGCTTTTAGACCGCTTAGATACATACATAAAAAGCAGAAATGATATATATAATACATTATATACAGATAGAATTATATAGATACTTACATTCTACATAAGCAAGTTCTCCATAATCGCAGTTTGTATTCCACGGAGCTGATGGACATTCCCATAATAGTTTACGATGTTTGGTGCAGCTAATATTATCCACCCAGAAGGGTCTTCTAGTACCAGATTTTGTTGAATTCACTCGTCCTTCTGATCCACAGTTCAGATGATTGCAGATAACAGAGAGAGATAGCTCTGACATACCATTGTAACACACTGATCCCCAGCCGCCATTATAATAAACTTCTAGCCATCCTTCACATTCATTTGATCCACCAGCCAAGCGGAGATCCAAAAATTCTGGAGGAAAATATATATTTGAATATGTGAGGATATAATAACTTATTTATCTGACTGTGACATATTAATATCATACACATGGAGATACATGGGGCTGTAATGCAGACTTTTTGTGGCTTACAAGGCATAACAGTGACATTTTTTGTGCAATTCAGCAATTGTGAGGTGTCCATTGGCCCCACAATCTTCATAAATGTGTCCCATTATGTCATTTATTTTCTATGATAATTGTCAAATGTAAAGGGAGTTTTTCAGGTCAAAAATTCCTCCTAAGGGCCCCTTCACACGGCATAAGCACTCGGCTCATTCCGAGCCATACACGCGAGCGCTTCTAAACACTTCCCATTCACTTCAATGGGAGCGCTCGTAAAGCTGGCTTTACGAGCGCTCCCATTGAAGTGAATGGGAAGTGTTTAGAAGCGCTCGCGTGTACGGCTCGGAATGAGCCGAGTGCTTATGCCGTGTGAAGAAGCCCTAAACCAACAGTAGTGCTGTGTAGGAGCCTTTCATAGGAACAGAAAATACCTCTGTGGCCTCAAACCAATAAAGAAATACAGAAATCATCTTCATATAAATATGTAAATCACCTTGTAAGTGCAATGGGGGCGGGCCTGATTGACCAGATTTGTCTTGAAGTGGCTGTGATGTAACCAGAGGCTGAAATTGTCATTCACTAATAAAGGGCTGATGCTGGGGAGACATTTTAGAGAAAGTTTCTAGCACTTGTGGCTATTCTTATTTCTACTCATATTAAAGGGATTCTATCATTAAAACTGCATTTTTTCTCACTAACACATAGGAATAGCCTTAAGAAAGACTATTCTTCTCCTACCTTTAGATGTTTTCTCCGCACAGCCGTTCTCTAGATATCCCGGTTTTCATCAGAATGCAAATGAGTTATCTTGCAGCTTTGGGGGCGGTCCTCACCACTCAAACAGCACTGGTGGCATCCCCAATGCTGCGAGAGAACTCTCCAGCGACAACCTCTTTTTCCTCTGGAACGCCCTCTCTGCGACGAGTTCTTCGGATGGCTTCTTCTGGCTTTAAATGGGACGCATGCGCAGTCAGCTCGGCCATTAATTCTATTCCTATGTGTTAGCAAGAATAAATGCAGTTTCAATGAGATAATCCCTTTAACCCTTTCCCGCCGATGGCTTTTTGATTTTCGTTTTTCGTTTTTGACTCCCCTCAGTCTAAACCCCATAACTTTTTTATTTCTCCGCTCCCAGAGCCATATGAGGTCTTAATTTTTGCGGGACAAATTTTTCTTCATGATGCTACCATTAATTATTCTATATAATGTACTGGAAAGCAGGAAAAAAATTCAGAATGGGGTGGATTTGAAGAAAAAATGCATTTCTGCGAATTTCTTACGGGCTTTGGTTTTACGGCGTTCACTGTGCAGCCAAAATGACATGTCCCCTGTATTCTGTGTTTCGGTACGGTTCCAGGGATACCAAATTTATATGGTTTTATTTACATTTTGACCCCTAAAAAAAATTCCAAAATTGTGTTAAAATTTTTTTTTTCTAAAAGTCGCCATATTCCGACGGTCGTAACTTTTTTACACGTGAGTGTACGGGGATGCATAGGGCGTCTTTTTTTGCGGGGCTGGTAGTACTTTTTATTTCTACCATTTTCGGGAAATGTTATTGCTTTGATCACTTTTTATTCAAATTTTTATCGGAATCAAAACAGTGAAAAAACGGCGGTTTGGCACTTTCGACTATTTTTCCCGCTACGGCGTTTACCAAACAGGAAAAATATTTTTATAGATTTGTAGAGCGGGCAATTTCGAACGCGGGGATACCTAACATGTATATGTTTCACAGTTTTTAACTACTTTTATATGTGTTCTAGGGAAAGGGGGGTGATTTGAACTTTTAATACTTTTTATATTTTTTTTATTTTTTTTATTTATTTTTTTGCATTTATTAGACCCCCTAGGGGTATTGAACCCCAGGGGGTCTGATCACTAATGCAATGCATTACAATGCTAATGCATTGCAAAAAATCATCCTTTCTTTTGCAGGCTGCATAGACCAGCCTGCAAAAGAGAGGATTTGCAGACAAGCCTGAGAGCCTTGTACAGGCTCCCGGCTGTCATGGCAACGGGACGTCGGCCCAGGAGCATGCTCCAGGAGCTGGCGATCCCGGGCAAAATGGCGGCGCCCATGCGCCGCCGGGAAAATGGCGCCTCTGGCGCCTTTGACCGCGGCGCCGGAGGGGTTAATGCCTCCGATCGGTCCGGGGACCGATCGGAGGCATTAGAGCCGGTTGTCTACTGCTTAAAGCAGTAGACACCCAGTGGCTATGGCGGCCGCCCGGCTCCCATAGTTACAGACCCGACATGCGCTGTACTATTACGGCGCATGTCGGGAAGGGGTTAAAGGCTCCTGCATAGCATTGTAATTGCTGTGTTAGACTATAGACCTGACAGACCCAACCACTTCCGGACCGCCCACAGACTATATACGTCCGGGAAGTGGTTGCCTTGTTCTGACAGGACGTACTTGTATGTCCAGTCAGAACACAGTAGCTGCACAGAGATCGTGCAGCTGCTTTCACTAGGAGCCGGCTGTAACTTCAGCCGGAGCTCCCAGAGAGAAGACAGGGAAGATTTATTCCCTTCCCTGCCACCTAGATCGCTGTGTATACAGCGCTCAATGAGCGCTGTATACACGGCTATGGACGCTGCCATAATTCAGCTGCCCTCTGACCCGGCGGACACGTGATCCGCTGGGAGCAGAGTCTTGCAAAAGCTGCTGGGTCCTACAGGACCTAGATCAGCTTTGTATACTGTATATACAGCATGCAGGAGGCTGGATTTCTCCTGCAACTGGGGTTAAAAGTAGCAGCCCCAGTTATAGGAGAAATCTGCCTCAAGTACAAAAAAATAAGTGATCAGATGTCCCCAAAGGTCTCTTATCACCTTATGGGGACAAAATCTGGAAAAAAAAATAAAATAAAAATATAATAAAAAAAAGTTTTTTAAAAAATGTAAATAAAATAATAAAAAATAAATAAATAATACGCTAATAAAACGCCATTATTAAAGGTTATAGCCCCACCCCCGACGACACCATACAAAATAAAAATTACCGTAACGAAGAGGAAAAACTATTTTATAAAGTTTTTCAGTTGTACTTTGTGTTATTAAATAAAAAAAATAATAATAAATTGAAAACCAGACACAATTTCCCTCCTATTATGTTTATATTTTCCTGGATATAAAAAAAATTAAAACACATTTGAAAATAAAAATAACATAAAAATAAAGCCCTATGTGTCCCCGAAAAAAGACACAAAAATTAGTTGACTGAGACATACGAGAAAAATTTTACAGCCCTCAAAACCGCACATACAAAATAAACCTAAAATGTGTCTGGTCCTGGAGCACAAATTGGCCCGGTACTGAAGTGGTTAAAAGGGTTGGTCAATTTCTGACCAATGTGAAAAGCAAATGTTATTGTTTGCAGAATAAAAAGAAATAACATTTTCCAATATACTTTCTGTATCAATTCTTCAGTTTTCTAGGTCTCTGCTTGCTGTCACTCATCTTATTACATATTACATCTAGTGCTTGAAATTCTGACCATGTTCATGTGATATACAGTCCATGGTCATGTGATATACAGTCCATGGTCATGTGATATACAGTCCATGGTCATGTGATGAGCACACAGGTGCACGGCTCATTACCAGGCAGATGTCTGATTACTGTGCTGTGACTATAACGAGCCGTGCACCTGTGTACTCATCACATGACCATGGACTGTATATCACATGACCATGGACCGTATATCACATGACCATGGTCAGAATTTCATGCACTAGATGTAATCAGAATGAATGACAGCAAGCAGAGATCTAGAAAACTGAAGAATTGATACAGGAAGTATAGACATCAAGTGGATGGAGCCCCATCTGGAAGTCCATCTGGTCTAATAGGACATATAGGGCTTCACATTGTAAGATCAGTCATATAAAGAGCAGAGAGGACTCTCACCTGAGCATATCACGCCGGCGTCTTCTTTATGAGCACAGTTATGGTCACCATACTGCTTAGTAGGACAGTCCCAGATGTGCGTCTCATTCCCTACACATTGTACATCATCCAGCCAGATGTCTCCAGTTCCTCTCCCATAATAGGCTTCAGTTGTAGCATTGACAGCATAACCACAACCCAGCTGCTTACACACCACATCTGCATCTGCTTTATCCCAGGAGTCATCACAGATGGTCCCCCATCTTCCTTCATGATAAATCTCCACTCTGCCGGCACATCGGCCGCGGCCATTTACCAGTCTCAGCTGTTTACTTTCTGTATTAGAAGAAACACATATCATAATAGGTATAAAATTATGCAAAAAGTATTTACCCCCTCATCCAATATCTTCTATTGTTGCTATTTTATCACATTTACTGTAAATAGTGAATATAATTTATGGTTCCATCAGTTATAACAAGTCATCCAGGTGGGTCCTGGTGAAGCAAAATCTCCCCGAACTATTACAGTGGGGCAAAAAAGTATTTAGTCAGTCACCAATAGTGCAAGTTCCACCACTTAAAAAGATGAGAGGCGTCTGTAATTTACATCATAGGTAGACCTCAACTATGAGAGACAAAATGAGAAAACAAATCTGGAAAATCACATTGTCTGATTTTGTAAGAATTTATTTGCAAATTATGGTGGAAAATAAGTATTTGGTCAGTAACAAAATTTCATCTCAATACTTTGTTATATATCCTTTGTTGGCAATGACAGAGGTCAAACGTTTTCTGTAAGTCTTCACAAGGTTGGCACATACTGTTGTTGGTATGTTGGCCCATTCCTCCATGCAGATCTCCTCTAGAGCAGTGATGTTTTGGGGCTGTCGCTTGGCAACACGGACTTTCAACTCCCTCCAAAGGTTTTCTATAGGGTTGAGATCTGGAGACTGGCTAGGCCACTCCAGGACCTTGAAATGCTTCTTACAAAGCCACTCCTTCGTTGCCCTGGCGGTGTGCTTTGGATCATTGTCATGTTGAAAGACCCAGCCATGTTTCATCTTCAATGCCCTTGCTGATGGAAGGAGGTTTGCACTCAAAATCTCACGATACATGGCCCCATTCATTCTTTCATGTACCTGGATCAGTCATCCTGGCCTCTTTGCAGAGAAACAGCCCCAAAGCATGATGTTTCCACCCCCATGCTTTACAGTAGGTATGGTGTGTGATGGATGCAACTCAGTATTCTTTTTCCTCCAAACACGTAAAGTGGTGTTTCTACCAAACAGTTCCAGTTTGGTTTCATCAGACCATAGGACATTCTCCCAATACTCTTCTGGATCATCCAAATGCTCTCTAGCAAACTTCAGACGGGCCCGGACATGTACTGGCTTAAGCAGTGGGACACGTCTGGCACTGCAGGATCTGAGTCCCTGGCGGCGTAGTGTGTTACTGATGGTAGGCTTTGTTACATTGGTCCCAGCTCTCTGCAGTTCATTCACTAGGTCCCCTCGCGTGGTTCTGGGATTTTTGCTCACCGTTCTTGTGATCATTTTGACCCCACGGGCTAAGATTTTGCGTGGAGCCCCAGATCGAGGGAGATTATCAGTGGTCTTGTATGTCTTCCATTTTCTAATTATTGCTCCCACAGTTGATTTCTTCAATCCAAGCTGGTTGCCTATTGCAGATTCAATCTTCCCAGCCTGGTGCAGGGCTACAATTTTGTTTCTGGTGTCCTTTGACAGCTCTTTGGTCTTCACCATAGTGGAGTTTGGAGTCTGATTGTTTGAGGGTGTGCACAGGTGTCTTTTTATACTGATAACAAGTTTAAACAGGTGCCATTACTACAGGTAATGAGTGGAGGAAAGAGGAGACTCTTAAAGAAGAAGTTACAGGTCTGTGAGAGCCAGAAATCTTGATTGTTTGTAGGTGACCAAATACTTATTTTCCACCATAATTTGCAAATAAATTCTTACAAAATCAGACAATGTGATTTTCTGGATTTGTTTTCTCATTTTGTCTCTCATAGTTGAGGTCTACCTATGATGTAAATTACAGACGCCTCTCATCTTTTTAAGTGGTGGAACTTGCACTATTGGTGACTGACTAAATACTTTTTTGCCCCACTGTATACTGCCATTGATTATTGGTTGCTATTATAATCTGTCTAGAAAATATTATCTCAAAAGTCTTTTTCTAGGAAAATGTGAGACAAGTCTTTGAGTTCTTTTTGGTCATTTGTTTTTGCACCTTTCACCTCTTCCATGGATGTTATTTCTGTTCAGTGTCTTTCTTACTCAAATAGTTTATAGACCAGAGCAGATTAGGACCTGAAAATAGTCCTGGAAATTTTTTTAAAAGTGGCCCCATTTTATAGGTGGAGTCACTGCAAATAGGTGGGGCCAGCACAAGTATCTCCTCCATGTAAAGCTGTCCTATGTAACATTATTTTGCTTAGGCTTTACATGATGGGAGACAGGGATGCTTTTAACCATAGGTGGCCCCACATTGGCCCTCACACAATATAATACCCTATAGTGGTCCCTCCACGCAATCCAATGTCTCATAGTGGCCACTCCATACACTGTAGTGCACTATAGTGGCCCCTCCACAAAATATAATACCCCATAATGGCCCTTCCACACAGTACAATGTCTCATAGTGGCTACTCCACACAATATAATGCTCTATAGAGGCCCCTCCACACACTATAATGGCCTATAGTGGCCCCTTCACACACTTGAATGTTCCAAAAATTTCAGGTTTTCAACAAAAATGTTGGGGGGGGGGGGGGGTCACCACCTATCAATTATTATTATTAGTGATCAGAGGCCATGGGGAGGTAATTAAACATAATAAACAATGTTACTTACCATTTATTATTATTAGAGATGAGCGAACACTAAAATGTCCGAGGTTCGAAATCTGATTCGAACAGCCGCACACTGTTCGAACGGATTTCGAACCCTGTTATAGTCTATGTGGGGAAATGCTTGTTTCAGGGGTACGCAAAATTCGATACAATTATACTTACCAAGTCCACGAGTGACGGTTGGGCTGCATTCTCCTTGAAGTCTTCTCCCGGCTGGAATTCACTCTGCCTAGGCATCGGGGCCTAGGCACAGCCGACTGCGCATGTGCGGTCGGCTCTGCCCGGCCCGATGCCTGAGCAGAGCCAACTGCGCATGCAAGGGCATGCCCGCGCATGCGCAGTCGGCTCTGCCTAGGCCGGATGCCTAGGCAGAGTGAAATCCAGCCAGAAGACGCTGCGGGGACGCTGCACGGAGAAGACTTCTAAAGGTAAGAGAAGAACCAGCGTTGATTGGCAATGTATAGCATTCTGCCAATCAACACTGGTTCTGCATCAAACATTAAACTTCGAACAGCTAGTAGTGTTCGATCGAGTACGAGTATTTCGAGTACCGTAGTATTCGATCGAACATCTACTCGACCGAACACTACTCGCTCATCTCTAATTATTATTATTCCTGGCTCTGATATCCGCCTTCCTACATGTTCATGTCTTTGAGATGTCATGAATGACGCTGACGTAATATCACGTGGGTCACGCCGATCTAATTTTGTGTCATGGCACTTATGTGACCTCTGAGGTCCAATCACAGACCTCAGCGGTCTCTGATGACATTCGTGACTTCTCTAAAACGAGACAATGCCAGAAGACCTGCACCAGAGCCGAGAAAAAGTGAGTAACACTTTTTATTATGTTTGTCACCTCCCCTGGGGCCTCAGCATATTATAATTTGGGATCTAAAGAGACCCAAAATGGCAATAATTAATGGCAGTTTCGGTTAGGATCTGTCCATTCCGTACAAAACTATTGGGCAAACTTTGCGTGATTTATCTCGTGAGATTCGTCCAACTCATAGTCTCAATGACGCCTGGCAGCCTCCGCTCTGTAGGTATAGAGTAGGGGCGGCTGTGCTGCGCCTTGCAGCAATAGTCAGGGTAAGGGCTGTAATACATTATAATCTTTTGTAATCTAGTTGTTTGTATTAAATATATTTGTTTCCATCTTACTCAACAGACTCTTGCTGGTTTCTGGTGTCACCCTATTGCACTGCTTGTCTGATTAGCCTAGAAGTGCATTTTACAGAAAACTATACACTTTAGATTTTTGCAAGCCAAGATGGCCAATTTTGGGCTTTCCAATCAAGGAATGGCCGTTGTTCATCTGCTAGTGAACATTGTCAATTCCTTTGTTGAAAGGATGATATTCAAAAAATTTAAATATCATCAAAAAGTTCTGGACTGTTGCTTAGCGGTCAAAGGTGTTTTCAGATGAAAATAAGTTTTTGGGCCACACGGTGGCTCAGTGGTTAGCACTGCAGCCTTGCAGCGCTGGAGTCCTGGTGTTCAAATCCCGCCAAGGGCAAAAAACCATCTACAAGGAGTTTGTATGTTCTCCCCGTGTTTGCATGGATTTCCATCCCATATTCCAAAAAGACATACTGATAGGGGAAAAAAAATGTACATTGTGAGCTCTATGTGGGGCTCACAATCTGCATTTAAAAGAAAAAAAAAAAAAAAAAAAAAAGTTTTGCACTTCATTTGGAAGGTCCCAGAGTCTGTAGGAAGAGTAGAGAGACCGCTGTACACAATCCAAGCTGCTTGAGGCCTAGTGTGAAGTTTCCACAATCAGTGATGGTTTGGGGAGCCATGTCATCTGCTGGTGTAGGTCCATTGTGTTTTACCAAGACCAAAGTCAGCGCAGCCATCTATCAGGTAATTCTAGAGCAATTTATGCTTTCCTCTGCACCAAGACCTGGTGTAATAACCACAGTATCACTGAGCTTGATTGACCAGCAAACTCACTTGACCTTAACCCCATAGAGAATCTATGGAGTATTGTCAAGAGGAAGATGAGAGACACCAGGCCCAACAATGCAGATCGGATGAAGGCTGCTATCATACAACCTGGGTTTCCATAACACCTCTGCAGTGCCTCAGGCTGATTCCCCCCCCCCCCATGCCACATTGCCGCATTGATGCCGTCATTCATGTAAAAGGAGCCCCCACCAAGTTTTCAGGGCATTTAGTGGACAGACTTTTCATTTGGCCAACATGTCTGTATTAAAATATATATATATATATATATATATATATATATATATATATATATATATATTTACAGTTGGTCTTATATAATATTCTAACTTTCTGAGATAATGACTTTTGGGTTTTCCTTGGCTATAAGCCATAATCATCAACATTAACAGAAAGACACTTGGAAAAAATTCACTCTGTTTGTAATAACTTAGTATAATGTATGGGGGACGGGGGGGGGGGGGGGGGGGCAATTGAATTACTAAAAAAAAAATATCTTTTTGATGATATTATAATATATTGAGATGCACTAGTATGTAGAACTTGATCTCAGTTGTCATTTGAATTTGGTTTACTGCCTGGCTTTAGTAACCGAGGGGCCAAATACTTTTCCATACAGAGCCAGGGGGGACTTCAATATCATCATTTATCAACAACAATTTTCATAACTTGGGTTTTTCCTGCCTAATATTAAAAGTAGTTAGAAGATCTTGTTCCATCTAAGTTGCACAAATTTTTCCCTTCCTCCTCTCCTGCTTGCTGGCGCTGTGGTTCAGGGGAGGGGACCCTCATGTGTTTTGGGACTGTGCCGATCTAAGAGACTTCTGGACTGGAGTCCACAGGGTCTTATGTCAGGTTTTCCACTTCCCTCTACCCTTCACCCCGGCCTTCTTTCTGCTTCAATTGCCGGATCTTCCTCTTCGCTCCTACCGCAAATCCCCCTGTGTCATATGCTCAACGCGGCCAGGGCCTGTATCCCGGCCCTATGGAAATCTACTAACCCCATCACTAATGGGTCCATAAAGTGGAGGACATCAGGACTATGTAGGACCTCACTGCCTCCCTTCAAGGTCTATATGGATGCCTGGATGCCCTGGCTCCTTTTCCAGGGTACTCAGTCATACAGAGACCTCGTTGGTTGGCACCAGATCCGGAGGTCTGGCCCCCCCCTTTTTTTTTTTTCCTGTGTCTTTTTCCCCTTCCTTTTTCTTTCTCCCTTCCCTCACCGGTCCATAATGTGATTGTATTGTTTTGATCTTTTTGATTGTATATGTCCTGTTTTTCAATTTTTCCGTCCATATTGGACGTGTTTCTATCTGTTGTGGGGATGGCTAGGCCGGTATCTCTGGCCTTGTCCTGCCTCGGTTCTGTAGTTTGAAGATTTGAAACATTAAAGTGTGACAAATATATAAAAAAATAAAAGAAAATGAGAAAGTGGTAAATACGCATCTCTGTATAAATATGTATATCAAAATATCTCGCTTCACTATTACATTGGAGCTACAATACCTGAGCAGATGACTTCTATATCCTTCTCCTGGCCGCTCCAGGTCTTTATATCAGGTGATTCAGTAACAGAACAATCTGTCAGTCGGGTCTCATTCCCCTGACAATTCCCTCTGACATACACATGGCCATTGCTTGTTGTCAGGGCTGTGGTATTAAATGTATCAACTACATGACCACAATGTAATTCTCTGCACACAACCTGAGCCCCATTCCTGCTCCATTGGTCAGTGACAGCTCTGCTCCATGTATTATTATGTGTGAGAATCTCCAGTCTTCCTGCACAGTGATCCTCTCCACCCATCAGCCTCATTTTCTCCTCTATTCCTGTAGATATAACATATGTCATTATAGGTGTTAGAATCATATCTTCTATCTTGTATTTTGTCATAACTCTTTCTCTAGCAAAGATAAGTGGGTTGTCTCAAAAAGGAATTGGTTAGACTAATTAACATGGAGATGCTATGGGCTACCAGGAAATGGAATGCTAATGAATCCTTATCTAGCTGATTGACTTCAGAGTTGCACCTTTGTGTCAAGAGTGTGTAACACAGGATGTCTATAGAACCCTGAAAGTTAGATCCAAGAAGTGACACCAGGCCTTTGATCTCTAATTATCTCCGGAGCCTTGAGATACACATATACAATGACTGGGGTGGGGGTTAGCTTCCTGGTGGAATGTAATGCTTTAGCCAATGGATAGAGGCTACCATTCCACATCCAATCCTGGTATGTTATGTTATGTCATAAGTCCAACCTGCTTTTGTCTGTATAAATATTGACTCTCTATAACAATAAATCAGAACTCTTTTGATACACCACCATCTTGTGTCTTAATCAGTTCTCCAGGCTTAAAGAAGATGGCTGCAGTCCATCTAGGCCTGTTAATTAATTATTTAATTTGGAACCCTGCAACATACTCTTATGAGGACCATTTGATGTCCCCAACATAGGTGTCTGGTAGAATCAGTTCCAGAGAGCTCAGTTCCGAATAAAAAGACCCAGGGGCGGAGCCTAACCGTCATCGCTGATGGAGTCCTTAGCCTGGAGCCTATCCCTATCAGAAAAAGTGCTTCCATGGAAGTACACAAATTCTTTAGGAAAAAAACACTACAGTCTCCGACAGCGGCACACAAGATTGTGCCTGGAGATACAGGGCTGAGTGAAACCGTGGAGGACTCAGATGCAGACAGTGCGACTAGCACTGACAGAGCAGACGCCATATCCAGCACGATCACTAAATCATTCCTCAGGAAGGCGTTAACTCAGGCCATTGCACCAGTCCTCCCGGAGCTCAGTGACCTTCACTCTGACATCCACAGCATGGGAAAAAAAGTGGAGGCCCTAGAAACCACTTACTTCACCATCACCAAATATGCTAATTCCTCTACTCAACATCTTACGCTACACCACAACCACCTGAATAGAGCATACAACCTCATAGAAGATTTGGAGAACCGGAACAGAAGGCGCAATGTCTGCATTAAAGGCTTACCTGAGTCTTATACTCCAGAGGAATATAGCAATGTCAATCTTTACCTCTCTCCTGGGCCAAGATAGAGCCTCAAACATACAAATTAAAAGGATCCATAGAGCCGTACACCCTAAACCTAAAACAGACGAACCGCCGAAGACATAATTTGTGGCCTGCTGACCACTATAGACACCTCAGCCATTTTAAATGCCACCAGAAACAAACGGCCACTCCTTTATGAGCAAACCGAATTCCAATCCTTCCACGACCTCAGGCTTGTAGACCTTTGGAGATCATGAAAGAAACATTCTTCTCTAATCCAAGACAATATTATCAGAGACTAGACTAAATCTATTTCTGAATACCTGCCCCAGTCCTCCTTGAGAGCATAACATTGTCCGACCATGCCCCAGTTTGGTCATCTATAACTCTCTGTCAACTACACCACAGAGACTGGTGCTGGAGGCTAAATGAAGCGCTCTTAGTCAGCAATTAATGATCACCTCAACACGTACTTAATTAATGCCAGTAGTGAGACTTGCCCCACAGTCACCTGGGAGGCTCACAAAACGGTCATTAGAGGAGTCTTTATCTCTCTGGCCTCCAGGCTCAAAAAAGACTCACAAGCTACATTAGACAAACTACTTACAGACATTGCAGCAATAAATGCATTAGGAAAGTGAGTAAACAGATTCCCCTAGGGGAATAGCTTCAGAAACTAATGGAGAAACAGTAGGATCCAATCAATGCCCGTACAGTCAAACAATATTTACATTACCAACATAAAATATATGCAAATGGGGATAAAGGAGGCAGACTGATTACCTCAATGCTCCGCAAAAGAAAGAGTTAATGCTTTATTAATCAGATCAAGGACAGGCACGGATGTTCCCACACGTCCACTTTGGACATCTCATCTGCTTTCCTCTCGTTCTACTCAGAACTTTATAATCTCAACAAATCAGACACAATCACAGACCAGACCCTAAAATCTGAAAGAACAGATGAGTTTCTCACATACCTCTCAATTCCTACAATTTCAGAGGAAGATACGCTCACTGACCCTATCTCCATTGACAAACTTAAAACCGTACTCCTCAGTTTCCCAATAGGAAAAAGTTCAGGCCCAGATGGGTTTCCCTTTCAATATTATAAAACTTTCCATTTTGAACTACTACCACATCTTTCCCTGTCCTGTAATGCCCTCCTGACAGGTATCCCCCTCCGCAGAAACGCACAAGAGGCCCACATTACCTTATTACCTAAAGAAGGGAAAGATGCCTGCTTATGCAGTCGTTATCAACCTCAAAATTTGGGC
Source organism: Leptodactylus fuscus (assembly GCF_031893055.1). Taxonomy (NCBI): domain Eukaryota; kingdom Metazoa; phylum Chordata; class Amphibia; order Anura; family Leptodactylidae; genus Leptodactylus; species Leptodactylus fuscus. The sequence goes on from NC_134271.1 coordinate 133,343,277, forward strand.
AAAAATTCTAGCCACAAGAATAACGCACCTTTTACCTGCACTCCTGAATCTGGATCAATCCTGTTTCGTCCTGGGAAGGAAGGGTAAAGACAATTCCCACTGTTTGTTACATGCCATCTCCTACGCTAGAAAAGTTGATTTGAAACTTGTACTACAAGGCCTAGATGCAGAAAAAGCATTTGATCGCATGAACTGGTCCTTCATGAAAGCTCTCCTACATAAAGTCAACTTTCCCCCCAATTCATATCCGCCATCTTCACCTTATATGGCCAACCCCACGCCCGCTTCAAAATCAATGACACAATCACCTCCTAGTTGCCCCCTATCTCCCTACCTTTTTATTTTAACTTTAGAACCACTTCTACAAGCAGTTCGCTCACACCCCGACATCCTCGGTATGAAGCTAGGCTCATGTACTTTCAACTCCGCAGCTTTTGCGGATGACATTCTATTTCTGGTGTCTAACCCCATCAAGGGACTCCCTGCAATTCTGGACTTTCTTTCCAGTTATGGATTTGTCTCAGGTTAAAAGACCAATTTAGAAAAATCTGAATTACTAAACGTCAATATTCCCCCAAAAAACAATGGAACGTTTAGAATCCAAATCCCCCTTCAAATGGACAACTAGGTCTATCAAATACTTAGGTGTTCGTCTAACTGCTTATCCTACATGCAGCGCTGCACCTCCCATGAGGCAACCTGAAGCGACCGCTTCAGGCGGCGCTATGCCAGGGCCCCAGGGAGGGCGGCATTTTTGCTTACCTAAGCCAGTCCAGGACAAGCTGTCATGGACTGGCTTAGCACCGAGCAGTGGATTGGGGAGGCCAGCGCAGCTCCAGCGGCCTCCCCTCACGCTCAGGCAGAGAGCAGGTCCTCTCCCTGCCTGCTCTCTGCCTGCGAACGCTGCTCAGCCATGCCCCCTTCGCTCCGCCTCCCGGGGGGGCGGCTTTCTGTCGTCTGCCTCGGGCGGCGAAAAAGGAAGGTTCACCCCTGCCTACATGTTTATATGCAGAAAACTTTCTACCGCTCCTATTTGAAATTAAATCTACCCTGACGTCAAAAAACTCTTTACCCTTTTCATGGTATGGCTGATGGAACTTACTCCAGACCTATGCCCTACCTACTATTCTATATCTATATGCTCCCCATACGCCTCCCACCAACCTTCTTCAAATCAATGAGAAGTATCTTGGCGAGCTTCCTTTAGAAATGCCAATTCCCGCGCCTCCCTATCAAATGTTTAATGAAGAAGAAACTTGTAGGTGGTATTGGTCTTCCGGATGTGGCAGAATACTACAAAGCCATCCAACTTAAGAGGTGGATAGAACTATCAATTCCTAATCCTGCATCAATAATTATCTCCCTCTGATTGTCCACTTTAGGACCTGACTCGCTATCGGATCTTTGGCTATACAGCTCGCTCAATCACCGCTCCAAATCTCTAGACCAATTGATACTAGGCGCTTGTGAAGTTTGGAGTGGCCTGAAAGACACTCTTGCCCAGCTTCACTCTCTCCTTATACCATTAGGCATCACTTCATACTGTTCTGGGAAAGCAAACTTAGGGTTGTGATACCCTATGGAACAGCCTATGCTACCACAGCTTCATTGAAATAGTAGACAACTCAGAGACTATAGACTTAACTAAACTAGAGCAGCTAGCATAGAGTACCTCTCTCTCTATTCTCCATAGACAACACCTCCTTTGATGTGTCCAAAATTGGACCAAAACACACAAACTCCGCACGAAGCTTACGCCATTTGAACGAGCTGCACTTGCCCAAAACAAACTCCTCTGTAACCTCCTTCGTACTCTCCACTTGTGTGAACCCCCCTAGATCTCCAAGCCTGCCATCCTGGGAAAACGAGCTACAACTCCCCCTTTCAGAGGAACAAACTAAACAAGTTCTACTACACTCGCATGTATTTTCTCCCTGTGTACACCTTCAAGAATACCATTATAAACTCCTTATACAGTGGTATCATACACCCCAATGTTTGCACAGGATGAACCTCATAGACACAGATCAGTGTTGGAGATGCAAATCCCACTCTGGATCTCTGTCACACATCTGGTGGTAATACTCTGGCATCAGCCAATTATGGACAGACATATAAGCCATCATCAGGCATCTCACATCTCAAACCTTCACACGCTCATCGAACATGGTCCTCGTGTCACTCCTGTCAAAAACTTACAAACCATAAAAATCGAATTTAATTTCTTATCTCCTCTCTGCAACCAACGCGCTAATGCCACGCAAATGGTTGTGCCCTGATCCTCCCACTAGATCAGAGCGGATTGAAAAAGTGAACCAGATCTCACGTTTTGAGGAGATCCTGAGCTGGTGTAATAGATGGCATGATAGGTTCCTCGAAATCTCTGGACTCCTTAGAAAGATCTAAACCTCTAGAGGACTATTTCTTCTGACTCCTCTCCAGGTATTCCTTCGATTCTATCGCAAAACCGATAAGTCCGACAAGTCCCACTGTATTAGGACACTCCTCCATCATCCCTCCATACCTTCCCTTCCCCCTCCCCCAGTAAATAACCCGGTACAGAAGCAGTTACATAAAGTCAAGCGTTGGGAAAATCTCTGTGAGGAAAGTGACTCTGAAATTCTGTTTGGGTTAGATTTGCCCAAATTGGGTGTCAAATTCTCTTTAGACAAAATTTAAATGGGGCCAAATTGCCACGAAAAGTAAATTATTACATTCTTAGGTCTCTCCAGGCCCTGAAGCATAATAAACAGGGCTGAATAATAACAAAATAAAGCATATTCACCTGACTTAAGCCCCACTGTTATACTAGATCCCCGACTCTGTGATGGTTTTTGGAACGTCTGTTCCTCAAATGACAAAGTGCATCACCCTGATGTGACCAGTGAGACCAGTCTTTAGGAGTCATATGGTGAGTGGTGAACATCATCACTTGTGTGCTGGAAGTAGCAAAGACCGAAACAGAAGACCAGGATGCTGCGGTTGTGGTGGCAAGGCCTAGGACAGGTGTATATTACTTTTATAATTTTATCCCCTTCCCTGTGCTCTTTGGATTGAAAACCCAACCACAAAATGGGGGATATCTGACTGTCATTTTTGTGTGATTTTTATGAATTGAATTTGTAAATAAATCTGGTTATTTCAAAATGGATTCTCTCATCTGTATTCAGAAACTTGAGATATTTACTTCTAGGAGCCTTTACCCTTTATGATGACATGTTTCACAGCTCTGTGATATCACAATACTGTATTATCCTGATAATCTATCTTGTGTCATATCTGGACATGTCCAGCCAAATGGAAAGGTAATGGAGGACACATCTGTATATGTATAAGGGAGGACATAATTGTACATGTATAGTGAAGACCAATATCCAATGCCTCTTACCTGTACATATAACACCAGCAGTATCCGAGGATGGACATTTTCTATTTCCAAGTGCAGTTATATTACAGTCTCCCAGGTGGTCTTCTGTACCTGTACAATGGAATCTATATGTGGTGATGACATTATATTTTCCAAAATGTCCTCCACCTGGTACAGAGACAGCAACTCCACATTTCATTTGCCTGCAGAGTACATTAGCCTCTTGTAGAGTCCAATGAGAGCTGCACACGGCCATCCATTGTCCTTCATATAAGACCTCCACTCTCCCAGAACAATTGTGACTACCATCCACAAGTCTGTAGCTATTAAATAAACCTTAAAAAAAATAAAAATGAAAAAATTAAAAGAATAAAACATAAAAAACACATAATCAAGTAAGCAAAGAAAACCAGAACATCCAGCAAACTGTCCATATCACTAAGGTATAATATGGGAAGAATATGCAAATCTGTCTCCCAAGATGTAAACAGGGAGACAGTGCCTCTGTTATGCCGCCCTCTATAGCAAGCAACCCTGAACAACATGCCCGACTTCCCAGAAGCCTTTGCTGCATGATGCGAGATTATAACCAAATCAGTTTCTCAGCTACGGACGGCACCATTTCTGTCTCTTTGGACCTCATCAGCGCAGCCTAGAGAGAACTGATTTGGTTTAAGTGAGAGGCTGAAAGACCAGATTGTGGGGATAACATTAGGGAGAGACTCTGATGTTAGGGAGAGACGTTAGATGTTAGGGAGAGACCACCTTCTCAGGTGTGTGGAGACTTATAGCCATAGTTTCTCCACTGCAAAGGAACATGGGAAGAATATGCAAATCTGTCTCCCAAGATGTAAACAGGAAGACAGTGCCTCTGTTATGCTGTCCTCTATAGCAAGCAACCCTGAACAACATGCCCGACTTCCCAGAAGCCTTTGCTGCATGATGTGAGGTTATAACCAAATCAGTTTCTCAGCTACGGACGGCACCGTTTCTGTCTCTTTGGACCTCTTTATAACCTCGCATCATGCAGCAAAGGCTTCAGTCATGTTTGATTGTGGAACCCAAGAGGTTAAGAAAACCCCATTGGAGCTCAGCTCCGATGGGGGGTTAAGGAGCGGGTGTTGGCTGTCAGATACAACTAACATCTGCTCCAATTACGACAGCACTTTCCTGACTGTCTGACAGAATTTTACTATAGGGCAGTCAGGAAGGACCTGTCATTACCAAAGTAATTTTACTATCAGCTGGTCGTTAAGGGGTTAAACCTCTCCAATAGTGGTGTAGTTGTTGGTAGCAGAATAAAATCCAAACCTTTCTTAGGGTAAGTTCACACCGAGTTTTTTGGTCAGGATATTGCGGCCGTATTTGCCTCAGGTTCCAATCCAAAAAACCCTGTGTGAACTTACCCTTAAGTTTCAAAGCCCCAGGGATGTGGAGAAAACACACTTTTATTCTTTACTCAAATGAGGATCTTGGGAGCCCCGGGGAGTTTTCTTCTATTACTGAGCACTACTGTATTATCACTAAACCCATCCTGGATTAAGCTCATCCCCCTGCACAGTGAGAGCTGATCCTCCCAGTGTCTGCTGATGCTTACAATATATAAGGTTGAGGGGATATCATCACTCCATAAGGAGAGAACCACCATTTAGGTGTATGGAGTCTTATTAAGCCATGAGCGCTCCACTGTGCAAAGGAACATGGGAAGAATATGCAAATCTGACTTCCATGATGTAATTAGGAAGCCAGTGCCTCAAGAATGCACACCAATAGAGGGCGCTCACTGAGAATGTGCAAGTCTATCTTCCATGATATAATTAGGAAGACAGAGTCTCAGTCAAGCAAACCAATAGAGAGCGCTCCCTTTAAATGGTGGTTCTCTCCCTATGGAGTAACGATATCCCCTCAACCCTGTCTAAGCCTCTCACCTCTGCCAGGTCAATCCTCTCTGCGCCAAGCTGATGAGCTGCAAGAACATTGAAACATCTGTCCTTGGCTGAGAGACTGTACATGGTAAAATCCCAACATCATTGCAAACAAAGGCCTCTGAGAAGGTCGGCATGATGTTAAAGGGAGCGCCCTCCATTGGTTTGCTTGACTGAGACTCTGTCTTCCTAATTACATCATGGAAGATAGAATTGCACATTCTCAGTGAGCGCCCTCTATTGGTGTGCATTCTTGAGGCACTCGCTTCGTAAATACATCATGGAAGTCAGATTTGCATATTCTTCCCATATACAATATAAAATACTGTACATCTCTGATAACATGAAAGATCCTCTTTATATATTCCAAGATCAGCTGTGAAAGGAATTACTGAACATGGTGACTAGAGATGAGCGAACAGCATTCTATCGAACACATGTTCGATCGGACATCACGCTGTTCACTCTGTTCGATTAGAATCAAACATCACGTGGAAAACTCTAAAAAAAATGTGATTCCCCTCCCACCTTCCCCGGCACTTTTTTTGCACCAATAACAGCGCTGGGGAGGTGGGACAGGAACTACGACAACGGGGGAATTGAAAAAAATCGGAAAAAGTCATTGGCTACTGAAATCAGGTGACCTCCATTTTAGATGAATAGTGGATTTCAAATCTGGGTCATATGAGAATGTGAACTTTGTGACTATGAGACAGGGATAGCTGTACAGGCAGGGATAGCTAGGGATAACCTTTATTTATGTGGGAATGTTATTAAAAATAACTTTTTGGGGCTCTATCGGGTGTGTAATTGTGATTTTTGTGAGATAAACTTTTTCCCATAGGAATGCATTGGCCAGCGTTGATTGGCCAGTCTCCAGAATTTGGCCAATCAGCGCTGGCTCTGCTGGAGGAGGCGGAGTCTAAGATCGCTGTACACCAGTCTCCATTCAGGTCCGACCTTAGACTCCGCCTCCTCCGGCAGAGCCAGCGTTGATTGGCCGAATTCTGGAGACTGGCCAATCAACGCTGGCCAATGCATTCCTATGCGGTGATGCAGCAGAGGTGAGTGTGTGCCGAGTTCATTGCATTGCCAAGTCTGCTGAGTCTCTGCACAGCAGAGGTGAGTGTGTGCCGAGCTCAGCTCTGCTTCATCACCGCATACCCATAGGAATGCATTGTCCAGCGCTGATTGGCTGAATTCTGTAGACTAGCCAATGCATTCCTATGGGTATGCGGTGATGCAGCAGTGCTGAGCTCGGCACACACTCACCTCTGCTGTGCAGAGACTCAGCAGTGTTGAGCCAGTTCTGCTCAACTACACCGTGTGTCAGTCAGCTCTGCTGTGCGAGCTCGGCACACACTCAGCTCTGCTGATTCTGTATACTGGCCAATCAACGCTGGCCAATGTCAGCGGTGATGCAGAGCTGAGTGTGTGCCGAGCTCGCACAGCAGAGCTGACTGGCACATGGTGTGTTGAGCAGAACTGGCTCAACACTGCTGAGTCTCTGCACAGAAGAGGTGAGTGTGTGCCGAGCTCAGCTCCGCTGCATCACCGCATACCCATAGGCCAATCAGCGCTGGCCAATGCATTCCTATGGGTATGCGGTGATGAAGCAGAGCTGAGCTTGGCACACACTCACCTGTGCTGTGCAGAGACTCAGCAGTGTTCAGCCAGTTCTGCTCAACTACACCGTGTGTCGGTCAGCTCTGCTGTGCGAGCTCGGCACACACTCAGCTCTGCTGATTCTGTATACTGGCCAATCAACGCTGGCCAATGCCAGCGGTGATGCAGAGCTGAGTGTGTGCCGAGCTTGCACAGCAGAGCTGACTGGCACATGGTGTGTTGAGCAGAACTGGCTCAACACTGCTGAGTCTCTGCACAGAAGAGGTGAGTGTGTGCCGAGCTCAGCTCCGCTGCATCACCGCATACCCATAGGCCAATCAGCGCTGGCCAATGCATTCCTATGGGTATGCGGTGATGAAGCAGAGCTGAGCTCGGCACACACTCACCTGTGCTGTGCAGAGACTCAGCAGACTTGGCAATGCAATGAACTCTCAACTACGTGTAGGGGGAAGCATGTCTGGGGGCATAAAAGTCACTTTATTACATGGAAATCCCTGTCAGCTTGCGATTTTCGCAAGCTAACCTTTTTCCCATAGGAATGCATTGGCCAGCGTTGATTGGCCAGTCTTCAGAATTCGGCCAATCAGCGCTGGCTCTGCCGGAGGAGGCGGAGTCTAAGATCGCTCCACACCAGTCTCCATTCAGGTCCGACCTTAGCCTCCGCCACCTCCGGCAGAGCCAGCACTGATTGGCTGGAGACTGGCCAATGCATTCCTATGGGTATGCGGTGATGCAGTCGAGCTGAGCAAGTCTAAGGTCAGACCTGAATGGAGACTAGTGTACAGCGATCTTAGACTCCACCTCCTCCGGCAGAGCCAGCACTGATTGGCCAAATTCTGGAGACTGGCCAATCAACGCTGGCCAATGCATTCCTATAGGAAAAAGTTAGCTTATGAAAATCGCAAGCTGACAGGGATTTCCATGTAATAAAGTGACTTTTATGCTCCCAGACATGCTTCCCCTGCTGCCCCAGTGTCATTCCAGGGTGTTGGCATCATTTCCTGGGGTGTCATAGTGGACTTGGTGACCCTCCTGAGATGGATTTCGGTTTCCCCTTTAACGAGTATATGTTCCCCATAGACTATAATGGGGTTCGAAACCCGTTCGAACAGTCGAACAGTGAGCGACTGTTCGAATCGGATTTCGAACTTCAAACATTTGGGTGTTCGCTCATCTCTAATGGTGACATTTAGGAGTCACAGTCATGAAGTGACAAACCACATAAAGTTACATGGACAGAGGACACGTTCTGTGGAGGGACAATTCGCACTTCTCCGTTTTTGGGTCCATATAATATTTTACAACATTATTCACAATGACATCATAACTTGAAATATATTACACACCTTTGCACTGGATAGATGGAGGACGTAGTTTGGTGCAGTTTCCTTCTCCCCCAGGTGTTCTTATACAGTCATATAGCCTGGACTCATCACCAACACACTGGATCTTCTCTGTCCATATTGGTCCTGGTCTTCTTGTATAGGTCAGTAATGATGGCACTGCTTCTCCACATTGAAGTTCTTTACATAGTACATTGGCTGCCCTAAGATCTGAGTCAATCTCACAAACAGATCCCCAGGTCTTACCATAAAAAACTTCTAAATGTCCTGAGCAAGTAGTTGGACCATCGGCTAGTCTGTATTGTCTGTGACCTGAGGATAAATTACAATTCACATTACTGTACTGGAATCTTTATATAGTACACATGATGGATATAAATCCGTAAGAATAGCAGTTTTATAAAGACTTGTCCCTTCCTGTAACCCAGTGTCAGTATACGACATGCACCATCAGTCATTCTGTACATAGACTGCCAGTGACGTAGCAAAGTTTAACTTGACACTTAATATGTTAACAACACTGTGTCCGAGGCTTCTATCAGTTTCTTATTAATGAGGGGCTACAAGGGTGGGTTATATTAGAGGCAGAGGAGGAGCAGGAATATTAAGGGCTAGTTCACACGTGAGTATAAGGGGAGGTTTTTGACAGCGGATTTCGCGTCCAAAACCTCCCCTTATAATGGTGGTCTATGGAGACCGCCGGGCTTCTGTTCTCCGCTAGCGGCGAGCTGCTGCTAGCGGAGAAAAGAAAGGACATGTCCTTTCTTCAGGCGGAAGCCGCGCTGTCTCAGTCGCGCGGCTTCCGCCCCCCGCAGCTCCCTCCTATGTCGGCTCATTCATTTGAGCCGACAGCAGAGGGTTAAGCCGCGACAGCGATGGTCGCGGCGGGCGGGTTTTGACAAGAGAGAGACGCGGCTCGCCGCGTCTCTCTCTGTGTCAAAACCTGCGCGGGCAGTTCACGTGTGAACTAGCCCTAACAGAAGTGGTGGGACCAAACCAGACCCTTTAAGACTATGGAACTCTCTGCCCCAGGAAGTGGTGATGGTGGATTCATTAAACAAGTCCAAAGTTGGGCCTGGATGCCTTTCTCGAAGAGAAAAATATAACAGGTTATGGACTCTAGATTTTAAGGACACGTTGATCCAGGATTTTTATACTGACTGCCAGATTGGAGTCGGAAAGGATTTTTTTCCCCCTGAAATGGGGCAATTGGCAGGAGCCTCATGGGATTTTTTTGCCTTCCCCTGGATCAACACTGTAGGGATTGTAGGGTTATAGGTTGGACTTGATGGACTGATGTCTTTATCCAACCTCATCATGTAACTATGTTTAATGAGTTTGGACTGAATTGAAGTTTTGGTCAGAACGTGCTGAAATAAATTCAGAATTAAAGGATTTGCTCATCTCTAGTCTATATTTAGATTGAGCTCAGGGGTTTATATTTCAGCCTGACAGAAAGAGAATAAATCATTCCCTTATAGATAGTATGGACAAGCTGCAGTATCAAGCACGGTCACAAGTATGGACAAGCTGCAGTACCAAGCACGGCCACTAATATGGATAAGCTGCAGTACCAAGCACGGCCACTAATATGGATAAGCTGCAGTACCAAGCACGGCCACTAGTATGGATAAGCTGCAGTACCAAGCACGTCCACTAGTATGGACAAGCTGCAGTATCAAGCACGGCCACTAGTATGGATAAGCTGCAGTACCAAGCACGGCCACTAGTATGGATAAGCTGCAGTATCAAGCACGGCCACTAGTATGGATAAGCTGCAGTACCAAGCACGGCCACTAGTATGGACAAGCTGCAGTATCAAGCACGGCCACTAGTATGGATAAGCTGCAGTACCAAGCACGGCCACTAGTATGGATAAGCTGCAGTACCAAGCACGGTCACAAGTATGGACAAGCTGCAGTATCAAGCATGGCCTCTAGTATGGATAAGCTGCAGTACCAAGCACGGCCACTAGTATGGATAAGCTGCAGTACCAAGCACGGCCACTAGTATGGATAAGTTGCAGTACCAAGCACGGCCACTAGTATGGATAAGTTGCAGTACCAAGCACGGCCACTAGTATGGATAAGTTGCAGTACCAAGCACGGCCACTAGTATGGATAAGCTGCAGTACCAAGCACGGCCACTAGTATGGATAAGCTGCAGTACCAAGCACGGCCACGAGTATGGATAAGCTGCAGTACCAAGCACGGCCACGAGTATGGATAAGCTGCAGTACCAAGCACGGCCACGAGTATGGATAAGCTGTAGTACCAAGCACGGCCACTAGTAGAGGAGAGGTGAGTAACTGTTTTTTATATTTTCTTGCCCCCCTCTGGGCCTCCATTTATTATACTCCAGGGTCTGAAGAGCTATAACCAGTGGTGTAAATACCGGGGTAGCAGCGGTAGTGGATGCCATAGGGCCTGGGATCTTTTTTTTTTTCTTTTATAGGCCGTTACCTGCTGGAGTAATCCCAGCAGGTAACAGGCCCTATTTACTTACTGATCCTCGCTTCTGCTCACAGGAAGCGGAGAAGGCTCTGAGCCAGATCGGGGATCAGTAAGTGAGGCTGCGGGTCCACAAACACCAGGAAATACTTCTATCAATATATTCCAGGGTCTTTTCAGGGCCAGAAGAGGTGAGGGAACATAAAAAACTTTGTTACTTACCTCTCCTGTGCTCCAGTAGTCTCCGGGCCTATTTGATGACGTCCCAGACGTCATGTGAGCCAGGCTGGTCTGGCTCATGTGATGTCTGACTCCAGTGCATTCCCCGCTGCTTTCAGATCTTTTCAATATGGGTACAAAGACAGGTAATAGAGATGAGCGAACAGTAAAATGTTCGATATTCAATATTCGTTTCGAATAGCCGCTCAATATTCGACTATTCGATTGAATATCGGACCCCATTATAGTCTATGGGAGAAAATCCTTCGCTACAAGGGATCCTACCAATCGACTCAGGAGGGTCACCTAGTCCACTATCACACCCCAGGAAATGATGCCAACACCCTGGAAAGCAATTATTATGTCGGGATCCCTGTCAGCTTGCGATATGCCGGAGCTGACTTTTTCGCATAGGAATGCATTGACCAGTGTTAATTGGCCAGTCTATGGGATTCGGCCAATCAACGCTGGTTCTGCCTGAGGAGGCGGAGTCTAAAATCGGTCCACAGCAGTTTCCATTCTGGTCCGATTTTAGACTCCGCCTCCTCAGGCAGTACCAGCGTGTGCAGGGGACACTATGGGGTATGATAGTGTATATGCAGGGGCCACTATGGGGCATAATACTGTGTGCAGGGTCCACTATGGGTTATGATAGTGTTATGACAGCACTGACCAGACATCAACAGGAGTTTCGTGAGTGCAGTATGATGCTGTTTACAGAGACTTGGCTTACTGTAATCACTCCGGACATATTTGCCTCCGTGGAGGGCTTCAAACTTCTTTGTGCGGACAGGACGCTGGAGAGCGGTAAGCGCAAAGGAGGAGGGCTTGCAATATTTGTGAATGAGAGATGGTGTAATTCAGGACATATTGTAGTTAAGAAACAATTGTGTGGAAAGGATATTGAACTACTAGCCGTGAGCATGAGACCTTATTACCTGCCAAGGAAACTATCACATGTTATCGTACTAGCTGCCTATGTCCCCCCCCCTCTGCAAAAACCGATGCTGCCTGTGAAGTCCTCCATGCTGCTGTGAGCGAGCTGCAATCATCTCACCCCCATGCCCTGCTCCTAGTGTCAGGAGATTTCAACCATGTCTCTCCAGCATCCACTCTACCAGGCTTCACACAGTATGTAACCTGCCACACAAGAGACAACAAAACACTGGATTTGCTCTTTGCCAATGTAATGGATGCATATAACTCATCTGCCCTACCGCCCCTAGGCAGATCAGATAACAACCTGGTACATCTGCGACCCACATACACTCCACTGGTGTGCAGAGAACCGGCGGTTACCCGTACAGTGAAAATTTGGTCAGAGGGAAGTGTCGAGTCTCTAAGGGACTGTTTTAATATAACATTATGGGAAGTGTTTCAAGACTCATTTCCAGAGGACATTAAGGGACTCACACACTGCATAACAGACTACATTAATTTCTGTGTGGACAGCACGGTACCAACTAGAAAGGTGAGGTGTTTCTCCAATAACAAACCATGGATCAACTCTGAAATTAAAACTCTTCTCAAGGAAAAAAAGAGAATCTTTAGGTCTGGGGACAAAAATAGCCTGGGGGCAGTGCAGAAACAGCTAAGACAACTGATCAGAGAAGGGAAAGCCAACTACAGGCGGAAGATGGAACTGCCGATGGGGGAGGGTAGAATCTCGGAGGTGTGGGACATCCTTAAGGCAATATCAGGACACAAGAAAAAAACAGGGCATCAAATAGTAGGGGACAGGAAGTGGCTTAATGAGCTTAATCTATTCTTCAATAGATTCGACTCCAAGCCAATGCTCCCTCCACCAGCATGTCAGTCAACCCCCCTCTCCTCACACACCAAGACCCAACCCCCACCGACCTGCGGTCAACTGCAATCTGAATATCTGATCCTCCAGGAGTCTCTGGTGTGTCGGGAAATGAAGAAGGTTAAAGCAGACAAAGCTGGAGGACCTGATGGTATAAGCGCAAGAGTTCTTAAAATGTGCAGTGACCAACTAGGTGGCATTATTACGCACATGTACAATATGAACAAGGGATAGAAGTGGGATTTTAAGTACACTAAAATGTAACTTTTATTTGTTTGTTTAAAAAGTTTCAGTGATAACAAATAAATTAAAATACGTTCAAAAAAGGCATGTGTGATGTGTCTTTTCTGCCCACACTCACCCCAGCTTCACTAATAATATAGCAATGTAGGTGATTAAACTGAATCCCTTGGATCCCCACCTACAGACATAAGATGTAGCAAATGTAGCAAATATAGCACCACATACGAATGTCAACCACTCAATATTCAATTCACTTGTAGTGGCTAAGGAGGGGAAATGGCATTGCTATACTCAATTTAGAGCTAGTCTCGGGCAACTAGAGCACTCAACTATTTTTCTTGTGAGTTACAATCACCTGGAGACTAAAATACACATGCCACAAAACTCACTGTGGATCAGCATATAAGAAAAAGCCCAAAGTCATACATTCATCACTCCACTTAATTTGTTGTAGCTTGGGAGGGGGGATGACATTGCTATACTTAAGTTTGGGCTAATCTCGGGCAGTTGGGACCTTTAGCTCTTTTACTTGTAAGCCACAGTCACCCACAGACTCATACACACATGCTAGACAGATCGCTATATTAAGCGTATAGAAAAGGCCTGACGCGTTTCAATTAGCTCCTGCATGGAGCTAAATCATCAGAGGCTCAATAGGAACGTGCTGTAAATACAGCGCTGTTTAAACGAGCTTCATACACGCTCGGTCGGTCATAGTTTTTGACCGCGCTGGGAGCTCACCAGAGCCGGGTATTTAAACCCCAAAAGCTCCGCCTCCTGTGCTCGCGTCAGAGGGGGCGCGACTACTGATGTCATTGGCGCCTCCCTCCTATGCCGACACAGGGAATACCTCGCCTTACACTTCCAACAGCGGGGCGTGATTAAAACAGCGCGATATGCGCTCCAAAGGGTCAGACCTACGTCGCGGTACCGCTCCGTCAGTACATAACTTGCCAAGTGGACGATCAGGTAAGTAATTGTGCAGAATACATCACCCGATATGGACTGTACATGCCACAACCATTGCAAGACTTAATGGATAAGGACTAAGTCTTGCAATGGTTGTGGCATGTACAGTCCATATCGGGTGATGTATTCTGTTGAATATATCAGAGTATCATGTAGACCGGAGGATCGGTCCTTGGAGGGCACAATTACTTACCTGATCGTCCACTTGGCAAGTTATGTACTGACGGAGCGGTACCGCGACGTAGGTCTGACCCTTTGGAGCGCATATCACGCTGTTTTAATCACGCCCCGCTGTTGGAAGTGTAAGGCGAGGTATTCCCTGTGTCGGCATAGGAGGGAGGCGCCAATGACATCAGTAGTCGCGCCCCCTCTGACGCGAGCACAGGAGGCGGAGCTTTTGGGGTTTAAATACCCGGCTCTGGTGAGCGCCCAGCGCGGTCAAAAACTATGACCGACCGGTCATAGTTTTTGACCGCGCTGGGCGCTCACCAGAGCCGGGTACTCGTTAAACACCTTATTACAGCACCTTGACCTCTGATTAGCTCCCTATGACCGTCAGGCCTTTTCTATACGCTTAATATAGCGATCTGTCTAGCATGTGTGTATGAGTCTGTGGGTGACTGTGGCTTACAAGTAAAAGAGCTAAAGGTCCCAACTGCCCGAGATTAGCCCAAACTTAAGTATAGCAATGTCATCCCCCCTCCCAAGCTACAACAAATTAAGTGGAGTGATGAATGTATGACTTTGGGCTTTTTCTTATATGCTGATCCACAGTGAGTTTTGTGGCATGTGTATTTTAGTCTCCAGGTGATTGTAACTCACAAGAAAAATAGTTGAGTGCTCTAGTTGCCCGAGACTAGCTCTAAATTGAGTATAGCAATGCCATTTCCCCTCCTTAGCCACTACAAGTGAATCGAATATTGAGTGGTTGACATTCGTATGTGGTGCTATATTTGCTACATTTGCTACATCTTATGTCTGTAGGTGGGGATCCAAGGGATTCAGTTTAATCACCTACATTGCTATATTATTAGTGAAGCTGGGGTGAGTGTGGGCAGAAAAGACACATCACACATGCCTTTTTTGAACGTATTTTAATATATTTGTTATCACTGAAACTTTTTAAACAAACAAATAAAAGTTACATTTTAGTGTACTTAAAATCCCACTTCTATCCCTTGTTACTATTTTTGGTCTGTACACATACTTATTTAAACAATATTTGAATTTTTGACATGTACAATATGAGTCTAAAGCTGGGAGTGGTACCTCGACTGTGGAAAACATCTTGCGTGGTACCAGTCCCAAAGAAACCCAACCCGATGGGCTACAATGACTACCGACCTGTAGCACTGACATCCCACCTGATGAAGGTCCTAGAGAGACTGGTCCTGACACACCTACGCCCCTTAGTGAGCTCCGCTCTGGACCCCCTCCAGTTTGCCTATCGGCCAGGCATTGGGGTAGATGACGCCATCATCCACCTTCTTCACAGAGCTCTCTCTCACCTGGAGAAACCCGGGAACACTGTGAGAATAATGTTCTTTGATTTCTCCAGTGCGTTCAACACCATTCAGCCAGGGCTATTAAGGGAGAAGCTGAACCTTGGTGGTGTGGACCATCACCTGTCCAACTGGATACTAGACTACCTGACAAACCGCCCTCAGTATGTGAGAGCCCAAGACGGTGTGTTTGACACTGTGATCTGTAGTACGGGGGCACCACAAGGTACAGTTCTTGCCCCGTTTCTCTTCACACTGTACACTGCTGACTTTAAACACAACTCATCCAGCTGTTACTTACAGAAGTACTCCGATGACTCTGCTATAGTAGGCTTTATCACTGATGGCGACGATAGGGAATACAGAGACTTAAACCAGGATTTTGTTGAATGGTGCCAGGCAGAACCAGCTCAGGATTAATGCTGGGAAGACCAAGGAGATGGTGGTGGACTTTAGTAAACGGAGAGGTGCTCCGACCCCGGTGGAGATCCAAGGGACATGTATTGAGATAGTCAGGACCTATAAGTACCTGGGCGTGATCCTCAACAATAAACTAGACTGGGCTGATCACCTGGAGGCGCTGCACAGAAAGGGCCACAGCAGACTCTATCTGCTCAGGAGGCTGAGGGTCTTCGGAGTCCAGGGGACACTTCTTAGGGCCTTCTTCAACTCTGTGGTTGCCTCAGCCATCTTTTTCGGTGTGGCCTGCTGGGGGAGCAGTATATCAACCAGGGACAGAAGTAGACTTGACAGGCTGATCAGGAGGGCCAGCTCTGTCCTGGGGAGCCCCCTGCACCCAGTACAGGTGGTGGGTGACAGAAAGATACTGTCTGTGGTGACCTCCATGCGGGAGAACAAATCCCACCCCATGCATGGGACCCTGATGGGACTTGGCAGCACTGTAAGTGACCGTCTGCTTCACCCCAAGTGTGAGATGGAGCACTATCGCAGGTCCTTCCTTCCAACCGCGACCAGGCTGTATAATCTACATCAGACAAAGCGAAGATCACTCCGCACAGAGAACTAATGATTATGATGATGACCATGAGGTCTTCCTCTTTCTCTTCCGTTTTTCCTTAGCTGCTATGGACTCCTAGTATATCTTCTCCTCTCAGCTTATGTGTGTCTACGTCTGTAATATATTACTCTGTATTACCCTGTACCTGTATTACTATGCTGCTGTAACATACTGAAATTTCCCCAATGTGGGACTATTAAAGGATTATCTCTTATGTGCAGGGGCCACTATGGGGCATAATACTGTGTGCAGGGTCCACTATGGGGTATGATAGTGTATATGCAGGGGCCACTATGGGGCATAATACTGTGTGCAGGGTCCACTATTGGGTATGATAGTGTATATGCAGGGGCCACGGTGGGGCATAATAGTGTGTGCTTAGGGGCAACGGTGGGACATTATACTGTTTGCAGGGGCCACTATGAGACATTACATCGTGTGGAGGGGGCCATTATGGGACATTACACTGTCTGGAGGCCAATTTAGAACATTATAGTGTGTTTAAATAGAACATTATACTGTTTGGGGGCCAGGGAAGGGTGTGCTAAGGAAGAGGGGGGGGGGGGGAGATGAAAGTTTGCCAGGGGCCCAGTCTTTGCTAGTTACACCACATGTATTACAAATCTGCAGAATGTTCCATCTATTATATCATTTATACTCCAATATCACCTAATGAGTTGGATTGTATAAGAAAGTATTACTGTATTGTACTGACTAGAAAACAATCCTCAGAGTTATGCAACAAAAGATAGGAAACAAATGTTATACAAACACATTACACACATACACGGCATTACTATACACATTATGCACATACACAGATTGTACAGCACACACAGCTATGCTACACAGTAGTAGTGATTAGAGATGAGCGAGTAGTACTCGATCGAGTAGGTATTCGATCGAATACTATGATATTCGAAATACCCGTACTCAATCGAGTACCGCTCGCTGTTCGAATGTAAAAGTTCGATGCAGAACCAGCATTGATTGGCCGAATGCTATACAGTCGTCCAATCAACGCTGGTTCTTCTCCTACCTTTAGAAGTCTTCTCCGTGCAGCTTCCCCGCAGCATCTTCCGGCTCTTCATTCACTCTGCCAGGCATCGGGCCTGAGCAGAGCCGACTGCGCATGTCTGCTTGTAGTGTGGGCATGCGCAGTCGGCTCTACCCAGGCCCCATGCCTGGCAGAGTGAATTCAGTGCCGGAAGATGTCGCGGGGACGCTGCACGGAGAAGACTTCTCGGAGGATCCAGTCCGACCCTCACTCGTGGACTTGGTAAGTATAATTTGATCGAACGTTGCCTACCCCTGAAACAAGCATTTTCCCCCCATAGACTATAATAGGGTTCGATATTCAATTCGAGTAGTCGAATATTGAGGGGCTACTCGAAACGAATATCGAACCTCGAACATTTTACTGTTCGCTCATCTCTAGTGTACAGCTTTACATTAGTGGTTTGGCTTATTCTGACCGGTTATTGTCACATCCAAGCACAGACTGGCATGTTTTGATGTTATCCATGTTGCAGTGATGTCATCTCTATGAAAGATAATATGGCTGACTGACAGCGGCTACATCTTGAGTCAGAAAACAGTAAATGTCTATGCTCACAGTACAAAGAAAACAACTAAACTACCACACCATCATTATAGTAAAATATAATAAGTTTTATTAATATCCACTAAAATTACAAACATATACACAGTCATATATAATATAACAATACAGAATGGGGGAATAAATATCAAAGTACCAGAAAACCAGGATAGTCAGTAGGTAAGTACATATCTATCATATCATATCAGGTAATACAACATGGTGCAACTCATATAAGACCAATAGAGGAATACACTAAGAGGTGTAAAAGACACCATTACAATAATATTATCATTAGAGACACCACTTGAAAAAACTCCAAATAGCAATGATCAGCTCATGACCTACCTACACTGTGAGGAAACCCGACGCGCGCTTCACCCACACTTCAGGTGGGCTTCGGGTGGGCTTGTACTACACGCCTGCGCAGAAGCATGGTACGTAGTTGTCTTAGGGGTTTTGTACGGACATGTCACAACATGTTTTGTTGTCTTCGGGGACTGTGTACGAACATGACTCACGACACCACGCCACGGTGCTGAAGAGCATGTTACATCAGCAATAAAAAAGGTATATTATTTTATCTTAAATAAACTATAGACACTTTTGCGCTGAAGTGAATGATATTCCTTTCTATCAAAGAAATATCATTTATGCCAGTGCAAAAAAATGAAATGTGGTTACCTATAGCTAAAGAATAGCTATTAATATACTCCAGATAGAACATGAATCAGGAGGCCTGGAGAAATTGTATATAAAAGGGTATCATAATAAAAGGGGCGGGGCTTAATTATAAAGGGACGTGGTGACGTCAAAATAATGATATAAAAGGAGGCGTGGTCATATAATAAAAGGGGCATGGTTATGTTATAAAAAGGGGGGGCACCTGTCACTTTTTAGTTTGACGAGAAGTGGGGCTGTTACACTACTCACAGTATAAACAGCTCATCTGCACACACATATCTGATGCACAGTATACATAGCTCTACTATACAGCACACACAGCTCTGCTACATACAGTCAAGTTACTCAAACACAAACACTGCACAGTACAGTTACACACACAGCTCTGCTACATGTACTTGTTTTTACTATTTTGGATCCTCCCACAGCTCTCCCCCCTTCCCCTCCCCATCATGCAGGTTCTTATACCTCACAAGACACAGCAGTAAGACAAGATGGAAGGGCCTTTAGGGGCAACACGGTGGCCAACAGCCTTGCAGTGCTGGAGTCCTGGGTTCGAATCCTGCCAGGAACAACATCTGCAAGAAGTTTGCATGTACCCCAACCCCCTGTGCATATATTTCCTCCCACTCTACAAAGACATAGGAAAAAAAAACTATATATCGTGATCCCTATAGGGGGTTCACAATCTACATTAAAAAAAAAAAAATGGAAGGGCCTCTCATGATGTCATGATCATGTGATCAGTTATATGGCCAGTACATCATGGAAGGTTCTAAAGGTGATTAGGTCCAGCCCCATGGAGAATAATAGGAGCAGCAGAGCCGTGTACCTATAAATATTGGATAACGTCATATCTTGGTATCATCCCTTTAATGTGAACATGTCCATGATTGTAAAGTCTGTCGCAATGTGCCAAATATCTGCTTATATACCATGTATGGGGATGAGGGGATAAAAGGACTTTGTTATTTGCTTCCTTAGGTCAAGTGTGAAAATGGTTTGAGTAGAGAAAGGGTTAATCCTTCCCTATATAAACGCTAGTATGAGATGGCTCCTGTATGTGATATAAAGTGTCTTTGCACATGTGATATTTAGTGTCAGTCTGTGACTAGTTGGAGGTGCAGTTATTGGACATGTTGTCAGTGTGTGATGTGCGGAGAGGAAGAATACAGCACAGAGACATTTTTCTTACCTGCACATCTCACTGCGAGCAGAAGTCTGGAATGATATAAACCATAGTCTCCATAAAGTCTACATTGTGACAAGGATGTTTCTTTTCCTGTACATCTTACATCCAACATCCTTCTGGTTACACTCACATATTTATCTCCATTGGTCACATAACCTTTTACATTTGTGGTGTTACATCCCAGCTCTCTACAGACCACAGGGGCAATTTTTCTGGTATTACTAGTATTAAACACTCCTGCCCATTCTCCTCCATATCTCACTTCCACCATTCCTTCACATTCAGTGTCTCCTCCATAAAGTCTCCCTGTAATAAATACAGAAATCGGGGGAATGTAAGAAACAACAACATTAATATTAAGGACACGTCTTGTGACACACTGGGGAGATTTACTAATAACGTATAAGATTTACACGAGACTTGAAGTCTTACACTGCGCCAGATTTATTACAGTGTGAGATGTTTGATATATCTGACATATTATTACACTGTCCAGTCTAACATTACACCACGTATGAGGAGACTAGAAATGTTGCCAAATTTCTGCTACATAATAGATACATAAGCCCCAATCCTATTTTATAGAAGTGTCTGAAACCCTTGATAAATGGGGCACACGGCGTGTTAGGGAGCGTTCACCTCTATATGGCGCAGCAGTCAGTGTTAGAACTGCCCTGCTAAGGAGCCTACTGAGGAGGAACAATAATGGGGTATTACACTGTGTGGGGGTGCTAATGTCAGTACCCACAGTGTAATGGTCCTTTATGCCCCTACAGTATAATGCCTCATTAGTTGCCCCCTACACCATGTAATGCCATGTTAGAGACAGAAGGTGAGCCCCCTGCACAATGTAATGCCACGTTAGAGACAGAAGGTGAGCCCCTGCACAGTAAAATGCCACATTAGAGACAGAAGGTGAGCCCCCTGCACAGTGGATGCCACGTTAGAGACAGAAGGTGAGCCCCTGCACAATGTAATGCCACGTTAGAGACAGAAGGTGAGCCCCCTGCACAATGTAATGCCACGTTAGAGACAGAAGGTGAGCCCCCTGCACAATGTAATGCCACGTTAGAGACAGAAGGTGAGCCCCTGCACAGTAAAATGCCACATTAGAGACAGAAGGTGAGCCCCCTGCACAGTGGATGCCACATTAGAGACAGAAGGTGAGCCCCTGCACAATGTAATGCCACGTTAGAGACAGAAGGTGAGCCCCTGCACAATGTAATGCCACGTTAGAGACAGAAGGTGAGCCCCCTGCACAATATAATGCCACGTTAGAGACAGAAGGTGAGCCCCTGCACAATGTAATGCCACGTTAGAGACAGAAGGTGAGCCCCTGCACAATGTAATGCCACGTTAGAGACAGAAGGTGAGCCCCTGCACAATGTAATGCCACGTTAGAGACAGAAGGTGAGCCCCCTGCACAATATAATGCCACGTTAGAGACAGAAGGTGAGCCCCTGCACAATGTAATGCCACGTTAGAGACAGAAGGTGAGCCCCTGCACAATGTAATGCCACGTTAGAGACAGAAGGTGAGCCCCCTGCACAATGTAATGCCACGTTAGAGACAGAAGGTGAGCCCCTGCACAATGTAATGCCACGTTAGAGACAGAAGGTGAGCCCCCTGCACAATGTAATGCCACGTTAGAGACAGAAGGTGAGCCCCTGCACAATGTAATGCCACGTTAGAGACAGAAGGTGAGCCCCCTGCACAATGTAATGCCACGTTAGAGACAGAAGGTGAGCCCCCTGCACAATGTAATGCCACGTTAGAGACAGAAGGTGAGCCCCCTGCACAATGTAATGCCACGTTAGAGACAGAAGGTGAGCCCCTGCACAGTAAAATGCCACATTAGAGACAGAAGGTGAGCCCCCTGCACAGTGGATGCCACGTTAGAGACAGAAGGTGAGCCCCTGCACAATGTAATGCCACGTTAGAGACAGAAGGTGAGCCCCTGCACAATGTAATGCCACGTTAGAGACAGAAGGTGAGCCCCCTGCACAATATAATGCCACGTTAGAGACAGAAGGTGAGCCCCTGCACAATGTAATGCCACGTTAGAGACAGAAGGTGAGCCCCTGCACAATGTAATGCCACGTTAGAGACAGAAGGTGAGCCCCTGCACAATGTAATGCCACGTTAGAGACAGAAGGTGAGCCCCTGCACAATGTAATGCCACGTTAGAGACAGAAGGTGAGCCCCTGCACAATGTAATGCCACGTTAGAGACAGAAGGTGAGCCCCCTGCACAATGTAATGCCACGTTAGAGACAGAAGGTGAGCCCCTGCACAATGTAATGCCACGTTAGAGACAGAAGGTGAGCCCCCTGCACAATGTAATGCCACGTTAGAGACAGAAGGTGAGCCCCTGCACAATGTAATGCCACGTTAGAGACAGAAGGTGAGCCCCCTGCACAATGTAATGCCACGTTAGAGACAGAAGGTGAGCCCCCTGCACAATGTAATGCCACGTTAGAGACAGAAGGTGAGCCCCTGCACAGTAAAATGCCATGTTAGTCGCACTCGGTCTAATCCTTATTTTTCTTGTTTAACCTCTTCTCGACATTGATGCCTGTTGGCCTCCATAGCTACCTGGTGTTTGCTGCTTTATACAGCAGACACCATGTGCTAATGCCCAGACAGATTGCAGGCATTAACCCCTCTGGCACCTTGCTCAAAGCTGACCAAGGCACCATTTCACTGGTGGTACCTGGGTGCCACCATTTTCTTTCCGGGGCATGTTTCCCTTTGCTATAACAGCCGGGAGCCTTGTGAAGGCTCCCGGCCTGTCATTCTATACTTTTCATTGCAGGCTACTCTATGTAGCCTGCAATAGAAATGCCAGATTTTTGCAATCTATTGCAATGCATTAGCATTATCATGCATTGCATTAGTGATCAGACCCCTAAGGGGTCTAATAAATGCAAAAAAAAAAAAAAAAAAAAAAGGTAAAAAAATACTAAAATACTTGGAAACATAAACATATTAGGTATCCCTGTGTCCGAAATCGCCTGCTCTGCAAATCTCTAAAAATATTTTTCCTTGCACGGGAAACGCCATAGCGGGAAAAAGAGTCAAAAGTGCCAAACCACCATTTTTTTTTTTTTTTTTTTTTTTTAACGATTTTGCCTCTGATAAAAATTTGAATAAAAATTGATCAAAGCAATAGCAATTCCCCCCAAAAAAGACATCCTATGCATCCCTGTACACAGAAGTATAAAAGAGTTACAGGTGTCAGAATATGGCGACTTTTAGAAATTAAAAAAAAAAAAAAAAAAAAATTGGCACAAGTTTGGATTTTTGTTAAAGGGTTAAAATGTAAATAAAACCATATAAGTTTGGTATCCTCAGAATCGCACCGAAACATAGAATACAGGTGTCATGTCATTTTGGCTGCACAGCGAACGCGGAAAAAACGAAGTACGTAGGAAAGTCACACAAATGCATTTTTTCTTCAAATCCACCCCATTCTGATTTTTTTTGCCAGATTCCCAGTACATTGTACAGAATAATTAATGGCGGCATCATAAAGAAAAAATTTGGCTCAGAGCGGAGAAAAAAAAATTGTTATGGGTTTTGGAAGTAGGGGATTAAAAAACGAAAAATGAAAAATGCACACGGAGGGAAGGGGTTAAACCCGGGTTTCCGTTTTATAATCAGACGTGTCTTTTAGTCCGAAAAATACCGTAAATACTGGACGTGTTCATCTTGGACCTTTCCTTGAAAATGTACTAAAAGTAGTTGAGTACCCCTACTCTATTGCCCTCAGCAGCCCATCATGCCTTGTAGACCATCAGGGTAAAACTGAGGACAATTTATAGTTTTGGAATAGAAATTTATGGCAGTTTTGGCATCAGGAACAAAAATAAACAAAACTACTACTGATGCAACTGATATGTGTGAACTGAGCCTTAGGCTGAGGCCCCACAATGTGGAAACGCAGCTTTTTTTGTTGCAGATTTTGTAGCGTTTTTTGAACCAAAGCCAGGAGTGGATTGAACAGAAGGTAGAAGAGTAACTTATATAGTTCCTAATCCTTTGGTAGCCATTCTTGACTTTGGCTCAAAAAACTGCAAAAATAAAAATCTGCAATAAAAAAGCAGCGCTTCTGCAATGTGGGGCTTTAGCTTTAGACACTTTTTTTTAGCTACAAATATCAGAATTATTTTTTTGCTTTTTGTTTTTTAACTAGTGGACATTTTTTTTATTAGCGGACATACAGTATACAGGTATGTAATGTATTGAAAAACTTTATACATCAGCATAACACTGATCATCAGTCTGTTAGACCCAGTGTCTGTCCATAGCAGGGTGCATTCACACGGAGTAAAATGGAGTGTAATATGGAGTGTAATTTTTACACGTGTAAAAAATTTGCGCGCGTATTTTGGAGCGTTTTTTTTACACGTGGCGTTTCAGTAGCGTTTGGAGCGTTTACGGAAGCGTTTTTTTACATGTGTAAATGCTCCAAAAAACGCTCCATAAACGCTACTGAAACGCCACGTGTAAAAAAAACGTTCCAAAATACGCGCGTAAATTTTTTACACGTGTAAAAATTACACTCCAAATTACACTCCATTTTACTCCGTGTGAATGCACCCTAAGATGTAGCATGGACCTGATGCTCATCCCACAAAAATAAAAAAAAGTCCTCATATGGCCTTATCACCAGAAAAATAGAAAAAATAGAAAAAAATATAGCTTGTACAATGTGAAGACAAAAACTCCCAAAATCACCAAATAATTACAACATAATTGGTTGCGGCTGGAAGGGATTGTATAAGCTGTGTGAGCGTATATCAGGGACAAACCAGATTTATAGCTTACCAGGGAAAAGACACCAGAAGTGACCCCCAGAGTGACCCCCCAATCATAGGAATTACCAGGGAAATAATAGGAAATTTGGGGTACCCAATGTACTCCGTGCTTACATATTCACTTTTCACCATCTATTATGCATTCACATCTGGGATATTAATGCTCATTACAAACGTGATAGATTATTGGGGGGGGGGGGGCAGTTTTCACAATGGGGTCACTCCTTAGAGGATTCCACTTTTCTGGTACCTTAAACCCTTTGCAAACCGGGCATGTTGTTCAGATACCAAACATCTAATTCTGCTCTCCATAAGCCACACTGCGCTCCTTCACATCTGCGCCCTGATGTGTGCCCAAACTGCAGTTCATACCCACATGTATGACACTGGTGTACCCCAGATAATGTACTTAATGTCACATGTGGATATATGTGGTGATTATTGGGCAAACAGATTCAAACAGTTTGGTTTTTGGACACCACGCCACATTTGCAAAGCTCCTGAAATCTCAGTCAATTGGAATCCCCTGACGTGTGACACCATTTTGGAAGCTACAACTCTGAAGGTATTTATCCAGGGGTTCAGTGAGCAATTTTTATCCCCAAGCATTGTTAATTTAATTTCTAAAATGAATATGCAAAAGGTGAAAATGACAATTTTTCCAGGAATACCTCATTTCAATGCATAATATGTTGTGTCCAGCTTGTATGAGAGATGAGCGCTCCGAAAGTTGTTGTGCCTGGTATACCGGCTTGACACTTTTGGAGTGAGTGTCCCTACTGACAAAAGCTGGGCACAATATATCGGGCACTGAAATGGCAGGTCCAGGGCAAAATTGCAATTTTCCGTTTTCATTATCTGCTGCGCATTCATTTCTGGAATTTTAATTAATGAAACACTCAAGGGTTAAAAATGTTCGCTATCCCACTTTATAAATCCCTTGAGGGGTGTAGTTTTAAAAGTGGGGTCACGTGTCTGCGGATTCCACTTTACTGGCATTTCAGGGGCTCTGCAAAAGTGGGATGACGTCCTAAAACCAAACTGTACTCCGAAAACCAAAATAGCGCTCCTTCCCTTCTGTGCCCAAACAGCAGTTTATACCCACTTTATAGTATTATAGAAATTACATCTTTCCTCATAAAACTGAATATAGTCAAATATTAATGTAGATAATAAGAGAGAGGAGAAACATTCTCTGCTTGTATAATATACCTAATGGATCTAGTCTATGTGATATCATATAATATAATGTGTACGATATTCTCTGATTTGTATTATTCTTCTGTATTACAACTAAAGTCATATATGAGAAAACATAAAAACATAGCACGGACAGTAAGTTTGCCTGGTTTCTTGTGGCTAGCACACTGACTTATTAATATATATGCCTTATATGCACAACCATTAATTTTTACAGTCCAGTTAATGAGGTTGTGAGCCATGCGAGCAAAACTCAGGACAGGTCCTATTCTTGTCCATTGTAAGGACCGATCTCACTGACCTTAACAAATGGGGTCGCAGAAGCACAAGGATGAAATCTGTGTGCTGTACAATCACAACCCAGTGACACGCACATGGTTGTGAGCTTATCACCTAATAGAGTACAATAGATAATATATACGGTAATAGACTGAAGTGTTGTGTGCTCTACACTGTATACAGTACTATATATAATATACATAGGGTAATAGACTGAAGTGCTGTGTGCTCTATACTGTATACAGTACTATATATAATATACATAGGGCAATAGACTGAAGTGTTGTGTGCTCTATACTGTATACAGTACTATATATAATATACATAGGGTAATATACTGAAGTGTTGTGTGCTCTACACTGTATACAGTACTATATATAATATACATAGGGTAATAGACTGAAGTGCTGTGTGCTCTATACTGTATACAGTACTATATATAATATACATAGGGTAATAGACTGAAGTGTTGTGTGCTCTATATTGTATACAGTACTATATATAATATACATAGGGTAATATACTGAAGTGTTGTGTGCTCTACACTGTATACAGTACTATATATAATATACATAGGGTAATAGACTGAAGTGCTGTGTGCTCTATACTGTATACAGTACTATATATAATATACATAGGGCAATAGACTGAAGTGTTGTGTGCTCTATACTGTATACATTACTATATATATAATATAAAGGGTAATAGACTGAAGTGTTGTGTGCTCTATAATGTATACATTACTATATATATAATATAAAGGGTAATAGACTGAAGTGTTGTGTGCTCTATACTGTATACAGTACTATATATAATATACATAGGGTAATAGACTGAAGTGCTGTGTGCTCTATACTGTATACAGTACTATATATAATATACATAGGGTAATAGACTGAAGTGTTGTGTGCTCTATACTGTATACAGTACTATATATAATATACATAGGGTAATATACTGAAGTGTTGTGTGCGCTATACCGTATACAGTACTATATATAATATACATAGGGTAATAGACTGAAGTGTTGTGTGCTCTATACCGTATACAGTACTATATATAATATACATAGGGTAATAGACTGAAGTGTTGTGTGCTCTATAGTGTATACAGTACTATATATAATATACATAGGGTAATAGACTGAAGTGTTGTGTGCTCTATACTGTATACAGTACTATATATAATATATAGGGTAATAGACTGAAGTGTTGTGTGCTCTATACTGTATACAGTACTATATATAATATACATAGGGTAATAGACTGAAGTGTTGTGTGCTCTATACTGTATACAGTACTATATATAATATACATAGGGTAATAGACTGAAGTGTTGTGTGCTCTATACTGTATACAGTACTATATATATAATATAAAGGGTAATAGACTGAAGTGTTGTGTGCCCTATACTGTATACAGTACTATATATAATATATAGGGTAATAGACTGAAGTGCTGTGTGCTCTATACTATATACAGTACTATATATAATATACATAGGGTAATAGACTGAAGTGTTGTGTGCTCTATACTGTATACAGTACTATATATAATATACATAGGGTAATAGACTGAAGTGTTGTGTGCTCTATACTGTATACAGTACTATATATAATATACATAGGGTAATAGACTGAAGTGTTGTGTGCTCTATACTGTATACAGTACTATATATAATATACATAGGGTAATAGACTGAAGTGTTGTGTGCTCTATACTGTATACAGTACTATATACACTCACCGGCCACTTTATTAGGTACACCATGCTAGTAACGGGTTGGACCCCCTTTTGCCTTCAGAACTGCCTCAATTCTTCATGGCATAGATACAACAAGGTGCTGGAAGCATTCCTCAGAGATTTTGGTCCATATTGACATGATGGCATCACACAGTTGCCGCAGATTTGTCGGCTGCACATCCATGATGCGAATCTCCCGTTCCACCACATCCCAAAGATGCTCCTCTATTGGATTGAGATCTGGTGACTGTGGAGGCCATTGGAGTACAGTGAACTCATTGTCATGTTCAAGAAACCAGTCTGAGATGATTCCAGCTTTATGACATGGCGCATTATCCTGCTGAAAGTAGCCATCAGATGTTGGGTACATTGTGGTCATAAAGGGATGGACATGGTCAGCAACAATACTCAGGTAGGCTTTGGCGTTGCAACGATGCTCAATTGGTACCAAGGGGCCCAAAGAGTGCCAAGAAAATATTCCCCACACCATGACACCACCACCACCAGCCTGAACCGTTGATACAAGGCAGGATGGATCCATGCTTTCATGTTGTTGACGCCAAATTCTGACCCTACCATCCGAATGTCGCAGCAGAAATCGAGACTCATCAGACCAGGCAACGTTTTTCCAATCTTCAATTGTCCAATTTCGATGAGCTTGTGCAAATTGTAGCCTCAGTTTCCTGTTCTTAGCTGAAAGGAGTGGCACCCGGTGTGGTCTTCTGCTGCTGTAGCCCATCTGCCACAAAGTTCGACGTACTGTGCGTTCAGAGATGCTCTTCTGGCTACCTTGGTTGTAACGGGTGGCTATTTGAGCCACTGTTGCCTTTCTATCAGCTCGAACCAGTCTGGCCATTCTCCTCTGACCTCTGGCATCAACAACGCATTTCCGCCCACAGAACTGCCGCTCACTGGATGTTTTTTCTTTTTCGGACCATTCTCTGTAAACCCTAGAGATGGTTGTGCGTGAAAATCCCAGTAGATCAGCAGTTTCTGAAATACTCAGACCAGCCCTTCTGGCACCAACAACCATGCCACGTTCAAAGGCACTCAAATCACCTTTCTTCCCCATACTGATGCTCGGTTTGAACTGCAGGAGATTGTCTTGACCATGTCTACATGCCTAAATGCACTGAGTTGCCGTCATGTGATTGGCTGATTAGAAATTAAGTGTTAACGAGCAGTTGGACAGGTGTACCTAATAAAGTGACCGGTGAGTGTATAATATACATAGGGTAATAGACTGAAGTGTTGTGTGCTCTATACTGTATACATTACTATATATAATATATAGGGTAATAGACTGAAGTGTTGTGTGCTCTATACTGTATACAGTACTATATATATTATACATAGGGTAATAGACTGAAGTGTTGTGTGCTCTATACTGTATACAGTACAATATATAATATGTAGGGTAATAGACTGAAGTGTTGTGTGCTCTATACTGTATACATTACTATATATAACATATAGGGTAAAAGACTGAAGTGGTGTGTGCTCTATACTGTATACATTACTATATATATAATATATACAGTAATAAACTGAAGTGTTGTGTTCTCTATACATTACTATATATAATATATAGAGTAATAGACTGAAGTGTTGTGTGCTCTATACTGTATACATTACTATATATAATATATAGAGTAATACACTGAAGTGTTGTGTGCTCTATACTGTATACATCACTATATATAATATATACAGTAATAAACTTAAGTGTTGTGTGCTCTATACTGTATGAATTACTATATATAATATATAGGGTAATAAACTGAAGTGTTGTGTGCTCTATACTGTATACATTACTATATATATAATATATACAGTAATAAACTGAAGTGTTGTGTTCTCTATACATTACTATATATAATATATAGAGTAATAGACTGAAGTGTTGTGTGCTCTATACTGTATACATTACTATATATAATATATAGAGTAATACACTGAAGTGTTGTGTGCTCTATACTGTATACATCACTATATATAATATATACAGTAATAAACTTAAGTGTTGTGTGCTCTATACTGTATGAATTACTATATATAATATATAGGGTAATAAACTGAAGTGTTGTGTGCTCTATACTGTATACATCACTATATATAATATATACAGTAATAAATTGAAGTGTTGTGTGCTCTATACTGTATACATTACTATATATAATATACATAGGGTAATAGACTGAAGTGTTGTGTGCTCTATACTGTATACAGTACTATATATAATATACATAGGGTAATAGACTGAAGTGTTGTGTGCTCTATACTGTATACAGTACTATATATAATATGCATAGGGTAATAGACTGAAGTGTTGTGTGCTCTATACTATATACAGTACTATATATAATAAACATAGGGTAATAGACTGAAGTGTTGTGTGCTCTATACTGTATACAGTACAATATATAATATACATAGGGTAATAGACTGAAGTGTTGTGTGCTCTATACTGTATACAGTACTATATACACTCACCGGCCACTTTATTAGGTACACCATGCTAGTAACGGGTTAGACCCCCTTTTGCCTTCAGAACTGCCTCAATTCTTCATGGCATAGATTCAACAAGGTGCTGGAAGCATTCCTCAGAGATTTTGGTCCATATTGACATGATGGCATCACACAGTTGCCGCAGATTTGTCGGCTGCACATCCATGATGCGAATCTCCCGTTCCACCACATCCCAAAGATGCTCTATTGGATTGAGATCTGGTGACTGTGGAGGCCATTGGAGTACAGTGAACTCATTGTCATGTTCAAGAAACCAGTCTGAGATGATTCCAGCTTTATGACATGGCGCATTATCCTGCTGAAAGTAGCCATCAGATGTTGGGTACATTGTGGTCATAAAGGGATGAACATGGTCAGCAACAATACTCAGGTAGGCTTTGGCGTTGCAACGATGCTCAATTGGTACCAAGGGGCCCAAAGAGTGCCAAGAAAATATTCCCCACACCATGACACCACCACCACCAGCCTGAACCGTTGATACAAGGCAGGATGGATCCATGCTTTCATGTTGTTGACGCCAAATTCTGACCCTACCATCCGAATGTCGCAGCAGAAATCGAGACTCATCAGACCAGGCAACGTTTTTCCAATCTTCAATTGTCCAATTTCGATGAGCTTGTGCAAATTGTAGCCTCAGTTTCCTGTTCTTAGCTGAAAGGAGTGGCACCCGGTGTGGTCTTCTGCTGCTGTAGCCCATCTGCCTCAAAGTTCGACGTACTGTGCGGCGTTCAGAGATGCTCTTCTGGCTACCTTGGTTGTAACGGGTGGCTATTTGAGCCACTGTTGCCTTTCTATCAGCTCGAACCAGTCTGGCCATTCTCCTCTGACCTCTGGCATCAACAACGCATTTCCGCCCACAGAACTGCCGCTCACTGGATGTTTTTTCTTTTTCGGACCATTCTCTGTAAACCCTAGAGATGGTTGTGCGTGAAAATCCCAGTAGATCAGCAGTTTCTGAAATACTCAGACCAGCCCTTCTGGCACCAACAACCATGCCACGTTCAAAGGCACTCAAATCACCTTTCTTCCCCATACTGATGCTCGGTTTGAACTGCAGGAGATTGTCTTGACCATGTCTACATGCCTAAATGCACTGAGTTGCCGCCATGTGATTGGCTGATTAGAAATTAAGTGTTAACGAGCAGTTGGACAGGTGTACCTAATAAAGTGGCCAGTGAGTGTATAATATACATAGGGTAATAGACTGAAGTGTTGTGTGCTCTATACTGTATACATTACTATATATAATATATAGGGTAATAGACTGAAGTGTTGTGTGCTCTATACTGTATACAGTACAATATATAATATGTAGGGTAATAGACTGAAGTGTTGTGTGCTCTATACTGTATACATTACTATATATAACATATAGGGTAAAAGACTGAAGTGGTGTGTGCTCTATACTGTATACATTTCTATATATATAATATATACAGTAATAAACTGAAGTGTTGTGTTCTCTATACATTACTATATATAATATATAGAGTAATAGACTGAAGTGCTGTGTACTCTATACTGTATACATTACTATATATAATATATAGGGTAATAGACTGAAGTGTTGTGTGCTCTATACTGTATACAGTACTATATATATTATACATAGGGTAATAGACTGAAGTGTTGTGTGCTCTATACTGTATACATTACTATATATAATATATAGAGTAATACACTGAAGTGTTGTGTGCTCTATACTGTATACATCACTATATATAATATATACAGTAATAAACTTAAGTGTTGTGTGCTCTATACTGTATGAATTACTATATATAATATATAGGGTAATAAACTGAAGTGTTGTGTGCTCTATACTGTATACATCACTATATATAATATATACAGTAATAAATTGAAGTGTTGGGTGCTCTATACTGTATACATTACTATATATATAATATACATAGGGTAATAGACTGAAGTGTTGTGTGCTCTATACTGTATACATTACTATATATAATATATAGAGTAATAGACTGAAGTGCTGTGTACTCTATACTGTGTACATCACTATATATAATATATAGGGTAATAGACTGAAGTGTTGTGTGCTCTATACTGTATACATTACTATATATAATATATAGGGTAATAGACTGAAGTGTTGTGTGCTCTATACTGTATACATTACTATATATAACATATAGAGTAATACACTGAAGTGTTGTGTGCTCTATACTGTATACATCACTATATATAATATATACAGTAATAAACTTAAGTGTTGTGTGCTCTATACTGTATGAATTACTATATATAATATATAGGGTAATAAACTGAAGTGTTGTGTGTTCTATACTGTATACATCACTATATATAATATATACAGTAATAAATTGAAGTGTTGTGTGATCTATACTGTATACAGTATATATATATAATATACATAGGGTAATAGACTGAAGTGTTGTGTGCTCTATACTGTATACATTACTATATATAATATATAGGGTAATAGATTGAAGTGTTGTGTGCTCTATACTGTATACATTACTATATATAATATATAGAGTAATAGACTGAAGTGCTGTGTACTCTATACTGTATACAGTACTATATATATTATACATAGGGTAATAGACTGAAGTGTTGTGTGCTTTATACTGTATACATTACTATATATAATATATAGGGTAATAGACTGAAGTGTTGTGTGCTCTATACTGTATACATTACTATATATAACATATAGAGTAATACACTGAAGTGTTGTGTGCTCTATACTGTATACATCACTATATATAATATATACAGTAATAAACTTAAGTGTTGTGTGCTCTATACTGTATGAATTACTATATATAATATATAGGGTAATAAACTGAAGTGTTGTGTGTTCTATACTGTATACATCACTATATATAATATATAGGGTAATAGACTGAAGTGTTGTGTGCTCTATACTGTATACAGTACTATATATATTATACATAGGGTAATAGACTGAAGTGTTGTGTGCTCTATACTGTATACAGTACTATATATAACATGTAGGGTAATAGACTGAAGTGTTGTGTGCTCTATACTGTATACATTACTATATATAACATATAGGGTAAAAGACTGAAGTGTTGTGTGCTCTATACTGTATACATTACTATATATATAATATATACAGTAATAAACTGAAGTGTTGTGTTCTCTATACATTACTATATATAATATATAGAGTAATAGACTGAAGTGTTGTGTGCTCTATACTGTATACAGTACTATATATACTATATAGGGTAATAGACTGAAGTGTTGTGTGCTCTATACTGTATACATTACTATATATAATATATAGGGTAACAGACTGAAGTGTTGTGTACTGTATACTGTATACAGTACTATATATAATATATAGGGTAATAGACTGAAGTGTTGTGTGCTCTATACTGTATACAGTAATATATATATATATATATATATATATATATATATATATATATATATATATATATGGTAATAGACTGAAGTGGTGTGTACTCTATACCGTATACATTACTATATATAATATATAGGGTAATAGACTGAAGTGTCGTGTGCTCTATACTGTATACAGTACTATATATAATATAAAGGGTAATCGACTGAAGTGTTGTGTGCTCTATACTGTATACAGTACTATATATAATATAAAGGGTAATAGACTGAAGTGTTGTGTACTCTATACTGTATACAGTACTATATATAATATATAGAGTAATAAACTGAAGTGTTGTGTGCTCTATACTGTATACATTACTATATATAATATATGGGATAATACACTGAAGACTTGTGTGCTTGTTATTCTAATGAGTCTGGTTATATATTATTATTGTATTATAATATACTTTTATCTTCAGAGCTACTCTATACTGTATACATACTATATATAATATGCAGGGTAGTAAAAGACTGAAGTGCCTCTATATATGATCTCTTTAGAGCTACTCTATACTGTATACAGTGTAGCACAGAGCCCAGCCATACCCTGGTGTAGCAACACTTGCCGTGTATGTTGTGTCTTCCAAAGATCTTATTTTTCCATCATACTACACTAGAGCTGGAAATTTATACTGAATATATTGATCTTAGTCTATAGTAACTGTATTACATTCTGACTATGAGAATATCTAATCCTGCTCTCTGACAGTATAAAAGTAACGTGAAGGATATTTTATTAGGTATTTTATGTTGTTTTATATTAGTGCGGTGATGTAATATCGTGATGTATGTTATACTTGACTTCACATGAGCCCTAATCTCTGTTATTATTGATGATGATATGACAGTTATCACTGATATCCCATATATGGCTCTATGTTCAGACTTGGTGAATGCGTTTTGGATATTTCATGTGAATTCCACACACACAAAAAAAATCATCATGAAGTTTCTGTACAAAATAAGTCAATGGTGTCCTCACAAGTGTCATGTAATACAGTAAAGGAAAGATCTTATAGACATATGTTCCTACAGTAAGTTCTCTCTGACCAGGCTACAGTATGTTTGTACATCTACACTAAGTAACTTGTATAGAGACAATGGCGGCTTATTGTACCCCATATATGCACATAGAGAGATGGACGGCTGAAACATGGTTTTATACCTTAGTAATCTTCAAAACAATGAAAATGACACATAGTAAAATCTCACATAATATGCTGACCTATGGGGGTCAATATGACAAGACAAATCTCAGGATTGCAGGTAACAGATATTGCAGTGCACCTTATGTATTATATACACTAAGAGGGATCCTTACCTTCACCTAGAGAATATTCCTGAGAATCAGATTTCTGGAGGAAAAGTTGTAAACCAACAAATATGAGAAATATTCTCCATTCCATATCTTCAGGTGTAAGACTACTGTATAATAAGAGGTCTCTGATGATGATGCTGATGAAGATGAAGAGCTGCACCATACACCACTGCTTCTAGCTGATCTATGTGTCAGTGGGATATGTGACATACAGGAGGTCTCTACCAGCAGTGTTACCCTATGTAGATAATGTGGGGGACGCTAATCACTAGTGGTCACATAGAAAGCTGCGCACTTACATCTCTGCTTCTCTCTGACTCCTCCCATTTGTTATATATAACGTCTTCTAGATAACCACAGTTCATGTATTCATGGGAAATGTCAATGATGTGAACAGTTCTGATGTGTTTTATGTCAAAATTTAAAAGAGTTCTATAAAACTTCAAAACCTGATATTATCACATAGACTTCAGCTTTTATATCCTCCATGTAAATCTATCAGATATCTTTCCTTACCAGGTGTTATATTTACTCTGCCAACATCCGAGGTCTGAGGAAACTCATGTAAGTGACTTCCTGTGTACTGTAATGGCTGTATGCTGCTGAGTGAGAACCAACCCCCCCCCCCCCCCTAAATTCCCTCTAATCTTCTAATTACTCCCTCCCTGATGTCCCCATAAACCCTTGTGCTCATGTACCCCTGTACCATAAAGTTACAATAAGATATTTGTTAGCAGCCCACTCAGGTAATCCACGATGATTCAGTAATCTGTAGTGCGGGGGCACCACAAGGTCCAGTTCTTGCCCCATTTCTCTTCAAACTGTACACTGCTGACTTTAGACACAACTCATCCAGCTGTTACTTACAGAAGTACTCCGATGACTCTGCTATAGTCGGCCTTATCACTGATGGCGACGATAGGGAATACAGAGACTTAAACCAGGATTTTGTTGAATGGTGCCAGCAGAACCAGCTCAGGATTAATGCTGGGAAGACCAAGGAGATGGTGGTGGACTTTGGGAAACGGAGGAGTGCTCCGACCCCGGTGGAGATCCAAGGGACATGTATTGAGATAGTCAGGACCTATAAGTACCTGGGTGTGCTCCTCAATAATAAACTAGACTGGGCTGATCACCTGGGGGCGCTGCACAGAAAGGGCCACAGCAGAATCTACCTGGAGGTAGAGTATCTCCAGCAGGTAGCGGCCTATTTACCTACCTCCCCAGACCTGCTCACTGCCGCCCCCGCTTCCCCTTGTACTATAGGCCGTGGAGGTCGGCAGTGAGTAGGCCCGGGAAGGCCGCGATCCCACTACCGCCATTATTATACCCGGGGGTCTTTTCAGACCTCCGAGTATAATAATCAGAGCCCCAGGAGAGGTGAGGGAACATAATAAACACTGTTACTCACCTCTCCGGGATCCGATATTACTCCTAGCAGGCTTCGGGCCTATATGGTAATGCCCAGACGTCACGTGGTCTGGAATATTACCATATAGGCCCAAAGCCTGCCCTAGCAGTACCATATAGGCCCAAAGCCTGTGCTAGTAGTAATAGCCTGTTACTGCTAACACAGGCTTTGGCCTGTATGGTACTGCTAGGGCAGGCTTTCATGGGTTTGGGCACAGGCAGTTCTATATACTGCTGAATTCAGTGCACTGTCGGCTTTCCCGATCTGTGCCCCGGGTGAAGAGCTATTGGTGCCGGTACCGTAGCTCTTCACAGTCAGAAGGGCGTTCCTGACAGTCTGTCAATGTATGTCCTTCTTCCCAGCAGCGCCTATATCGCTGTACTGTGTGAGCGGGGAGGAACGCTCCCTCCCCTCCTAATAGTGCTCTTCTATGGATGAGTACTGTGAGCAGAGGGAGGGGGCTCGCACAGCACAGCACTATAGGCGCTCTGCTGGGAAGAAGGACGTTCCTGACAGACTGTCAGGAACGCCCTTCTGACTGTGAAGAGTTACGGTACCGGCACCAATAGCTCTTCACCCGGGGCACAGATCGGGAAAGCCGACAGTGCGCTGAATTCAGCGCACTGTCAGCTTTCCAGCAGTATATAGAACAGCCTTTGCCCAAACCCATGAAAGGTCCTCTTTAACATCGGGTCCCGGAGAGGTGAGTAACAGTGTTTATTATGTTCCCTCATCTCCCCTGGGGCTCCGATCATTATACTCGGGGGTCTGAAAAGACCCCTGAGTATAATAATAGTTCACAGGTGTGCAACTGTGGGGCATAATAGAGCTTGAAGGTTCCACTGTGGCCCCTGTAACCTCTATTATGCCCCACAGCAGCCCCGATGCAACCTCTATTGTGCCACTGTGGGGCATAATATACAGTCCTATGAAAAAGTTTGGGCACCCCTATTAATCTTAATCATTTTTAGTGCTAAATATTTTGGTGTTTGCAACAGCCATTTCAGTTTGATATATCTAATAACTGATGGACACAGTAATATTTCAGGATTGAAATGAGGTTTATTGTACTAACAGAAAATGCGCGATATGCATTAAACCAAAATTTGACCGGTGCAAAAATATGGGCACCTCAACAGAAAAGTGACATTAATATTTAGTACATCCTCCTTTTGCAAAGATAACAGCCTCTAGTCGCTTCCTGTAGCTTTTAATCAGTTCCCGGATCCTGGATGAAGGTATTTTGGACCATTTCTTTCTACAAAACAATTCAAGTTCAGTTAAGTTTGATGGTCACCGAGCATGGACAGCCCGCTCTCAAATGATCTGAAAACAAAGATTGTTCAACATAGTTGTTCAGGGGAAGGATACAAAACGTTGTCTCAGAGATGTAACCTGTCAGTTTCCACTGTGAGGAACATAGTAAGGAAATGGAAGAGCACAGGGACAGTTCTTGTTAAGCCCAGAAGTGGCAGACCAAGAAAAATATCAGAAAGGCAGAGAAGAAGAATAGTGAGAACAGTCAAGGACAATCCACAGACCACCTCCAAAGAGCTGCAGCATCATCTTGCTGCAGATGGTGTCACTGTGCATCGGTCAACTATACAGCGCACTTTGCACAAATAGAAGCTGTATGGGAGAGTGATGAGAAAGAAGCCGTTTCTGCACGTACGCCACAAATAGAGTTGCCTGAGGTATGAAAAAGCACATTTGGACAAGGCAGCTTCATTTTGGAAACAAAAATTGAGTTGTTTGGTTATAAAAAAAGGCGTTATGCATGGCGTCCAAAAAGAAACAGCATTCCAAGAAAAACACATGCTACCCACTGTAAAATTTGGTGGAGGTTCCATCATGCTTTGGGGCTGTGTGGCCAATGCCGGCATCGGGCATCTTGTTAAAGTTGAGAGTCGCATGGATTCCACTCAGTATCAGCAGATTCTTGAGAATAATGTTCAAGAATCAGTGACGAAGTTGAAGTTACGCCGGGGATGGATATTTCAGCAAGACAATGATCCAAAACACCGCTCCAAATCCTCAGGCATTCATGCAGAGGAACAATTACAATGTTCTGGAATGGCCATCCCAGTCCCCAGACCTGAATATCATTGAACATCTGTGGGATGATTTGAAGCGGGCTGTCCATGCTCGGCGACCATCTAACTTAACTGAACTTGAATTGTTTGTCCAAAATACCTTTATCCAGGATCCAGGAACTGATTAAAAGCTACAGGAAGCGACTAGAGGCTGTTATCTTTGCAAAAGGAGGATGTACTAAATATTAATGTCACTTTTCTGTTGAGGTGCCCATACTTTTGCACCGGTCAAATTTTGGTTTAATGCATATTGCGCATTTTCTGTTAGTACAATAAACCTCATTTCAATCCTGAAATATTACTGTGTCCATCAGTTATTAGATATATCAAACTGAAATGGCTGCTGCAAATACCAAAATATTTAGAACTAAAAATGATTAAGATTAATAGGGGTGCCCAAACTTTTTCATAGGACTGTAGGCTGCAGGGGCCGCTGTGGGATATATATATATATATATATATATATATATATATATATCCTATTAATATTATAAATATGAAAGTTTGTGAGTTTGTGGGTTTGTGTGTTTGGATGTTTGGATGTTCGGATGTTTGTTCCTCAATCACAGAAAAACCGTTCCACCGATTTGGCTGAAATTTTCCACAAATATAGTTAATACACCCGATTAAACAATAGGCTACTTTTCGTCACAATAGCGCACATACGTTCGTTAAGGTGATGGGGAAAGTGGTAAAGTATATGTATATGTGATTGTGTGGGGTTAGGGGCGAGGCTGTAGAGGGCAATATGAATTTTGTGGCTTGCTATGGTCCAAAGTGTGTGAGATTGCAGAGATGGTGGTGTGAGTTTGGGGTTTGTGGGGGTCCTGGGAAAAACGTATGTGCGCTATTGTGACGAAAAGTAGCCTATTGCACAATGGGGTGTATTAACTATGTTTGTGGAAAATTTCAGCCAAATCGGTCAAGCGGGTTTTGCGTGATCGACTAACAAACATCCGAACACATAAACCCACAAACATCCAAACTCACAAACTTTCACATTTATAATATTAATAGGATATATTTAAGGGTCTGACAGCCAGGACCTCTGCAGGTCCAGGACAGTGCAGCTACAGGTGCTGGTAATTCTAGGAGTCATGCTGTTCACTTGCCATACAGGGTGTAGCAATGAGTTTAGGTAGTGCAGTGGTGGACATCGAATGGCGGGCGAACAGCATGGCTCCAGACCTTTAGCCGCCCTGTCTCGGTACTGCTGATCTGCAGAGGTCCTGGCGGAGGGCCCTTACAAACAATTCCACTGGTGGGCCCTAGACATCCCAGTCTGACACTGGTGTAAGAAGACCTGTTGTATACTCCACCATATTAGAGGAGGCTTTACATATTTCTAAATATGACACCAGAGCAGATTCATAGCAATAGCCTGAACGTCAGGGGTGTTCAGCTTTACATTATTGGTCAGGCTGATAAAGCTTTCTGACCGATCAGACTCGCCTTCATATCAGACTGCCAGTCTTTGTTGTTGCCTATGGGGCAGTTAGCGCCCATTCACACGGGCACAGAGGGGGAGGATTATGGCACGTAATTCACGTCATAATCCGCCCCCTCACAATGGTGGTCTATGGAGACTGCTAGCGTTCTCCATAGACCACCAGCTAGCGAGCTGCCCTTTCTTCAGGCGGATTTCGCGGTTCGCTGAGCCACGGTGTCCTCCTGGCGGCAGCAACCTCTGGGGTCGGCCCATTCATTTGAGCCGACTCCGGAGGGGGAAGCCGCGACTGTGACAGCCATGGCAGGCGGGTTTTCACCTGAGAGTGACGTGGTTCCCCGCGTCACTTTCAGTGCCAAAATCCACCCCACCGCCCCCGGTGTGAACTTAGCCCTTATGGTTATGTTATCAGCACAGACATTATAGATTACACATTCACCTATAGATTTACTTACAGACATTTATGGCAAGTAAAGAAGAAAAAAATCAGCACAAAACCTTTTATTATTATTATTATTATTATTAATTAATTATGTCTACAAGTTATTAATACAGTATAATCCAGTATACAGCTAAAGCATTGCTGCAATAATACACAGATATATAGGTATACAGGTATATAGGTTCTAGTATTCTGAGCAATTTTGCAACCGCAATAATACGTGCGCAAATTAAGCGCGTTATACGTCCGTAACGACCCATTGAAATGAATGGGATCTGTTTGAGCACTCACATTCTGACACGTGTATACGTGCCAGAATGAGCGCCCGTAAACTCCGTGTGAACTGGCCCTTAAGGTGTTAAATAATATATATGAAGCTATATTCTTTATTCTTCTTCTTGTGATACATATATATACAATGTAATCCACCAGTATCTGGTATTGGTCATGCCGACATGGAATCATCATAATCCTGGTCCACAGAGAGAAGAACCTTGTCCTGGTTGTTGTCTATGGAAATCTTCTGCTCATCACTCAGGGGAATGGAGTCTAAGAACAGGAAAGACACAATAGATAGGAATCTTTACACATGGACAGCTGAAGTGTAAGTTGTACTGTGTGGGCCACATGCTTGGGGGAAGGCACCTTGGGTAGCCTATTACACTGTGAGATTTATTTTACTGTGCTGTGAGGAGCCTATTATACAGTGTTTGGCCCAATGTGGAGCATATTGTATTGTGTGGGGTTTCTCGGGAGCATATTACACTCTGTACTGCCATTGTGGAGCATTATGCAGTGGGGAGTATATTATAATGTGTGGAGACCACTGTGAAGCATTATGCTGTGGTGGGGGTGGGCTCTGGGGAGCATATTATATTATGTGAGACCATTGTGGGGAGCATA
This sequence comes from Leptodactylus fuscus, assembly GCF_031893055.1. Lineage (NCBI taxonomy): Eukaryota > Metazoa > Chordata > Amphibia > Anura > Leptodactylidae > Leptodactylus > Leptodactylus fuscus. Next base: position 133,384,828 of record NC_134271.1, read on the forward strand.
TTATACGGTGTGGGATAACTGTGGAGCATTATACAGAGGGGCACTGTGGAGAGCCTTTTATATCATGTAGGGCCATTGTGGAGCATATTATAGTGTATGGTGCTGCTGTGGAGCATATTAAACTGTATGGGGCGTTATATAACATGTGGGGATATATGGGGGCTCAGGGGAGAATTTTATACTTTCTGATGTCACAGTGGAGCATTATTTATCAAGTGGGGACACTGTGGAGGGGCTCAGAGGAGCATTTTATACTGTAGAGGGCACTGTGGATCATTATATACCATGTGGAGCATTACACTGTGGGAAAGGGGTCTCATAATTCCTGCTGGCAGATGTGTGCTATGTCTGCATCACAGCAATCTCACTATAATCTTGCACATATTTGCAAAGCCCCATGGCTGTGTCATTCCTCATATAGTACTGTGTATGAACCAGCTATGGAGCTATTGGGGCTTGCACAGTACTATAAGGGATGACTATACTGGGAACATTCTCAGTAACACCAGATAATCAGCACATATGTAAAACTTCAGTGAAGTAGACGTGGTGTAGGCTATTAGTAAGAAGCTATTGGGTGACTCCCCAGAACAAGTTACTTTGGTACGCTCTAGTGGCGTAACTACCATAGAGGCAGCGGAGTGGCGGCTGCCACTGGGCCCGGGCCATTAGGGTGCCCGGTGACAGCCGCTACCGCTGCAGTTTTTTTTTTTTTAATAGTCAGTTACGGGCCCTATTCACTTGCCGATCCTGGCTGGGCCAGGATCCTGGCTTTGACACTATATATATATATATATATATATATATATATATATAGTGAGAAGATGACAGGCAGAGTGCTGGTGTCCAGGTATATTAGCCCAAGGTTTCTGACATATGTGTGGTCCAGGGCGGATCTAGAGTAGACCTCAGCACAGGTGCAGATCCTAGGCTCATTACTGACCCATAAAAGGCTGTAGAGCCTGCAGTTCATGGCAGTTCCATGAGGTGAAAGGAGGTGTATGGGTCTGTCCTGTAACCCTGAGGCCGGTGAGACAATATTGCCCCTGTTGTGTTTGTGTGACTGGAAGTAAGCCCCATGTATAGTTAAGTTATCTGTTCTGTTAGCTAGTGGCTCAGATGAGCAGATATTTATTTTGTTTTTGTTGAAGTCAGGGCTGTATTTTGTTTTGTTTATTTTTTGTGCCTGAAGTCACGGTTTTTGTTTTCTTCTTTATTTCAAAATAACCCAGTTTTCTGCATTTTGTGACGAAACGACTGGACCGATCTTCACCAAATGTGGCACACAGATACATAAAGTGTCCGGGAAGGTTTTAGATCAGGCCTCAACTCTCTCGGATGTACCATTCTTGAGATACAGTATTCCCAAATCAATGACCGGCATTAGCCAATACAAACCGGCAAGTTTTTCACTCATATTCCAACTGCCATACACACGGTCACTCCACATGCACAATACAACACTGATATCCAAACTGAGATACACGCATCAGAGGATTAGATACACAGATCAGCACACAGTATCACACATCTAAACTGGGCTGATCACCTGGAGGCGCTGCACAGAAAGGGTCACAGAAGGCTCTACCTGCTCTGGAGGCTGAGGGCCTTCGGAGTCCAGGGGACACTTCTTAGGGCCTTTTTCAACTCTGTGGTTGCTTCAGCCATCGTTTTCAGTGTGGCCTGCTGGGGGAGCAGTATATCAACCAAGACAGAGCTGGCCCTTTTGATCAGCCTGCCAAGTCTATTTCTGTCCTTGGTTGATATACTGCATATATTGGTTGGTTGATATATAGTGCAGAAAGATACTGTCTGTGGTGACCTCCATGCAGGAGAACAAATCCCACCCCATGTATGGGACCTTGATGGGACTTGGCAGCACTGTAAGTGATCGTCTGCTTCACCCCAAGTATGAGAAGGAGCTATCGCAAGTCCTTCCTTCCAACCGCAACCAGGCTGTATAATCTACATCAGTCCAAGTGAAGATCACTCCGCACAGAAAACTAATGATTAGGACTATGAAGTCTTCCTACTTTCTCTTCCGTTCCTTAGCTGCTATGGACTCCTAGTATATCTTCTCTTCTCAGCATATGCGTGTCTACGTCTGTAATATATTACTGTGTATTATCCTGTATCTGTTTTACTATGCTGCTGTAACATACTGAAATTTCCCCTCTGTGACTATTAAAGGATTATTTTATCTTATCAGGGGATTAGATACACAGCTCAAAACACACCATCACACATCAGAGCTTTACTCCAGGTTTCCATAACAACCCAGCAATTATTCTTCACTGCTCTATGTCAGCCTTAAAGGGGCAGGGCACTGTTGATGACACTGTTACACAAGGTCACATACACACAGCTTTACTCCAGGTATCCATAACAACTGATCGCAGGTTTTTCACTGATATCCAAACTGAGATACACATAATCACATGACGCTTATGGACACACACAAACAACATACAAAATACACCAGTGCAAAACTGTCAGTTCTTATGGGGCCACTAGATAAACAAAAATGAAATATACCTATGCGAAGCCGGGTCCTCCTACTAGTATAATATATATCTTTTTTCATATTAGTTATGACATGTGAACTTAATAGACCATAAAAACATTAAAGCCAGAAATAAAACTCAAAACTATTTTATATGAAAGTACAACCATTTCTATACAGTGATAGCAGTAACAGAGATAGATATAATACATGACGCACACTGAGGGATTACATGATATAAGACCAGAGAATCTAATGGAAACCTCATCACATATGAACATATAAGTGCCTTCCATGTGTCATGCTATTCTCTCTTAATAGATGGCTACATGTAATTGCATTCAGTGGTTTATATACTTGTATATACCCTAAAAAAGAGAAAGACATGGCCCGCACATCCCAGTCGCCATGCAGCACTGCATCATGTGAACATATCTCAAAAATTCACCTTACCATATTGCCCCAGTCAGAGGACTGAGAGCTAGTAGGTGGGTCCCTTTTGCAGTCTCCTGCTAATTAAAAACACCTGAGAAAAATGGAGTGAGTGCACAACAAACCAAAAAAAAAAAAAAAAAATGGTAAAGTGAATTTTTGAGACCTGTTCACATGATGCGGTGCTGTGGTGAGGTGGTGCTGTGCCTGTGGGTTGGTGTAGCCTGGACCCTGGAGGCTTGGTCTGGTGGCAGGGGTGTTGCCGGACCACTGGGTCGCTCCCCTGTGAGCACTGTGTTGCAGTTGTGATGGTCAATGTGCAGTGTCGTACCCAGTAGAGTCAGGACCCACTATCAAGAGGTCACCGTGAAGTGGCTAGTGGGCTTATGCACCTTGATGAATATGTATACTAAGAACCTCATGTTCAGTATTGTAGAATTTGCTGAGAAGCACAAGATCAATGTATAAGACTGGGATGTGCGGGCCGTGTCTTGTATAGAGATGAGCGAGTAGTGTTCGATCGAATACTACGGTATTTGAAATACTCGTACTCGATTGAACACTACTAGCTATACATTCTGCCAATCAACGCTGGTTCTTCTCTTACCTTTAGACGTCTTCTCCGTGCAGCGTCCCCACGGCGTCTTCTGGCTGGAATTCACTCTGTCCTAGGCATCCGGCCTAGGCAGAGCTGACTGCGCATGCGCGGGCATGCCCACGCATGCGCAGTCGGCTCTGCACAGGCGTCGGGCCGGGCAGAGCCGACTGCGCATGTCCGCGCATGCGCAGTTGGCTCTGCCTAGGCCCCAATGCCTAGGCAAAGTGAATTCCAGCCGGAAGAAGACGCGGGGACGCTGCGTCGGGAGAAGACTTCAAGGAGAATCCAGCCCGACCGTCACTCGTGGAAATGGTAAGTATAATTGTATCGAATTTTGCGTACCCCTGAAACGAGCATTTCCCCCCATAGACTATAATGAGGTTGGAAATCCGTTCAAACAGTCGAACAGTGTGCGGCTGTTCGAATCGGATTTCGAACCTCGGACATTTTAGTGTTCGCTCATCTCTAGTCTTGTATATACTCTTTTGGTTTGTGGGCATTTGCTTTGATCAGTAAACCTAATAGGACTTGGGACATAGAAGTAAAGTGTCACAAACCACACAGGATGTGCAGTTGTGCCTTTCTAGTCACAGTTCTGTTACCCTAAGCATATTTAATGTTGCCAAGTACTGTAATTGTCATGTTTTGTTTGTGTGACCTGCCAATGACATGATGAATGGGCATCTCAAGGCATTTACTGTGGTCTAAATTACCAGGAAAAAGGAGATTAGAGCAGAAAAAGACATTGTGCAATCCAAAGCAGTGAAGAGGTAAGAAACCTTTTGTTTTTTTAACATGCTCCCTTTTAAGCACTTTTACCATTAGTTCTCTAGGGATGATAAAACCACATATTTTTCCATTTAAATATTAATAATAATATAATAATACATTTTATTTATATAGCGCCAACATATTCCGCAGCACTGTACAATTTATAGGGTTCAGATACAGACATACATAACAAAGAACGTCATTTCACACAATGGGACTGAGGGCCCTACTCAAAAGAGCTTACAATCTATGAGGTAGAAGGGGTGACACAAGGGGTAGCAGGGGCGGCATTGCTTATACAGTGTTCAGACAATTTTGTGCATTAGGAATTGTGATAGGCTTGTCTGAAAAGATGCGTCTTTAGTTTGCGTTTGAAACTGTAGAAGTTAGGAGTTAATCTTATTGTCCGGGGTAGAGCATTCCAGAGAAGTGGTGCAGCTCGGGAGAAGTCTTGTATACGAGCGTGGGAGGTTCTGATAATAGAGGATGGAAGTGTTAGGTCATTGAGTGAGCGGAGAACACGGGTTGGGCGGTAGACAGAGATGAGGGAGGAAATGTAGGGAGGTGCGGCATTATGGAGAGCCTTGTGGATGAGAGTAATAACTTTATATTTTATTCCATAATGAATAGGCAGCCAATGTAGTGACCGGCACAGACCAGAGGCATCGCTGTAGCGTCTAGCCTGATAGATGAGCCTGGCCGCTGCATTCAGAATAGATTGTAGAGGGGAGAGTTTAGTGAGGGGAAGACCGATTAGTAAGGAGTTACAGTAGTCAAGGCGAGAATGAATCAGGAACTATATATTGGTGGTCTATTAGGTTAGGTCCAACACCAGGGATCCCATGAAATCCACATCACAGGCCATCGAAGTTACATTCAATCACCACATGGTCTTACTACAACTCAGTCCTATTCAAGTGAATGGGACCTATAAATCTACTACATTATAAGGCTCCGTTCCCACGGAATAACGTGACGCTCATTCTGACATGTAAACACGTGTCAGAGTGAGCGCTGTAAAACAGAAACCCATTGACTTCAATGGGTGCCGTCTTACGCACGCTACACACTGCAATCAATGGGAGGCTTTTTAACCCACTGATTTCAATGTTTAGCGCGCGTAAGACGGCACCCATTGAAGTCAATGGGATCCTGTTTTACAGAGTTCAGTCTGTCACGTGTTTACGTGTCAGAATGAGTGGTGCGTTACTCAGTGGGAACGGAGCCATAACACTTTTTTTTTTTTTTTTAAATCCACATCAAGATGTAAATGTATCAAAATAGTCATTGGCATATTTAGATATATCAGCCTTTAACATGGTGGATGACATGTAGAGAGGGGTGAGTGGTTTGGAAAGAACTGGTTTCTTCTGAAACCAAAATGTTTTCAATTCCTATTGGAAGGATTTGCCATATAAAAGGTCAGCAGTCATGTGGAATGTAAATGTAAAAAATAGTGGGGAAAGCCACATGGTCTGGGTGATGTAGGTGGGCTTCTGGCATCACCTAACAGCCTCTCAGCCAACCGGGTTACAGTTCTGAGGTTATATCAGAATATAGTATACTACAGTGCCTTGCAAAAGTATTCACACTTTTTGCACATCAAATGTGCAAAACAAAATACAGACAAAAACAAAAACATGCAAAAAGAAAAAAACCCTGCTCGTCTGAGCAAATAACAGAACATAACTGATAAGCTAGCTCTACATGTGGCTTACTTCCAGCCTCACGAACAAAACCAGCGCACTATTGTCTCACCGGACTCAGGATCACAAGACAGAACCATGTACAGTACCTGCTTTCACTCCATGTAACTGCGCACAAGGCAGGATCTGCAGCCTTTTTCTGGCCCAGTAGTGAGCCAAGGACCTGGGCTGAGGCCTACTCCAGATCCGCCTTCCCCGTAGATATATTTGTAACAGAAAACTTTGCGAACTTTCTGTTGAAAGTGCTGCAGGAAGAACCGCGATGCGTTCCTGCCGCGTTTTTTCCCGCCGCACTTTATAGCTGTGGGTCGTCCCGTGGGGCCTTAGCCTTAGTGACCAAACTTTAGTATAGAACAGAATAGTACAACTATTAACTATAGTACTAAAATACTAACACATTTGGTTAAATTCTGACCGCTGTGGGTATCATGATTCAATTTCAGTAGATGGTTCCAATTGAAGAACCTTCCATGCAAGTCCATGCTGAAAATCTTGTAAGACAGAGTGTTATGAAATGAACAGTTCTCTACAATTTCATCTCCAGTATATATTACCTTCAAGTATCTCATCACTTCTATCTTCAGATGTATAATATTCCAATTTCTCTTCAATCTTGACTATAGAAAACAATTTACAAGCTCTTCAGATATTATATACTGTAAGACTATCAGTAATGTTAGAAACTATCTCAAAACATATTTTAGGCAAAGATTCCATCTGTAACCATTGGTAAAATTTGCGTAGTTTATGGCGAATGCTGCATTTTAGCTATGGATATTTTGTGGAGATTTGTGTCACATTTTGAATTGTAAACTTGAAATTTACCACAAGCCGTAAAATACATGAAGATTTGTGATTTCCCATTGTTCTGTACAGGACAACCTCACAATCACATCACCAAAAATCATTATAGTTATATGTCGCAGGGAAACGATGAAACTGGGGATTTGATCAAATCACGGAAGATGTTAAAATAACAACTCTGTGGGGTCATTTCCCTAAAGAAAGTCAGTGAGTAGATCAAATCCCTAAATTGTTTTAGCGAAAAGATGAAATAATATTGCTTTAGATATGAGAGGTTGGAGTATCCTCATAACTGAGGTGCACCTCCCACCAGTCACAACTTTATTAAGACTAGTGTGGTAGACGCCAGTCGTAAAGAGGTTGTCCAGGCTTTCATTTTATTTCTTAATTAGGCCATAGGAGGTAAAAAACAAAACAAAAAAAAAACAAACACATACTCATCTGTCCCCAATGTTCTGGTGTCCTCTCAGCGTGGTCTGGTCTTAGTGCTTGGCCGTCTTCTTCTATTGGAATTCCTCACCGGCTATGACATCCCATATCCCTTACTCTGAAGCCACTAATTGGCCTCGATGGTCATGTGCAGTGATGAAAACCATGGAAAAAGAGGAGCAGAACATGCTGGGAGACACCGGAACAGACGAGGATGGGGTTTTTTAAGTTTTTTAAGTTTTTTTTTTTATCACCTCCCCCGGCCTAACTAAAAAATACAATTTTAGCCTGAACAACCTCTTTAATAAATTCCCCCTATTTCTAATTTTAAAATTTTTCTACTAATGAATAAGTGAACTCTTGTTCCATATAGAGAACTTAAAGATCCTTAAAGGGGTTTTCCCATCTCAGTGTTTCAGTAGCTTTGCTTGCAGTCTGTTCTTCTCACTTCCTGTATTTCTCACCCCCTCCTCCCACTTGCTTAACAGGACACAGAACACTTATGCATACCAGATAATATGTAGATGCTTGTACAGAACGGATTCAGTGTTATCTGTGTGTTTACATAGAGAGATCACAGACTAAGCTTTATGCTTTATACTGCAATTAGCTGAATGATTGTCCTGCCGGTAAGAGCAGCATGTAAGTGACATCATTTGTCCTATAGGTCCGTGGTTATAGCAACACTATGTAAACAATGGGAGGAATAAGGTCACATAGCAGGCAAACAAAGCAGAATTTCTAAAGCAATATATTTAGGAAAAGTCTTCAATTTACATAAGTTACCAGTATAAATAGGATCCTTGAGATGGGACAACCCCTTTAAGTTGTGATATCCCTTCTTTATCTTTTCATTTGCACCTACTGTCACTGTAATGCCTCTACCGTGTAGCTTTTTGTACTCGTATTGTTCCACTTATAGCTACTTGTAAATCTATGGATCATAGATAAATCTATAGGAATGTATAATATATTTATAGTTATAATAGGAATCTGTATATCACACAGTGAGGCCTCACTATATATCACCCCAACAAGTAATAATAATTCTAGATACACATCCAGTGTTACATTTACTCAGTAACATACAGTAGGAGCCTGGATTTATCTTATAGATATTACTACATAGAATAATTACAATTTACTTACCAGATCTCTGGGACAAGCTCTGTCTCTTTACCATAATTCTTAATTCCACATCTTCATAGATCGGGTCATGGGATGGAGCTGAAGTGACGTTTCTGAGGACTGAGCAAAGAATTTATATGAAGAAATCTGCAGATCTCCATAAATAATGAAACATCTCACATCAGACACAATGTCCTCCAGTATTCCCATTCATCTTTATGCAGTATATGAGAAGGATTTATTGGACATATGTATAGGAACTAATGCTTGTACTTCTATATACTGTAAGTCATATATACAGAATAGATCAGACAGAATATACAGTCTGAAGAAAGAACACATCAAGAAAATAAAACATGACAAAGAGACGTCACTTTACCCTCCATGTACAATGAGATCATACATGGAAAGCAGGAACTTACTGAATAAAACTTAAAAAAGCTTATTAATAGAGATGAGCGAGTAGTGTTCGATCGAGTAGGTGTTCGATCAAATACTACGGTATTCGAAATACTCATACTCGATCCAACACTATTCGCTGTTCGAAGTTTAAGGTTCGATGCAGAACCAGCGTTGATTGGCAGAATGCTATACATTCTACCAATCAAAGCTGGTTCTTCTCTTACCTTTAGAAGTCTTCTCTGTGCAGCGTCCCCGCAGCGTCTTCCGGCTTCCGGCTGGAATTCACTCTGCCTAGGTATCCGGCCTAGGCAGAGCTGACTACGCATGCGCGGGCATGCCCTCGCATGCGCAGTCGGCTCTGCTCAGGCGTTGGGCCGGGCAGAGTCAACCGCGCATGCGCAGTCGGCTCTGCCTAGGCCCCGATCACTAGGCAGAGTGAATTCCAGCCGGAAGACACCACGGGGGCGCTGCATCGGGAGAAGGCTTCAAGGTGAATCCATCCCAACCGTCACTTGTGGACTTGGTAAGTATAATTGTATCGAATTTTGCGTACCCCTGAAACGAGCATTTCCCCCCATAGACTATAATGGGGTTCTAAATCCGTTCGAACAGTCGTACAGTGTGCAGCTATTCGAATCGGATTTCAAACCTCGGACATTTTAGTGTTCGCTCATCTCTACTTATTAACTTTTAACATAATAGCAGGAATATGTCACAATTTTTTAAAGTTTATTTATTAAAACCAGATATTGAAATATATCAATTTGTATAATCTGTTTCTATTTTCTGTACATTATCATTGGAGCAGGCATCTTGCTTGAGCGTCTCCTCTGCATTTAGTGATATGCTTGACAGCAGTCTCATGGCCATAGGCAGCAACAGACTGGAGTCCACTCATTGATGTCTATGAGAGAGCTTTCTAGACATTGTGCAGGGAGGGGGAGGATATAAGATGTGACATCATCTATTGTCATCTATATGATCATTATCATTATACTCACCTTTTTTATACCTCTTGAATTGTCTTATCAAATATATTATTATAATAACTGCAATACCAAGAAGGAGCAGGGACATAATTGAGACTGTAGGAAACACATCGGAAGTAGGGGGAGTTGTTTGCAGTAATGTATCTTGGGCTATAAGAAAATAGAAATACAATATTGACATCTATCCATTATGTATAGCAAAACATACAGTAGAAATATTATGAAACAACATATCAGCATATTATGTGTATTATTGTAGATCAGATGGATCATATCTATAGCAGATACCTGTGGTTACTGATATGTCCTCTCCTGTCCTTGTGGCTGAACATGCTCAGATACTGGAAGTGTCTCACAAGTTAAGCATCTTTTCTAAACACAACATGGTTTTGTGACAAGTTATCACAAAGTGATATGCTCACCAGTATTGAGAGATATTCCAAAGTTTGCAAGTTTTGATTCGGGAACCAGAAGTGCTATGATTATACTTGGGTCAAAGAGTATAAAAATAGGAGGCCCTTGATAGGGAGAGTAAAATAATAAACAGCTCATACTTTGATGCAAGCATCATGACATTGACAAGACCCACATGACCTCTGAGACCGAATCACAGGCCAAAGCAGTCCCCTGGGGGAGGCTAACGTCACCCAGGAGACCAGAAAAGTCCAGAAGACTCCAGCAAAGAAGACCTGAAGAGGTGAGGAAACATGAGTATGAGCTGTTCATTATTTTTCTGCACCTCCGTAGGGCCTCTGAAGAGTCCCCAGAATAGAATGTTATTTTGTGAATATCCTATCCTCCAAGTGGGAGGATGAATCGCAGCCTTTCAAGGCTTTTGTTAGCAATATCGATCTACCATATTGAATTGGATTCAGGACAAATTGGAATCTCTAACCTAATTGGAGATCAGGTAAGTGTGGAAGTAAGTCTGGTAATTCTGTGGTCTCTTCATATAAGATATCATGTTCTTTAGTATCAAGCATTTGTCTTATCATTTATGAAACAAGTATACAATTTCTATATTCTATAGTCAAGATAATACATTGAGAAGTATTATAGTATATGCTTTATAGAATGTATCAATAAGTGTCATTGCAATATTATAACCAGTTATTTCATTTCTATTGTAGAATGTTTCTGTGCCATTTCTTAGAGTCACACGGAGGAAAATGGTGAGGAAATTCATCACCATTTTTGTGTTTCGGAACGAAGTTCCTTCCTCAAGGCCTTGAGGAAGGAACTTCGTTCCGAAACGCATAGCGGGGGGTACACGCCCTGTCTGCACCATATTTCCCAGATAATATGGAGAGTGTTTTATAAAGAATTGAAGAATAAAGATTGAAGCTTTTATTTATCCATCACCTGGTGAATGCTGGATTTTCGCTTTTCTTTGATATAATTCATTTATATGTCCCTGATCAATCAATGGGTTGGCTACAGAGATGAGCAAATCAATTTGGCACAACTGAATTCGATCTGGATTACCCTAAATTTTTAGATTTAGGCGACTCCAAAGTTTTTGGGATTCGTTTCAGACTAATCATTCAAAATGGCAGTATTACTATAGCAGACTGAAAATGGGTCATTGTCCTAATTTTAATGACCTATGGTGATAGTTGTAAGAGGAGTGCAGCTGTCATTGGATGGTTTAGACCGTTTCGTCCACGAGATGGGGGAGAGCGATCGAGATCGGAAAAGATCGGATTTCGATCGGCGATCGAGTAAATTTCACGATCGCGATCGGAATTCCGATCCTGATCATTTCCAGCAGGATCGACATCGGAATTATATCAAGATCGGCTCAACCTTAAAAGTGACTTTTCCCATAGAAAAGCATTGATTAGGGTTGAGGATCAGGATCGGAAAAGATCGGATTCCAATCGGCGATCGAGCAAATTTCACGATCGCGATCAGGATCGAGATCGGCTGGAAAATGATCGGAAATCGGATTTTAAAATTCATCTTGAAATCCCAAGATCGGCTCAACCCTATCCACGAGGTTACTCTTAGTTACTTAGATGGGGCTCATTGATCATATCACAGTTTCTTTTTTTTTTTTTTAACTGTAATTTTTTATAGAATTTTCCAATGAAGAAGGAATTGAACAATGTACAAGAACCACAACAAAAACGATAAAAAAATGAACAAAACAAACAGTAAAATAAAGCTACAATATCAGCAACAAACCGAAAAATCCCAGAGACAGACAAACACGAGTGGAAGAGCAGAGACAAAAGACAAGGAGGAGGGGGGAGATAGGAATGAGAAGGGATCAGAGGCCATGGATGGTATAATACATGTCCCATGGTGCCCAGATAGACCAAAACTTCACCGTATTATTCAAAGTAGCAGTGAGAAATTCAATACACCGCACATCTTTAACAGGAGCCAGATAGGAAGGGCCTGTAGGCAGCTGGGTATTCTTCCAGTGAAGGGCTATAAGAGACTTAGCCGCAGTGCAGAGATATAAAAATAACATAGAAGACTTTTTACCCAGGAGCCTAGAAGGGAGGTTGAAAAGATAGACAAGAGAGTCCAAGGGGACACGGTAAAAGTTGACATCACAGTTTCAGTGAGAGCTACCTCCTAGACCACATGATGTAATTTATCCCATAAGAGCAGTATTCATCTTGTAGCTGTCATTGACTGATGACAAATCTGTGAACTGGCCATTTACTTTTGGTCATCGGAGCTATGTCGATTTAGTTTCAATGGCCAAGAGTAATCTTTCAGACTACATGATCTAAACCAGTAGATGATGGGTGTAAGTGGATTACAGTTGTCTTCAGCAGGATTACACAGGTTACGCTAGGTTCACACCAGCGTCCAGTCTCCATTGTTAGGTTTCCGTCTTCGGCTGGCAGAAGAAGGAAACCTGTCAGACCGGGTCCGGCAGTGAGCGCCAGGGAGCAGTTTGTGCTCCCCGCGGCGAAACTGTTTTTTTTTTTTAAACCAGACACAAAGTCCTGCATGTCCGACTTTGTTTCCAGTTAAAAAAAAAAAAAAAAAATGGTTTCGCCACAGAGAGCGCAAAATGCTCACCAGTAGGGTTGAGTGATCGTGTTCGGAAAAAAATCGGATTCCGATCGGCGATCGAGAAAATTTCACGATTGCGATCGGAATTCCGAACACGATCTTTTTAGGTGGGATCGGGATTGGTAGTATTTCCCACAATGCCTTTACACTGAGTATATAGTGTATACTCAGTGTGAAGGCTCCGCTGCGGTTCCATAGGAATGAATGGAAGCAGCCGACACACAGCCTTAACCCCCTGCGCGCCGGCTGCCTCCATTCATTCTAATGGGAGACTAAACTAACATGTATCATAGCTACTTACCTCCAGAGATGGCTGCTCCGCTGCTGTTCGCCTTGCTGCCGCTCCAGCTGCAGTCTTCTTCGCCTCGCGGCCCCCTCCCTGCCAGGTTAGGAGAGTGTGGGCGGGTTAGAATGTGGGCGGTTACAGGGCGGGGAGATGTCACGTCTCCCCTCCCAGTACCTGCCCACACTCTCCTAACCCGCACACACTCTCCTAACCTGGCAGGGATGGGGAAGCAAAGGGAGAAGAAGACTGAAGCTAGAGCGGCAGCAAGGCAAAGAACAGCGGAGCAGCGGAGCAGCCATCTCTGGAGGTTAGTGGACACCAGTGGGGACTAAGTAGCCAGAGGATTAAAAAAAAATCCTCTGGCTACTTAGTGATTCACTACACAGCGTGGATTCTAACAATTCTTAGATTCCACGCTGTATAGTGAATAGGATTGCTTTTAAAATCCGATCTCCGATTAATAAAAAAAATCCCATTGACTTGCATTGGGATTGGAATTGGGATCAAGATCGGGTTTGAATGAAAAATGATCGGAAATCGGATTTTAAAATCGATCCTGAAAAGTCAGGATCGGCTCAACCCTACTCATCGGCGATCACGGCCGGACACTTTTCAAACCCATTCATTTGAATAGGTTTGAAAAATTCCTGCAGGTTTCCGTTTCCTGCCCAGTTTTGGGCAGGAAATGTAACCCTCTATATACGGAGACCGGGTGCAGATGTGAACGAGCCCTTACTCTAATCAATGAAACAAAGGCAATGATGGAGAGTTTCTGTTGAACTTTTGAAAAAGAAAAAATTGATATAATGCTAATACCCAAAAAGTAAATCAAACATTTATTTTCAGGGCAATTTGGGTATATTTAATTCTCTTAATCCTGTGACCGAGGGGTCATGATGTGGCTGGAAACCCCTGGATCTATTATCAGCAATTCTCAGACCAGATAAGTCAGTCAATTTCAGCTCCCCAAACAGCCCCTTTATTTGTATTGTATATACATGATAATACACCTTATAAAGAATCCATACCGATACATATGACTCCGGCATCTTCCTTGTGGAGACAGCCACTTTGATTCCAGCGTTGAGACCAGCAATCCTGCAGAGCTTGCTCACATCCTTTACATTGCACCTCACTCAGCCATATAGGACCAGATCCTCTTCCAAACATGGCGGCCTCTGTAGTAGCATTCATAGCTGAGCCACATCCTATCTGTCTACAGACGACTTCTGCATCCTTGATATCCCAAGCATCATCACACACTGTTCCCCACTGTCCCTGGTAAAACACTTCCACTCGGCCTGAGCAGATGTTTTGTCCTCCGATGAGACGAATCCTGTCCTTATCTAGTATTATAGAGGGGGACAGAAAATAATAGAGATGTTATACAGATGACCCTGCTTTATATATAAGGAGTCACCTCCCCGTTGTATTCAGAGATAACCTAAAATAAATTATCTGATATCATCTATTAACTCTTGCCAGACTCCCAGATAGACTGAATCTGGGTATCCTTTTTGTAATTTCCCTGCATTTAGCTTACTTTTGCATTCAACACACAGTGGGTACGGAAAGTATTCAGACCCCTTAAAATTTTTCACGCTTTGTTTCATTGCAGCCACTTGCTAAAATTAATAAAGTTCATTTTAATTATCATTAATGTATACTCATCCCCCCATCTTGACAGAAAAAAAAACAGAAATGTAGATATTTTTGAAAATGTATTAAAAAAGAAAAACTGAAATATCCCATGGTCGTAAGTATTTAGACCCGACATTCATATTTAACTCACATGCTGCCCATTTCTTTCTGATCCTCCTTGAGATGGTTCTACTCCTTCACTCGAGTCCAGTTGTGTTTAATTAAACTGATTGGACTTGATTAGGATAGGCACAGACCTATCTATATAAGACCTCACAGCTCACAGTGCATTGCAGAGCAAATGAAAATCATGAGGTGAAAGGAACTGCCCAAGGATCTCAGAGACAGAATTGTGGCAACACACAGATCTGGGCAAGGTTACAAAAGAATTTCGGCAGCACTCAAGGTTCCTAAGAGCACTGTGGCCTCCATAATCCTTAAATGGAAGACATTTCTGAGGACCAGAACTCTTCCTAGACCTGGCCATCCAGCCAAACTGGGTAAAGAGCCTTCGTGAGAGAGGTTAAGAAGAACCCAAAGATTATTGTGGCTGAGCTCTAGATATGCAGTAGGGAGATGGGAGAGAGTTCCACAAAGTCAACTATCAATGCAGCCCTCCACCAGTTGAGACTTTATGGCAGAGTGGCCTGAAGGAAGCCTCTCCTCAGTGCAAGACATATGAAAGCCCGCATAGAGTTTTTGAAAAAAACACATAAAGGACTGCCCGACTATGAGAAATAAAATTCTCTGGTCTGATTAGATGAAGATAGAACTTTTTAGCATTAATTCTAAGCGGTATGTGTGGAGAAAACCAGGCACTGCTTATCACATGCCCAATACAATTCCAACAGTGAAAAATGGTGGTGGCAGCATCATACTATGGCAGGTGTCCTCAAACTTTTTAAACAGTGTGCCGGAGGCAGAGCAGGTCGCACAGACATCGGGAGCGGTGCCCTCCAATAGGTAAAGTGAAGTGTGCTCCATGGCCTGGCCCGAGCTCCCCAGGAGCTTCATTATAAATGCACGCCTGCCGGTGTTGTCGGTGGGGCCAGACAGAAGTGCTTGGCGGGACGCATGTGACCCGCGGGCCGCAGTTTGACGACCCCTGTACTATGGGGTTGTTATGTCAGCTGCAGGGACATGACGACTGGTTGCAATTGAAAGAAATATGATTGTGGCCAAGTACAGAGATATCCTGGAAGAAAAGTGCTATGGATCTCAGACTGGGCCAAATATTCACCTTCCAACAAGACAATGACCCTAAGCACACAGCTAAAATAACAAAGGAGTGGCTTTGGAACAACTGTGTGACTATTCTTGACTGACCAAGCTAGAGCCCTGACCTAAACCCAATTGAGCAGCTCTGGAGAGACCTGATAATGGCTGTCCACCAACATTCACCATCCAATCTGATGGAACTGCAGAGGATCTACAAGGAAGAATGGCAGAGGATCCCCAAATCCAGATGTGATAAACTTGTTGCATCATTCCCAAGAAGACTCCTGGCTGTACTAGCTCAAAAGGGGCAAATACTCAATACTGAGCAAAGGCTCTGAATACTTATGACCATGTGATATTTCAGTTTTTCTTCTTTAATAAATTTGCAAAAAGATGGGGTGCTGAGTGTACATTAATGAGAAATAAAATTAACTTTTTTGATTTTATCAAATGGCTACAATGAAACAAACAGTGACGAATTTAAAAGGGTTTGAATACTTCCTGTACCCACTGTAAAGTGGGGTGAATTTGTCAATCCCTCTATGCCAAAAACTGGCATAGAGGGACGATATTGTGGCACCCAGTACCTGTTGGGGCCTTTATTAAAGAGATTCTATCATTAAAAAAGCCCTTATCTAAAATAAAAGCATGTAGGCTTTATAAGGCTATTGATCTCTTATCTTTATTTTGCAGGTCTGTACAGCCATTTCATTTTTTTCTTCTTTTCTTCATGATGCTACTTGTGCTTAGAGAGCACAGGGGGCGTTGAGCACAACTTTGTCATTGCTTCCAGCGCCGCCTCTGTCTATTGTTCCTGACGCATCTCCTCCTCTTCGCTGTGTCAGCAGCCGCCAAGTGCCTTCTCGGGATCAAAATCAAACGCATACACAGTGGACTCTGCCACTTTGGGTTGGACAGACCCAACTGGCACTTTCCATTGGCCATTTTGCGGTGGTCTTTTATGCTCGTGTAAAAGACCACCGCAAAACGGCTGATGGAACATGGTCATTTGTGTATATCTAACCCGAAATGGCAGAGCCGACTACGCATGTACAGGATTTTGATCCCGAAGAGGCGCTCAGGAACTACTGATGCAGCGAAGACAGGAACAGAAGACAGAGGCGGCACTGGAAGCAATGACGAAGGTGTGCTCTGAGCTCATGGGAACGTCCCCTGTGCTCTCTTATTCCAATAAGTAATAAGGAGAAAAAAAGAAAAATTTGAAAACAGCTGCACGGACCTGCAAAATAATGAGAGGCTTTCTAGAGGCTATTCCTACCTACTTTTAGTTCATTTTTTTTATTTTTTTTTAAATGATAGAATCCCTTTAAAACTGATCTACAAAACATTAGTCTTAGTAAATTCTTCATAGTAAATCAACTTTACTGTCTAAAAGCAATACAGGCTGCACAGTAAAAATGACGGAAGCGAATATTCTCTGTTCTGAAATATTATTGCTTAACTTGTAAGGTTAATGATTAGTGATTAGGGTTGAGCTGATCTTGACTTTTCAGGATTGATTTTAAAATCCGATTTCCGATCATTTTTCATTCGAACCCGATCTCGATCCCAATTCCGATCCCAATGCAAGTCAATGGGATTTTTTTATTAATCGGAGATCGGATTTTAAAAGCAATCCTATTCACTATACAGCATGGAATCTAACAATTGTTAGAATCCACACTGTGTAGTGAATCACTAGAGTAGCCAGAGGATTTTTTTTTAATCCTCTGGCTACTTAGTCCCCCCTGGTGTCCACTTACCTCCAGAGATGGCTGGTCCTGTGCCCTGTGCCTTCATTCTTCGCCTCGCTGCTGCTCCACGCTGCTTTTCTTCCTTCGCTGCCCCCTCCCTGCCGAGTTAGGAGAGTGTGGGCGGGTACTGGGAGGGGAGAAGTCACGTCTCCCCGCCCTGTACCCGCCCACACTCTCCTAAGCCACAAGCCCCGCCTACCTAGCGCTTTAAACACTTAGCTGGGAGGCGGGGAAGCAAGGCAAGAAGAAGGAGGGTACTGGAGCAGCCATCTCTAGAGGTAAGTAGCTGCTAGAGATGTTTAGTTAGCCTTCCATTCGAATGAATGGAGGCAGCTGGCGCGCAGGGGGATAAGGCTGTGTGTCGGCTGCTTCCATTCATTCTTATGGAACTGCAGCGGAGCCTTCACACTGAATATACAGCGTATACTCAGTGTGAAGGCTAAGCAAAGCATTGTGGGAAAGATCACCGATCTCGATCCCACATAAAAAGATCATGTTCGGAATTCCGATGGCGATTGTGATATTTTCTCGATCGCCGATCGGAATCCGATCTTTTCCGAACACGATCGCTCAACCCTATTAGTGAGTGAAATCGGTACTAACCTGAACAAGACTGGGATTCAAAGCAGTTCTGAACAGTTTTTTCATTTCTTTGACCTAAATATCATAGACAGATGTAGAAGAATATATATATATTTTTATATAAGGAATTAAATTTGAAATCTACTGATATAATAAGAAATATACAACATCAAAAAAATAAATAAAAATTAAACCCTATGGTAAAAGTTGGAAAAAGATTAAAATGAAGGAGATCCATCATGGAATGTGAATAGTTTTCAAGCCTCCTATTGCCATGCTCAAAAAAAAAAAAAAAAAAAAAAAAAAATCTATGATCTTTGTAGACCAATCATCTCTTTTCAATTCCATATTCCAGTGTGGCTGTGACTATATTTTATGATTTTAAGATTGGTCCAACACCATGTACTTACAAGAAAGTTGCAATATGGAATCTAGGATCCTATAAAAGGGTAACACAATTCTGTGATAAAATTCCAAAACTAAAAAAAAAAAAAAAAATCAGTATTTAGCACTAAAAAGAATTCTGAGACAGAAGTCATAATATTCTCAAAATTAATTTCTAAATTTTGATATTTAATTTCTAAATTCTGATATTTCAGTATTCTGATCTTTTTTGGCAGAATTGTGTATATTTTTATTTTATTTTTGACATGCCACTAGTTTTTTTTTTTCTATAATCACAGAATTCTTCATTAAGAAATATAGCTTTAAGAGGCAACACGGTGGCACAGTGGTTAGCCTTGCAGCACTGGAGTCCTGGGTTCAAATCCTGCCAAGAACAACATCTATAAGGAGTTTGTATGTTCTCCCCGTGTTTGGAGTATGGGAGGAAATCCACGCAAAGACATACTGATAGAGGAAAAATCTAGATTGTGTGCCCTGTATAATAAATGTTGGGTAAAATGTGTTGCACAAAGATATATACTCACAAATTATATAAGCAAGATCTCTATCTCTGCAGGTGCCTGTATTCCACGGTGATGATGGACACTCCCATAACAGTTTACTATGCTTGGTACAGTTAATACCGTCCACCCAGGAGGATCTTTTTCTAACATCATATAATCTTACATCCAGTTCTCCTTTTGATCCACAGTTCAGATGTTTGCAGATAACAGAGAGAGATAGCTGTGGCATAACATTATTACACACTGATCCCCAGCCGCCATTATAATAAACTTCTAGCCAACCTTCACATACATGTGGTCCACCAGCCAAGCGGAGATCCAAAAATTCTGGAAGAAAATATATGTTTACATACTTGATGATATGTTGATGATATAGATTTATCTTAATCTATATGGGACATAGAATTTTTTTTTAAATTTTTTTTTATTTTTTGTTTGATACTCTCTGCATTCCAAAAGCCATACATTCTTCATTTTTCTACATAGTCATATGAGAGTGTGTTTTTTGTGAGACAAATTGAACTTCAAAATTGAACCTTTCAATATTCTATACAATGTACTGTGAAGCTAGAAAAAAAAAATGGGGTGGAATTTCAGGTTTTGTTTTTACAGCTTCCACTGTGTTATAAAAATGACATGTTAACTTTATTCTCGGGGTCAGTATAATCAGTAATACCAGAGTTATATTTTTTCAGGTTTCAAAGCAAAATTTTTTAATTTTGACAAAAAATAATTTTCTTTGAGTCAATATATTCTGCATTAAGTGTATTTTTTTGAAGGAAAATATGTAGCTTTATTGATGCTACTTTGGGGAACACATGATGTTTTTATCACTGTTTGTTACATTATGTTTGAAAGCCAAAGCGTAAAAAAATGGCAATTCAACCATTTTATTTTTCAGCATTTATTGTATGGATCCTATCCTATCCTATCCTATCCTTCCTACTAATATTATAAATGTGAAAGTTTGGATGTTTGTTCCTCGAACACGCAAAAACAACTAAACGGATTTGGATGAAATTTGGCACATCAATAGTTTGTAACCTTGATTAACACATAGGTTACTTTTTATCTCGGTAAATGACATGACTGTTATGAATTTATGTTCACATACTATATTACACTGCTCTTGGCAGCAGGCTGTTAAAGCCAGGTTTGTTATCTTTCTAGGTAAACACACAGCTAACTGAGCCAACTGCACATGCCCACGGCAATTTTCCTGTGTAAGAAGCCATTTTCGTGCGGCTGCTTAGACAGTAAGCTGGGGTAAGCGGCTATAAGAAAATGGCCGTGGGCATGCGCAGTCGGCTCTGCCATCGGCATAGCCAACTGCGCATGCCTAGAAGTTTGAAGCCAGCGCTGGAAGAAGATGCAAGAAGAGATATCGCTGGAGATTTCTCTCGTAGCATTGGGGACGCCCTCAGTGCAGCGAGAGAACTCATTTGCATACAGAAGAAAACCGGTATTTCTACCGAACGGCGGCGTAGAGAAGACATCTAAAGGTAGGAGAAGAATAGCCTTTCTTAAGGCTATTTTGACGTGTTATCGAGAGAAAAATGTCATTTTAATGATAGAATCCCTTTAAGTGAACTATATTTGAAAAGTGTATACCTATAATATTTGTCTCTCAATATTGATTTGTAATTGGTAATCCCTTTAAAGTATAGCTATAAGACATTTGTCTCCGACAAAGAATACAGGAACATTGTATGATCAGTCAATTGACAGAAACCCAGTCATGATTTCCTGGCTGGGTTTCTGAATAGTTCCAAACCATAGAAAGTTCTAGATTCATGGCTGTATCCATTAGCAACTGATCAATACACAAGACTGTCTCAACTAAGATGATTAGAGAAAATCTTTGAAACTCTGCAATTTTTTTAAATACTAAGTTTAAAAAAATGTTTCAGTTTTAATTGTCTAAACATTAGAGATGAGTGAACACTAAAATGTCCGAGGTTCGAAATCTGATTCGAACGGCCGCACACTGTTTGACTGTTCGAACGGATTTCGAACCCCATTATAGTCTATGGGGGGAAATGCTCGTTTCAGGGGTACGCAAAATTCGATAAAATCATACTTACCAAGTCCACGAGTGACGGTCGGGCTGGATTCTGCTTGAAGTCTTCTCCCGGCGCAGGGTCCCCGCGTCTTCTTCTGGGTGGAATTCACTCTGCCTAGGCATCCGGCCTAGGCAAAGCCGACTGCGCATGCGCGGGCATACACGCACATGCGCAGTCGGCTCTGCCCAGGCCCGACGCCTGAGCAGAGCCGACTGCGCATGCGCGGGCTTACTCGCGCATGCGCAGTCGGTTCTGCCTAGGCTGGATGCCTAGGCAGAGTGAATTCCACCCGGAAGAAGACATGGGGACGCAGCACGGAGAAGACTTCGGAAAGGTAAGAGAAGAACCAGCGTTGATTGGCAATGTATAGCATTCTGCCCATCAACGCTGGTTCTGCATCGAACCTTAAACTTCGAACAGCTAGTAGTGTTCGATCGAGTACGAGTATTTCGAATACCGTAGTATTCGATCGAACACTACTCGCTCATCTCTACTAAACATACAGTATATAAATGGTTATGTTCATGATAAAATCCCTATTCCTGTAAACGTTACTATATTTGCTTTAGGAATCTGTTTTTAGAATATTACTTGTACTATCATTAGAGTCTCTCATGTGGAATACTAACCATCAAGCTTTTTCACATTTATCATAACATCATTGTGTTCCTCATCTTTTTTTTTTTTTTTTTTTTTTTGGCGCCGCCCCCCTGAGGGGCTTGGCTGCCTTGATGCAGTGCTCCAAGCTGGGAGCAAACTTTTCTTTCCTTTTTCATTCTTTTTTCTCTGTATCTTCAAGAATCCGGTAACCAAGCAATCTAGCACTATGAATTAGCAACTATAAATCGAATGGAAGACCCTGTGGAGTATTTTGTTCCTTTGTTTTTCCATTGTAAAGCATGGACAATGACAAGCTAGTTTCCACATGTGCCTGTTACCATCCCCCCAGCTAGGACAGCATGGCTCACCATGCGGCATGGAGGAAAACCTACATGGAAGTGTGGACTTCTTCTTCAAGGAGATGATTTTTGGCGTCAATTGCTGATGCGTGAAAATGCTACAGCTGACTGGTATTTCTTTCTTTTTATTACTGTGGACACGTGGGACTCTGCTACAGCCTGGGAACCATCACCCACCTACCCCAGGAGTTATGGAAGCTTGGCAAGAGAACAGCACCATGTATACCTGGATGGCTTCAGACTTCTTTGGGGCAGTAGAACACAGTGGTAAGGAGGAGGAGGGCTTGTGATGAAGGACATTTGGGGCATTTTTTTTTTGTGGTTAAAAGGACAATAGTGCTGATACAAGATACCGAACTATCAGCTGTGAGCAGGAGATCTCACTACCTACCAAGAACTACTACATGTTATCATAATAGCTGACTATGTCCCCCACCTCTGCAAAAAGTTCTGCTTGTTATATCCACATGCTGTGACCCCCCCCCCTCCTCGTGTCCTACAACCAAGTCGGCTGTATTATTATTATTATTATTATTATTATTATTATTAACATCACTCCGCACAGAGAACTAAATGATCCTGCAGTGTGTCTGTGTTTCTTTCTTTTTTAGTTGCTATGATTCCTAGGATTTCTCTATCTGCCATGAGCTTGTATGTGTTTCTCTCCTGTTATATACTACTGTACCATCTATGAAACTGTATCACTGAAATTTCCCCATTGTGTCTATCTATCTATCTTTCTATCATATTCTCAAGTTGTCAAACTGATAGTAAGTCATATTTACACTATTGTTATGGGCTGTGGATATTTGTCCTGGGAAGGAGTAGTTCTTTATAGTGGCTCATAGAGATTGTGTAGTGAGCTTTATTTATGATGTCCATCTGGTCTAATAGGACATGTATAATTTAACGGGAGACAAGTCATTTAAAGAGTAGAGAGACTCACCTGAGCACGTTATCCCGGCATCTTCTTTATGACCACAGTTATGGTCACCATACTGCTTTTTAGGACAGTCCCAGATGTGCGTCTCATTCCCTACACATTGTACATCATCCAGCCAGATGTCTCCAGTTCCTCTCCCATAATAGGCTTCAGTTGTAGCATTGACAGCATAACCACAACCCAGCTGCTTACACACCACATCTGCATCTGCTTTATCCCAGAAGTCATCACAGATGGTCCCCCATCTTCCTTCATGATAAATCTCCACTCTGCCGGCACATCGGCCACGGCCATTTACCAGTCTCAGCTGTTTACTTTCTGTATTAGAAGAAACATGTATCATTATTGTCAGATGCATGAGAGTACTAGAGTATCCTGTGGTGGGCCCAAACTCTATTACAGTAGTGATCCAGTAGAAGACCTCCAAATATGAAAGATAATAAAGTTTTTGTCATAGGGGTTTTTAGAGGGTGGGTCCCTTGAATAATTTTATCTGGTGATCTCAAGGAAGCTCATTCGGAAAACTGAATATCATAATAGCTTTAAAATACTGTGGAAAAGTTTTTGCCCCTTACACAATTTATTCTATTTTTGCTATCTTGTTGTATTTACTGTAAATGTTTCAAATCAACCTAAATGCTAATATAACAATTATCTTGTTTCGTATGATAGCTAAAAATCTCAGCTTTTATGACACTAGAATGGTTTTAAGTTTTATAACACCAAACGGTAGATTTGTACTAGTTCTGGTTGAGCCAATCTTGAGATTTCAGGATCGGTTTTAAAATCCGATTTCCGATCATTTTCCATTTGAACTCCATCCTGATCCCAATTCTGATCCTAATGCAAGTCAATGGGATTTTTAAAATAATTGTAGATCGGATTTTAAAAACGATACTATTCACTACACAGCATGGAGTCCAAAAATTGAACGCTTTAATTTTTAGACTCCATGCTGTGTAGTGATTAAAAAAAATCCTCTGGCTACTTAGTCTCCCCTGATGTCCACTTACCTACACAGATCACTGCTGCTGCCACTCCACGTTCTTCTCGCTCCTCTTCTCTCTCATTTATATGCCTTCAGAGCACCGTGCGCGCCCTAGCCTCCCTAGGATAGTGTTAGAGATGCTGGGAGTAGGCGGGGCATGTTGTAGCTTAGGAGAGTGTGGGTGGGTACAGGGAGGGGAGACGTTAGTGAAGCACTCACGTCTCCCCTCCCAGTACCCGCCCACACTCTCCTAAGCCACAAGCACCACCTTCTTCCTAGGTCTGTAACACTAATCTGGAAGGCAGGGGCGCGCACAGCGCTCTGAAGACCTGTAAATGAGAGAGAACCGGACCGAGAAGAATGGGAGCGACAGCAGCAGTGGATCTGTGCAGGTAAGTTGAGCGATCAGGATCAGAATTCCGTTCCCGATCTATTTTAGGCAGGATCTGAATCAGATCGCGAATTTTACTCGATCGCCGATTGGGATCCAATCTTTTCCAATCCCGATCGCTCAACACTAGTACTAGTGCTTCCTCTACATTGTTCAGGTCCATCATGGGACCCAAAGGGTAAGTTCACATGGAGTTTTTTGGCCAGGATTTTGAGGCGAATCAATGGGAGCCACTCAGGAGTTTTTTCCGGGAGCCGACTTCCGGAAAAAGAAGCGAGGTGCTCTTTCTTCAGGCCATTTCGCCTCATGATTCATCCTGAAGACACACCCTCCTCCGGATTAGGCCCATTCATTGGCTTAATCTGGAGTGGGGTGCGTGGCTGGATGCCGATGCAGTGCATCGGCTTTCAATCACGGCTACCTGGCTTTTGGATCAGGACCTGAGGTGGCCTCCGCCTCACGTTCCAATCCAAAAAAAATTGTATCTGAACTTACCTAAACTATGGGTTTAGCAGTAACACACCCAACTGAATACAATTGACTGTCATTTTTAAACTTAATCTGATAGAAGAAAAAGTCCTCCATTCAATAATTTTTCCTCTGGCAATTTTCAGATTCTGGAGATGTTTTTGAGGTGCAGATGACATGATTATACAAGTGATTAGATATAGGGGGTAAAGAAAAGGTCAATGGCAGTGGGCATGCTGCCTCAGTATTACGGTAAGACCACAGTACAGAAACATCAGGGTTAGGTCAGTGGTTCAGTCTTTGAAAGATTTAGTTTCAGATAGAGGGAGATATTAGAGATGGCAGAGAGACAGTAACTGATGTTCTGTAGCAATGCAGGGTTAGTCATTGGGGGAGATATATAGTTGGTTGTCATCAGCATAAAGATGATATTGTTATCTGGATGGTTTGTCCAATATGGGCTATGTAAAGTGAAAATAGAAGGGAACCTAGGATCAAGTCAACAGCAAGGGGAAGAGGGAAGTGATAGAACCTGCAAATGATACTCTGAAAGTGCTTCTGAGAGAAAGCAGAAGATGTGCCTCGTGCTTTTACCATTTATTATACCGTTCAATGTACTGAGAAGCTGGAAAAAATGGAATTGGAGAAAAGGTGCGTTTGTTCGACTTTCTTACGTGCTTTGTTTTTTTTTTATGGCGTTCACTATAAAGCCAAAATGACATGTCACCTGTATTTTATGTTGCGGTAGTATTCCAGGAATAACAAAATTATATGGTATTATTTAGATTTTAACCCCTTAACAAAAATCTAAAACTTTGCAAAATTTTTTGTGTTTACTTCGGTTATTCTTGCCTAATATTTGATGGTATAAAACATTTAAGTCTGATAAATATGCACAAAAAGAAGAAAGTACGAAGCGGTGATTTATTTTTGACAGCATTTTATAGATCTACTAGAGGGAGGACCCGGCTTCGCACGGGTATATTACATTTTATGTTTGTGTAGTGGCCCCATAAGAAATGTCCAATTTTGCACTGGTGTATTTTGTATGTGGTTTGCATGTATGTCCATAAGCGTCATGTGATTATGTGTATCTCATTTTGGATATCAGTGAAAAACCTGTGATCAGTTGTTATGGATACCTGGAGTAAAGCTGTATCTAATCCTTCCCCGTGTAGTACTGTGTTTATACGCAAGTACCTAATCCTTGTTGGTGTGGTACTGTGTGCAGATGCACATATCTAATCCTCCGGCGTGTGGTACTGTGTGCAGATGTGTGTATCTAATCCTCCCCCGTATGGCATTGTGTGAATAGGCATGTATCTAATCCTCTGGTAAGTGAAACTGTGTGCAGACGTGCATATCTAATCTTACGGCATGTGGTACTATGTGCAGACATGCGTATCTAATCCTATGGCGTGTGGTACTGTGTGCAGACAGGTGTATCTAATCCTCTGGCATGAGGTACTGTGTGCAGATGCACGTATCTAATCCTCCCCCGTGTGGTACTGTGTGCTGAGACACGTATCTAATTATCTGGCATGTGGTACTGTGTGCAGGCGTGCGTATCTAATCCTCTGGAGTGTGGAACTGTGTGTAGACGCCTGTATCTAATCCTTCGGTATGTGGAACCGTGTGCAGATGCACGTATCAAATCCTTCAGTGTGTGGAACTGTGTGCAGAAGTGCGTATTTAATCCTCTGGTGTGTGGGACTGTGTGCAGACCCGTGTATCTAATCCTCTGGTGTGTGATACTGTGTGCTGATCTGTGTATCTAATCCTCTGATGCGTGTATCTCAGTTTGGATATCAGTGTTGTATTGTGCATGTGGAGTGACCATGTGTATTGCAGTTGGAATATGAGTGAAAGTCTTGCAGGTTTGTATTGGCTAAGGGGGGGGGGGGGCACTGTGTTTGGAATGCTGTATCTCAGCAACGGTACGTCCGAGCGAGTTGGAGTCTCATCTTAAACCTTCCCGGATATCTGAAGTATCTCTGTACCAAATTTGGTGAAGATCGGTCCAGTCGTTTGGTTCGCATTAGAGAACAGACAGACAGACAGGCGGACAGACAGACAGACAGACGGACAGACGGACAGACGGACAGACAGACAGAAATTCATTTTTCTCCCTATCTCCCTATCTTATAAAAATGAATTCTTGTCTGTCTGTCTGTCTGTCTGTCCGTCTGTCTGTCTGTCTGTACTCTAATGCGAACCAAACGACTGGACCGATCTTCACCAAATTTGGTACAGAGATACTTCAGGTATCCGGGAAGGTTTAAGACGAGACTCCAACTCGCTCGGACATACCGTTGCTGAGATACAGCATTCCAAACACAGTGCCCCCCCCCCCCCTTAGCCAATACAAACCTGCAAGTCTTTCACTCATATTCCAACTGCAATACACACGGTCACTCCACATGCACAATACAACACTGATATCCAAACTGAGATACACGCATCAGAGGATTAGATACACAGATCAGCACACAGTATCACACGCCAGAGGATTAGATACACGGGTCTGCACACAGTCCCACACACCAGAGGATTAAATACGCATTTCTGCACACAGTTCCACACACTGAAGGATTTGATACGTGCATCTGCACACGGTTTCACATGCCGAAGGATTAGATACAGGCGTCTACACACAGTTCCACACTCCAGAGGATTAGATACGTGCGTCTGCACACATTTGTACACGCCATAGGATTAGATACACACGTCTGCACACAGTTCCACATTCCAGAGGATTAGATATGCGCGTCTACACATAGTTCCACACGCCAAAGGATTAGATATGCGCCTCTTCACACAATACCACACAAGGGAGGATTAGATACGTGTGTGTGCACACAGTACCACACTTTGGAGGATTAGATACATGCCTCTGCACACAGTACCACAAGGCAGAGAATTAGATACGCGTCTCAGCACACAGTATCACACGGGGGAGGATTAGATATGCACGTCTGCACACAGTACCACACGGGGGAGGATTAGATATGCGCGTCTACACACAGTACCACATGCCATAGGATTAGATATGCGCATCTGCACACAGTACCACATGCCGGGGGATTGGATACACGCGTCTACACACAGTTCCACACGCCGTAGGATTAGATACGCGCCTCTTCACACAATACCACACAGGGGAGGATTAGATACACGTGTCTTCACACAGTTGTACATGCCATAGGATTAGATACACGCGTCTACACACAGTACCACATGCCATAGGATTAGATGCATGCGTCTGCACACAGTTCCACATTCAAGAGGATTAGATATGCGCATCTGCACACAGTTCCACATTCCAGAGGATTAGATACGCACGTCTGCACACAGTTGTACATGCCATAGGATTAGATACACGCGTCTGCACACAGTACCACATGCAGTAGGATTAGATACGCGCGTCTACACATAGTTCCACACGCCAAAGGATTAGATACGTGCCTCTTCACACAATACCACACAGGGGAGGATTAGATACATGTGTGTGCACACAGTACCACACTTTGGAGGATTAGATACATGCCTCTGCACACAGTACCACAAGCCAGAGAATTAGATACGCGTCTCAGCACACAGTATCACACGGGGGAGGATTAGATACGCGTGTTTGCACACAGTACCACACGGGGGAGGATTAGCTACGCGTGTCTACACACAGTACCACATGCCATAGGATTAGATATGCGCATCTGCACACAGTACCACATGCCGGGGGATTGGATACACGCGTCTACACACAGTTCCACACGCCGTAGGTTTAGATATGCGCCTCTTCACACAATACCACACAGGGGAGGATTAGATACACGTGTCTTCACACAGTTGTACACGCCATAGGATTAGATACACGCGTCTGCACACAGTACCACATGCCGTAGGATTAGATACACGCGTCTGCACACATTACCACATGCCGTAGGATTAGATACGCGCGTCTACACACAGTACCACATGCCGTAGGATTAGATACACGTGTCTGCACACCATAGCACATGCCGTAGGATTAGATACGTGCCTCTTCACACAATACCACACAGGGGAGGATTAAATACGTGCGTCTGCAAACAGTACCACACGCCAGAGGATTAGATAAGCGTGTCTGCACACAGTACCAAATTCCGTAGGATTAGATACGCACGTCTGCACACAGTACCACATGCCGTAGGATTAGATACCCACGTCTACACACAGTTCCACATGCCGTAGGATTAGATACGCACCTCTTCACACAATACCGCACAGGGGAGGATTAGATACGTGCAACTGCACACAGTACCACACGCCAGAGTATTAGATACGCGCATCTGCACACAGTACCGCAAGCCAGAGTCATTAGATATGCGCGTCTGCACACAGTTTCACTTACTGGAGGATTAGATACGCGCCTCTTCACACAATACCACACGGGGAGGATTAGATATGTGCATCTGCACAAAGTACCACACCAACAAGGATTGGATACTTGCATCTAAACACAGTACTACACGGGGAAGGATTAGATACAGCTTTACTCCAGGTATCCATAACAACTGATCACAGGTTTTTCACTGACATCCAAAATGAGATACACATAATCACATGACGCTTATGGACACACACACAAACAACATACAAAATACATCAGTGCAAAACTGGACAATTCTTATGGGGCCACTACACAAACATAAAATGTAATATACCCGTGCGAAGCCGGGTCCTCCCTCTAGTATTATAAAAATGAATTTCTGTCTGTCTGTCTGTCTGTCTGTCTGTTCTCTAATGCGAACCAAACGACTGGACCGATCTTCACCAAATTTGGTACAGAGATACTTCAGGTATCCGGGAAGGTTTAAGACGAGACTCCAACTTGCTCGGACGCACCGTTGCTGAGATACAGCATTCCAAACACAGTGCCCCCCCTTAGCCAATACAAACCTGCAAGACTTTCACTCATATTCCAACTGCAATACACACGGTCACTCCACATGCACAATACAACACTGATATCCAAACTGAGATACACGCATCAGAGGATTAGATACACAGATCAGCACACAGTATCACACGCCAGAGGATTAGATACACACGTCTGCACACAGTCCCACACACCAGAGGATTAAATACGCACTTCTGCACACAGTTCCACACACTGAAGGATTTGATGCGTGCATCTGCACACGGTTCCACATGCCGAAGGATTAGATACAGGCGTCTACACACAGTTCCACACTCCAGAGGATTAGATACGCGCATCTGCACACATTTGTACACACCATAGGATTAGATACACGCGTCTGCACAGATTACCACATGCCGTAGGATTAGATACACGCGTCTACACATAGTTCCACACACCGAAGGATTAGATACGCGCCTCTTCACACAATACCACACAAGGGAGGATTCGATACGTGTGTGTGCACACAGTACCACACTTTGGAGGATTAGATACATGCCTCTGCACACAGTACCACAAGCCAGAGAATTAGATACGCGTCTCCGCACACAGTATCACACGGGGGAGGATTAGATACACGCGTCTGCACACAGTACCACACGGGGGAGGATTAGATACGCGCATCTGCACACAGTACCACACGGTGGAGGATTAGATACACGCGTCTACACACAGTACCACATGCCATAGGATTAGATACGCGCGTCTGCACACAGTACCACATGCCGGGGGATTGGATACGCGCGTCTACACACAGTTCCACATGCCATAGGATTAGATACGCGCCTCTTCACACAATACCACACAGGGGAGGATTAGATACACGTGTCTTCACACAGTTGTACACGCCATAGGATTAGATACATGCGTCTGCACACAGTAACACATGCCGTAGGATTAGATACGCGCATCTACACACAGTACCAGATGTAGCATTAGATACGCGTGTCTGCACAAGTACCACTTGCCGTAGGATTAGATACGCGCATCTACACACAGTTCCACACTCCAGAGGATTAGATACGCGCGTCTGCACACAGTTGTACACGCCATAGGATTAGATACATGCGTCTGCACACAGTACCACATGCAGTAGGATTAGATACGCGCGTCTACACATAGTTCCACAAGCGGAAGGATTAGATACGCGCCTCTTCACACAATACCACACAGGGGAGGATTAGATACGTGTGTGTGAACACAGTACCACAGTTTGGAGGATTAGATGCATGCCTCTGCACACAGTACCACAAGCCAGAGAATTAGATACGCGTCTCAGCACAGAGTATCACACGGGGGAGGATTAGATACGCGCATCTACACACAGTACCACATGCCATAGGATTAGATACACGTGTCTACACATAGTTCCACACACCGAAGGATTAGATATGCGCCTCTTCACACAATACCACACAAGGGAGGATTAGATACGTGTGTGTGCACACAGTACCACACTTTGGAAGATTAGATACATGCCTCTGGACACAGTACCACAAGCCAGAGAATTAAATACGCGTTTCCGCACACAGTACCACACGGGGGAGGATTAGATACGCACGTCTACACACAGTACCACATGCCGGGGGATTGGATACGCGCGTCTACACACAGTACCACATGCCATAGGATTAGATACGCGTGTCTGCACACAGTACCACATGCCGGGGGATTGGATACGCGCGTCTACACACTGTTCCACACGCCATAGGATTAGATACGCACCTCTTCACACAATACCACACAGGGGAGGATTAGATACATGTGTATTCACACAGTTGTACACGCCATAGAATTAGATACACACGTCTGCACAGAGTACCACATGCCGTAGGATTAGATACACGCATCTACATACAGTTCCACACTCCAGAGGATTAGATACGCACGTCTGCACACAGTTATACACGCCATAAGATTAGATACACACATCTGCACACAGTACCACATGCTGTAGGATTAGATACGCGCGTCTACACACAGTTCCACACGCCAAAGGATTATATACGCTCCTCTTCACACAATACCACACAGGGGAGGATTAGATACATGCATCTGAACACAGTACCACACTTTGGAGGATTAGGTACATGCATCTGCACACAGTACCACATGCCAGATAATTAGATACGCATCTCACCACACAGTACCACACGGGGGAGGATTAGATATGCGCATCTGCACACAGTACCTCACACCAGGGATTAGATACACCTGTCTGCACACAGTACCACACGCCAGAGAATTAGATACACGCGTCTGCACATAGTACCACATGCTGTAAGATTAGATATGCACGTCTGCACACAGTTTCATTTACCGGAGGATTAGATACGTGCCTCTTCACACAATGCCACACGGGGGAGGATTAGATACACACATCTGTACACAGTACCACACCAACAAGGATTGGATACTTGCGTCTAAACACAGTACTGCATGGGGAAGGATTAGATACAGCTTTACTCCAGGTATCCATAACAACTGATCACAGGTTTTTCACTGATATCCAAAATGAGATACATAATCACATGACGCTTATGGACACACACACAAACCACATACAAAATACACCAGAGCAAAACTGGACAATTCTTATGAGGCCACTACACAAACATAACATGTAATATACCCGTGCGAAGCCGGGTCCTCCCTCTAGTATAATATAGAGAGTAGAGATGAGCGAACACTAAAATGTTCGAGGTTCGAAATTCGATTCGAACAGCCGCTCACTGTTCGTGTGTTCAAACGGGTTTCGAACCCCATTATAGTCTATGGGGAACATATACTCGTTAAGGGGGAAACCCAAATCCGTGTCTGGAGGGTCACCAAGTCCACTATGACACCACAGGAAATGATGCCAACACCTCTGGAATGACACTGGGACAGCAGGGGAAGCATGTCTGGGGGCATCTAACACACCAAAGACCCTCTATTACCCCAACATCACAGCCTAACAACTACACACTTTACACACTCAATACCACCTCTCTGACAGTAGGAAAACACCTTGAAACATGTGTATTTGGCACTTGCAGTGAGGAGAGCTTGTCACCAGCAGTGAATTTGGCCCTTGTAGTAAGTTGAGGTTGGCACCAACATTTGTTTTGAAAATCAGGGTGGATTGAGCCTCTAACCAGCAGAGTTTGGGCAAATTCATGGTGGAGGGAGCCTCTAAAAACCCCAGTTTGGACCAATTCATGGTGGAGGGAGCCTCTAACCAGCCCAGTGTGGGCAAATTCATGGTGGAGGGAGCCTCTAAAAAACCCAGTTTGGACCAATTCATGGTGGAGGGAGCCTCTAACCAGCCCAGTTTGGGCAAATTCATGGTGGAGGGAGCCTCTAAACAGCCAAGTTTTGGGAAATTCATGGTGGAGGGAGCCTCTAAAAACCCCAGTTTGGACCAATTCATGGTGAAGGGAGCCTCTAAACAGCCCAGTTTGGACCAATTCATGGTGGAGGGAGCCTCTAAACAGCCAAGCTATGGGAAGTTCATGGTGGAGGGAGCCTCTAACCAGCCCAGTTTGGACCAATTCATGGTGGAAGGAGCCTCTAAAAACCCCAGTTTGGACCAATTCATGGTGGAGGGAGCCTCTAAACAGCCAAGTTTTGGGAAATTCATGGTGGAGGGAGCCTCTAAACAGCCAAGTTTTGGGAAATTCATGGTGGAGGGAGCCTCTAAACAGCCAAGTTTTGGGAAATTCATGGTGGAGGGAGCCTCTAAACAGCCAAGTTTTGGGAAATTCATGGTGGAGGGAGCCTCTAAAAACCCCAGTTTGGACCAATTCATGGTGAAGGGAGCCTCTAAACAGCCCAGTTTGGACCAATTCATGGTGGAGGGAGCCTCTAAACAGCCAAGCTATGGGAAGTTCATGGTGGAGGGAGCCTCTAAAAACCTCAGTTTGGACCAATTCATGGTGGAGGGAGCCTCTAAACAGCCAAGTTTTGGGAAATTCATGGTGGAGGGAGCCTCTAAAAACCCCAGTTTGGACCAATTCATGGTGGAGGGAGCCTCTAAACAGCCAAGCTATGGGAAGTTCATGGTGGAGGGAGCCTCTAACCAGCAGAGTTGTGGGAAATCAGGGTGGAGGGAGCCTCTAACCAGCAGAGTTGTGGGAAATCAGGGTGGAGGGAGCCTCTAACCAGCAGAGTTGGGGGAAATCAGGGTGGAGGGAGCCTCTAACCAGCAGAGTTGGGGGAAATCAGGGTGGAGGGAGCCTAGTATTAGCAGAATTGTGCAATGCTTATGGTGGATGAGTATGAGGATGCGGAGGAATTGGAGAGGTTGAGCACCGACATGGAGTTTCATGTTGGGGTGCTTTACACAGGTGGGCACGAAAATGAAGGCTCTATCCAGTGGTGGTTCATTTTTATCAAAGTGAGCCGGTCGGCACTCTCAGCTGACAGACGGGTGCGCTTAAAATCACAACAATAAACCAATTGAGTAAAACCCAAAAAAATATAGATAACTGCGCTGAACCAATGTTCAAAAACACGATTTTTTATTGAAGACACCTATTAAAAAACACACAACGCTGATATGCCAGCGTTTCGGGGGTAACCACCCCCTTTCTCAAGTGATACAAGGTATGGAGCAAAGTTGAACCTGTGGTCCAATGATAGGCAGGCCTGCAGTGCTCGATCCTGTGTCTGTCAATACACAAATTTTACTCAATTGGTTTATTGTTGTGATTTTGGCTGCTCCCCCCTACCAAGGGGGCGGTGATAGAACTGCTGCTCATAGGAACCTTTTTATTTGTATATATATTTTTTTGCTTTATTGTGGTATAGCCACTTTTATTGTAGATCAGCTCAATGCAAAAAAAGTTTTATATTTATATAAGACGGGTGCACTTGTCAGTGATGATGCCACCAGCTGCACTGAACACCCTCTCAGATAGGACGTTGGCGGCAGGACAGGACAGCACCTCCAAGGCATATAGGGCAAGTTCAAGCCACAGGTCCAACTTCGACACCCAATACGTGTAGGGCGCAGAGGGGTCGGAGAGGACAGGGCTGTGATCGGAAAGGTATTCCCGCAACATGTGCCTATACTTCTCACGCATGGTGACACTAGGACCCTCCGTGGTGGCACTTTGGCGAGGGGGTGCCATCAAGGTGTCCCAGACCTTAGACAGTGTGCCCCTCGTTTGTGTGGACCGGTGAGAACTTGGTCGCCTACTGGAGGAACTGCCCTCCCTGCCACCAACGTCACATGCTGGAAACATCTCCATCATATTCTGCACCAATTGCTTGTGGCAAGCATTGATGCGATTGGCCCTCCCCTCTACTGGAATAAAAGAGGAGATGTTGTTTTTATACCGGGGGTCAAGGATAGCAAAGATCCAGTACTGGTTGTCCTCCATGATTTTGACAATACGCTTGTCGGTTGTAAAGCACCCCAACATGAACTCAGCCATGTCTGCCACAGTGTTAGTTGGCATGACTCCTCTGGCCCCACCGGAAAGTTCAATCTCCATTTCCTCCTCATCGTCCATGTCTACCCATCCGCGCTGCAACAATGGGACGATTCGAAGTTGCCCGGAAGTCTCCTGTATCACCATCACATCATCGGACAACACTTCTTCCTCCTCCTCCTCCTCCTCCATTAAACGCGATGAAGCGGACAGATGTGTGGACCTACTCTCCAGCTGTGACGGATCGTATGCTATCCCTGACTCCTCTGTCAATCAGGGATTCTCTCAGAACACACAAGAGAGGGATTGTAAGGCTCACCATCGCATCCTCAGAGCTCACCCTCCTGGTGGACTCCTCAAACACTCGTAGGATGTCACAAAGGTCTCTCATCCATGGCCACTCATGGATGAGAAACTGAGGCAGCTGACTTTGTGGCACCCTAGGGTTTTGTAGCTGGTATTCCATCAAAGGTCTCTGCTGCTCAACCACTCTATTCAACATCTGAAACGTTGAGTTCCAGCGTGTGGGGACGTCGCACAAAAGCCGGTGTTGTGGCACATGCAGGCGTTGCTGGAGAGATTTTAAGCTAGCAGCGGCTACTGTCGACTTGCGAAAGTGGGCGCACATGCGCCGCACTTTCACCAGTAGCTCTGGAACATTGGGGTAGCTCTTTAGGAAACGTTGCACCACTAGGTTGAAGACGTGGGCCAGGCATGGAACATGTTGGAGTCCGGCAAGCTCCAGAGCTGCTACCAGGTTCCGGTCGTTATCACAAACGACCATGCCTGGGCCCAGGTGCAGCGGCTCAAACCATATTGCCGTCTCATCGAGAAGGGCATCCCTCACCTCGGAGGCAGTGTGCTGTCTGTCCCCCAAGCTGATCAGCTTCAGCACGGCCTGCTGACGTCTACCAACGCCAGTGCTGCAACGTTTCCAACTCGTAGCTGGGGTCAATCTAACAGCGGAGGAGGAGGCGGTGGCGGAGGAGGAGGCGGTGGAGGAGGAGGAGGGGGGTGTTCTTCTCGTGTCCCTGCCAGGAATGTTAGGCGGGGAGATGAGGTACACCGGGCCAGTTTGGGAAGCTGTCCCAGCCTCAACTACATTCACCCAGTGTGCTGTCAATGAAATGTAGCGTCCCTGTCCACATGCACTTGTCCACGCGTCGGTGGTCAAGTGGACCTTTGTGCAAAGCGCGGAACTAAGGGCCCGCCTGATGTTGAGTGACACGTGCTGGTGCACGGCGGGGACGGCACACCGGGAGAAGTAGTGACGGCTAGGGACGGCATAGCGAGGTGCCGCAGTTGCCATCAGGTCCAGGAAGGCGGGAGTTTCAACAAGCCGGAACGCCAACATCTCCTGGGCCAGCAGTTTAGCGATGCTGGCGTTCAAGGCTTGCGCGTGTGGGTGGTTAGCGGTGTATTTCTGCCGCCGCTCCAATGTCTGAGAGATGGTGGGTTGTTGTAAAGAAGCGCCTGATGGTGCCTTTGATGGTGCAGGAGAAGGAGATAAGACAGGAACAGGGGAGAATGAGGAAGAAGTCAACAAAGTGGCAGAGGCAGATGAAGTGGTGTCCTGGCTCGTCCTCTGGAGTGCATCGCCAGCAAAGTGAGCAGTGGCAGTGGCAGAGGCAGAGGCAGTGGCGTGAACGGCAGGCGGCCTTTGTCCTGCCGTTGCTGCCTGCCACTGATTCCAGTGCTTGGATTCCAAATGACGGTGCATTGAAGTGGTGGACAGGTTGCTCTTCTCAGAGCCCCTAATCAATTTCGAGAGGCAAATTGTGCAGACAACACTATATCTGTCCTCGGCGCATTCCTTGAAAAAACTCCACACCTTCGAGAAACGTGCCCTCGAGGTGGGAGTTTTTCGGGGCTGGGTACGAACTGGAACATCTTGGGAGATTCCGGGTGTGGCCTGGCTTCGCCTAAGCTGCTGACCTCTGCCTCTGCCTCTAGCTACCCTTTTTGGTGCTGCACCTGCCTCAACATCCACACTACTTTCCCCACTTGACATCCCCCCTGTCCAGGTCGGGTCAGTGTCCTCATCATCCACCACTTCCTCTTCCAACTCCTGTCTCATCTCCTCCTCCCGCACAATGCGCAGGTCAACTGGATGCCCTGACGGCAACTGCGTCACATCGTTGTCGATGAGGGTGGGTTGCTGGTCATCCACCACCAAATCGAACGGAGATGGAGGAGACTCTAGTGTTTGAGCATCTGGGCACAGATGCTCCTCTGTTAGGTTCGTGGAATCGCGACATGGAGGGGCAGGTTGAGGGACAATGAAAGGAGCGGAGAACAGCTCTGGGGAGCAGGGACAGTTGGGGTTATTGTTCTGTGAAGCTTGGGAATGTTGGGAGGAAGGAGGACAAGACTGTTGGGTAATAGGAGGAGAGGAGGCAGAGCCTGACTGGCTGCTGGACAATGTGCTGTAAGCGTTATCCGACAGCCATTGCAAGACCTGTTCCTGGTTCTCGGGCCTACTAAGGTTTGTACCCTGCAGTTTAGTTAATGTGGCAAGCAACCCTGGCACTGTGGAGTGGCGCAATGCTTGCTGCCCCACAGGAGTAGGCACGGGATGCCCTGTGGCTTCACTGCTACCTTGCTCCCCAGAACCATTCCCCCGACCTCGCCCACGGCCTCGTCCACGTCCCTTTCCGGGAGCCTTGCGCATTTTGAATTCCCAGTCAGGAACTGGCACTATATGGCAGTAGCAAGAAATGAGGGTATTTGTAACCCCAATATATTCTTTGAATTCCCAGTCAGACAATGGCACTATATGGCAGTAGCAAGAAATGAGGGTATTTGTAACCCCAATATATTCTTGGAATTCCCAGTCAGACAATGGCACTATATGGCAGTAGCAAGAAATGAGGGTATTTGTAACCCCAATATATTCTTTGAATTCCCAGTCAGAAACCGGCACTATATGTCAGTGGCAGGACTTGAAGGTATTTGTAACCCCAATATATTCTTGGAATTCCCAGTCAGACAATGGCACTATATACCAGTAGCAAGAAATGAGGGTATTTGTAACCCCAATATATTCTTGGAATTCCCAGTCAGACAATGGCACTATATGGCAGTAGCAAGAAATGAGGGTATTTGTAACCCCAATATATTCTTTGAATTCCCAGTCAGACAATGGCACTATATGGCAGTAGCAAAAATAGTGGGTGTATATATCCCCAATTTTATTGCTAGGGGACTTGAAGAGTATTTCTGGGGTGAAGGTGGGGGGGCACACCGTTGGAACGGGGATCGGGGGTGTATATATAGGGTATACGGGAATACACTGTCAGTGTATTCCATTCAGGATCCGCGGAAAGCTGGGTTGCGGCGATTGAGCCTGTCAGTGCCACGTTACACTGACAAGCTTCTCCCTGGAATTTAGCTCTTATAAGAGCTGTTGTGGTTGTCTTCTCCTTCCTATTCTAGCCTGTCCCTGCCTACCCAGAATCTGATCCCTAGCTAAGTGGACTGAAGCCTTCGTTCTCGGTGAATTGCAAGCTCAGAATGACGCGAACCTGGGCGTCGCTGTTCTTTTAAATTAGAGGTCACATGTTTTCGGCAGCCAATGGGTTTTTCCTACTTTTTTCAATGTCACCGGTGTCGTAGTTCCTGTCCCACCTACCCTGCGCTGTTATTGGAGCAAAAAAGGCGCAAGGGAAGGTGGGAGGGGAATCGAGTAATGGCGCACTTTACCACGCGGTGTTCGATTCGATTCGAACATGCCGAACAGCCTAATATCCGATCGAACATGAGTTCGATAGAACACCGTTCGCTCATCTCTATTAGAGAGATATCACAATATCTCATTTCACTATTATTTTGGAGCTACTATACCTGAGCAGATGACTTCTAAATCCTCCTCCTGGCCGCTCCATGATTCAGTAACAGAACAATCTGTCAGTCGGGTCTCATTCCCCTGACAATTCCCTCTGAGATACACATGGCCATTGCTTGTTGTCAGGGCTGTGATAATAAATGTACCAACTACATGACCACAATGTAATTCTCTGCACACAACCTGAACCCCATTCCTGCTCCATTGGTCAGTGACAGCTCTGCTCCATGTATTATTATGTGTGAGAATCTCCAGTCTTCCTGCACAGTGATCCTCTCCACCCATCAGCCTCATTTTCTCCTCTATTCCTGTAGATATATAATATAGATATAACATAACATATGCCATTATAGGTGTCTAATAGAATCAGTTCCAGAGAGTTCAGACATATCCTCAATTTCTGGTCCGAAATTTACTATGGAGTTTACAGTTTTGAGGAGGGAAGGGGTTAGCATAAACTGTGCTATTAAAATGCTGAAAGTGATGACATATAACATTTTTGTGTTAAAATCTGTGACTTTATTTATATGTAGCCCACATTTATTATGTGAAATATTATAAAATATCACATCATGAGTCACAAATAGACTTCTGATGACTGGTGTTTTTTCTGAGTCCCAACCATATAGCAGAAAAATATGCACAGCAAATTGCTTCAATTTCCAAAACCGTTGCGATTAGAGATGAGCGAGTAGTTAAATATTCGATATTCGTTTCGAGTAGCCCCTCAATATTCGACTACTCAAATCGAATATTGAATTCGATTATACTCTATGGGGGAAAAATGCTCGTTTCAGGGGTAGGCAACGTTCAATCAAGTTGAACTTACCAAGTCCACGAGTGAGGGTCGGGCTGGATTCTCCAAGAAGTCTTCTCCGTGCAGCGTCCCCGCGGCGTCTTCCGGCTCTTCATTCACTCTGCCAGGCATCGGGCCTGGGCAGAGCCGACTGCGCATGCCCGTACTACAAGAAAATGGCTGATTACAGTCAAAGCGGCCATTTTCTTGTAGCGCGG
The DNA here is from genome assembly GCF_031893055.1 of Leptodactylus fuscus. Taxonomy (NCBI): domain Eukaryota; kingdom Metazoa; phylum Chordata; class Amphibia; order Anura; family Leptodactylidae; genus Leptodactylus; species Leptodactylus fuscus. Next base: position 133,425,062 of record NC_134271.1, read on the forward strand.
GGATGCACAGTCAGCTCTGCCCAGGCCCGATGCCTGGCAGAGTGAATTCAGAGCCGGAAGATGCCGCGGGGACGCTGCACGGAGAAGACTTCTAAAGGTAGGAGAAGAACCAGCGTTGAGTGGCCGACTGTATAGCATTCAGCCAATCAATGCTGGTTCTGCATCTAATTTTTCCATTCAAACAGCAAGTAGTATTCAATCGAGTACGAGTATTTCAAATACCGTAGTATTTGATCGAATACCTACTCGATCGAATACTACTCGCTCATCTCTAGTTGTGATGTATTTCTGCTGCGGTGGGGCCTTAGCCTTAGTATTTTCTGACTAACTAAAAGTAGAGAAACCAGAGGTCAAGAAAGGTGTATAAAAATACACTTATATTCACTCACCTCTTGTTGGTTCTGAGTCATCTTCCCAGGGCATCCTATGTGTGTTGCAGCTCTGTCCCTAATGTCATTGGCCCTAGGTCACTACTCAACACTGCGACTAGGCTTGAGTGGTCATGTAGGTGATGTAGACTTCTTGATGCTTTAATGATACAGTATTTGTCATAGTTGCAAAGCGTCATGATGTCACTATCCCACATGTGAACCCTGAAGCCTAATCACAGGCTGAAAGCCACAGCGGAGCCCAGAAAAGGTGACTATATGTGCAGTGACCAGATGGAAGGTGACGCTACAGTTGGGTTTGCGGAGTGCAGACAGTACAGACATATCACGGTCTCTGGGCACCAGAACACAGCGCTGGTGCTGTCCCACGTTACCACCACTGGTATCTGTGATGAGGGGGATGCACAAATGTTGGTGGTGATTGTTCCCATGGGCGCTTCCCCTATACTGTGCTGACTGGTGGTGTTCGGGGTGCCTTGATGTTGTTAATGCAGTGTCACACATAGAAACCGTTGTGACGTTGAAACAGAGTTGAACTTTTACTTAAAACTCTTCCATGGGTGCGGAGGCACAAATGCTTAAACAGCTTCTTCAGTACACAATAACAGGGGACACCTGGTGACACAGCAAAGTCCTGGGGTGCAGGATAGATTTGATGAAAGGTGTTCCTAGCATTTTAAACTTCAAGTGTTACAGCCTTAAGGTGCATCTGGGTTTCTATTTGGCTTATAGGAGGATGCCCACCACACATACTAGCACACAATATTCTCACGCATGTTATGTGGTCCTGATAGCTCAGAGTTTCGGGGTACACTAATCAGGGTGGTGGATGTTCCACAGGTCTGGCCTTGGCTCTTGCATCCTGTGGTACTTGCTATGGAGCTCATGTTCCAGAATGTTCTCTCCACAGGCTCATGCTTACAAGGTGATGCCTGACCTCCTTCAGGGCGATGTCTAGGCAGACAGGGGACAGGAGCTTGGGAATAGTTGGAGTATGTCTGCTCTCTGACCTTACTGGTCTGTCTAGAACTTCAGATCCCTGCACTAAGCTTTCTGTTTATTTCACAGGACTTCACAACGCCACCATCTTCTCCCTAACACCACAATCTCCTCACTAACACACAGGAAGTTCCCTGCATTACAACAAGAACTTCAATGACTGTCTCTCTGCTGTAGCTAAAATAATGTCTTCTGAAATGTTCAAAGATCAGACTACTGCTATTTCCATCAATTACTAACTGACCTAACCCAGATAGGTTTGGTAGGGTGGATTTCAGCATGTCAGGGCTTTTATTAGCATATTGTGATAGTGTGTTGGGGATTATTAACTAAATTGGAGATGGAGTATAGACACTGTATATCATCTTGTGCCACACAATTCTAGATATGTCCAGCCAACCAGAAAGGTAAGGGAGGATGCACCTGTATATGAATAATGGAAGACACATCTGTATATGTATAAGGGAGGATATGTATAATAAAGACCAATATTCAATGCCTCTTACCTGTACATATAACACCACCAGTATCTGATGATGGACATTTCCTATTTCCGAGTGCAGTTATATTACAGTCTCCCAGGTGGTCTTCTGTACCTGTACAATGGAATCTATATGTGGTGATGACATTATAGCTCCCAAAATGTCCTCCACCTGGTACAGAGACAGCAACTCCACATTTCATTTGCCTGCAGAGTACATTAGCCTCTTGTAGAGTCCAATGAGAGCTGCACACGGCCATCCATCGTCCTTCATATAAGACCTCCACTCTCCCAGAACACTTCTGACCACCATTCACAAGTCTGTAGCTATTAAATAAACCTAAAAAAACATCAAAAGCATAAAACATAATGTGACAAACAAAAATCAAGTAAACAAAGTATAGTAAATATGTCTATGCTCTATTCACAAAAACTAACTACGATCTAAACATATCACTGCACTGGCTTCCTAATTACATCATGGAAGTCAGATTTGCATATTCTTCCCATGTTCCTTTGCAGTGGAGCGCTCATGGCTTAATAAGACTCCACACACCTAAATGGTGGTTCTTTCCCTATGGAGTAAGGATATCCCCTCAACCCGGTCTAAGCTTCTCACCTCTGCCAGATCAGTCCTCTCTGCACCAAGCTTATGAGATGCAAGATCATCGAAACATCTGTCCTTGGCTGAGAGACGGTACTTGGTAAAATCCCAACATCATTGCAAACAAAGGCCTCTGAGAAGGTTGTCATGATGTTAAAGGGAGCGCCCTCTATTGGTTTGCTTGACTGAGACTCTGTCTTCTTAATTACATCATGGAAGATAGACTTGCACATTCTCAGTGAGCGCCCTCTATTGGTGTGCATTCTTGAGGCACTGGCTTCCTAATTACATCGTGGAAGTCAGCTTTGCATATTCTTAAAATGTTATAGGCATTCTAACTGTACATTGGATGAGAGGTGAAGGCTAAGGTCCTTAGTTACAAAACATTGGGTGGGTGACCATAGATGGTCATATACAGTCCTATGAAAAAGTTTGGGCACCCCTATTAATCTTAATCATTTTTAGTTCTAAATATTTTGGTGTTTGCAACAGCCATTTCAGTTTGATATATCTAATAACTGATGGACACAGTAATATTTCAGGATTGAAATGAGGTTTATTGTACTAACAGAAAATGTGCAATATGCATTAAACCAAAATTTGACCGGTGCAAAAGTATGCGCACCTCAACAGAAAAGTGGCATTAATATTTAGTAGATCCTCCTTTTGCAAAGATAACAGCCTCTAGTCGCTTCCTGTAGCTTCTAATCAGTTCCTGGATCCTGGACCATTCCTCTTTACAAAACAATTCAAGTTCAGTTAAGTTTGATGGTCGCCGAGCATGGACAGCCCGCTCTCAAATGATCCCACAGATGTTCAATGATATTCAGGTCTGGGGACTGGGATGGCCATTCCAGAACATTGTCATTGTTCCTCTGCATGAATGCCTGAGGATTTGGAGCGGTGTTTTGGATCATTGTCTTGCTGAAATATCCATCCCTGGCGTAACTTCAACTTCGTCACTGATTCTTGAACATTATTCTCAAGAATCTGCTGATACTGAGTGGAATCCATGCGACCCTCAACTTTAACAAGATTCCTGGTGCCGGCATTGGCCACACAGCCCCAAAGCATGATGGAACCTCCACCAAATTTTACAGTGGGTAGCAAGTGTTTTTCGTGTAATGCTGTTTTTTTTGGATGCCATGCATAACGCCTTTTTGTATGACCAAACAACTCAATCTTTGTTTCATCAGTCCACAGGACCTTCTTCCAAAATGAAGCTGGCTTGTCCAAATGTGCTTTTGCATACCTCAGGTGACTCTGTTTGTGGCGTACGTGCAGAAACGGCTTCTTTCTCATCACTCTCCCATACAGCTTCTATTTGTGCAAAGTGCGCTGTATAGTTGACCGATGCACAGTGACACCATCTGCAGCAAGATGATGCTACAGCTCTTTGGAGGTGGTCTGTGGATTGTCCTTGACTGTTCTCTCCATTCTTCTTCTCTGACTTTCTGATATTTTTCTTGGCCTGCCACTTCTGGGCTTAACAAGAACTGTCCCTGTGGTCTTCCATTTCCTTACTATGTTCCTCACAGTTGAAACTGACAGGTTAAATCTCTGAGACAACTTTTTGTATCCTTCCCCTGAACAACTATGTTGAACAATCTTTGTTTTCAGATCATTTGAGAGTTGTTTTGAGTAGCCCATGATGCCACTCTTCAGAGGAGATTCAAATAGGAGAACAACTTTCAATTGGCCACCTTAAATATCTTTTCTCGTGATTGGATACACCTGGTTATGAAGTTCAAAGCTCAGTGAGGTTACAAAACCAATTTTGTGCTTCAGTAAGTCAGTAAAAAGTAGTTAGGAGTATTCAAATCAATAAAATGATAAGGGTGCCCATACTTTTGCACTAGTCAAATTTTGGTTTAATGCATATTGCACATTTTCTGTTAGTACAATAAACCTCATTTCAATCCTGAAATATCACTGTGTCCATCAGTTATTAGATATATCAAACTGAAATGGCTGTTGCAAACACCAAAATTTTTAGAACTAAAAATGATTAAGATTAATAGGGGTGCCCAAACTTTTTCATAGGACTGTACTTTGTCCCCAACCAGACAGATTTACATCCTCGAGAAACTGTATTCATTCAATGTTATGTTCAATTGTGAATGATATCTGGATATACTGTGTAACTGTTGGTGATGCAAAGTGCTTAATTTTATATGGCCTATCCTCAGCATAGGTCAGAAATACCTGACAGGCAGGGGGCCTACAGCCCCAGCACCCTGTTTTCTTTTCTATTATAACAAGGGGAGTCTAGGGGGATGGGGTGGGGCGTAGAAGAAAGGAATTAAATCCAGGGAAGGTTTGGAACATATCCCATAACTGACAAACCACTTGAGAGTGAGTATAGTGTGAGTGTAGTTCCGACATCATGTTCTCCATATGTAGTATGTGTAGGATTTCTCGAATCTGGTCTCCGACTGTCAGAGTTAGGGGACTCTTCCATAGAGCGATCACAGTGTGAGCTGCAAGTAGCATGACGCCACCAAAGACCAAAAAGGTTTCTTAATTTTGTGAGAAGACAGAGATATTAGGTGGGTGGCTGGGGAGTCCTTTAGCATCACACCAATTACTTTCTGTATTATGGTGAAAAAAACAGGGGCATGACCATAATAGAACTCAGTTCCTTAAAAACTATGGGGGTAATCCATCCAGGAGACCTAAGAGTATAATAATAGCACCTGCTCTAGGGGGTCTCTTGGTAGCATATACCACTGTGTGTGGCCACTGTTGAGCATATAACACTGTGTGGAGGCCACTGTGGGCATATAATACTGTTTAAGTCCACTGTAGGGAACATATTATACTGTGTGTGGCCACTGTTGAGCATATAACACTGTGTGGAGGCCACTGTGGGCATATAATACTGTTTAAGTCCACTGTAGGGAACATATTATACTGTGTGGGGTCACTGTGGAGCATATTATACTGTTTGGGGTCCTTTCACTATTCACATCACATGCCATCCGTTTTATTGCAGTTGTGCACCATTGCTACAGACTGTAATAACATCACATGGTCATTATAAAACAGATAATGAGCAATGTAAATAGTGAAGGGGACCAGTGTTTGCAAAAGCACCACATGATCTTCAAAGAGTTAATCAGCAGGGGCTCAGGGTGTTAGATCCCCACTGATCTCTTACATCTCTTAGAATGCTAGGACCCTGAAAATCAGCTGCTGTAGTATTGTTTACATGCTGAGCACTGCACTGCTCACTCACCATATTCTTTAGAACTACAAATGTGGGTAAAAATGCTGTATCTGTTTCAAGTATCTAAGATACCACTGTAGTACCCGTAACTGTCACTATCAAGAATTCACTGTAGGTAGGGACACCGGACAAAAGTTTGCAGCGGGGCCCACAAGACTTTATTTCCGCCATTGCCTAGAGGTTGCGCAGTGCTGCTGGTAGGATTGCAGCATCTAAAAGGATGAGACTGTCCACATGTAGCATGGAAAAATTGCTTTTATCAAAGTGAATTGGACATGGATCTGTGAGGATTTTCAATCGCCTCCGGCTGATGCTTCCGAATAATTGTGTCAATCTATCATCATCTTCAATTTACTGTACTACTGTGGATGCTAGCTGTTCCTAAACAGCTAACACCACATATTATACCCCTTTGCACTCCCACAAATGTAGCAACAGGTACCCCTACTACCTCCGCTCTGACATGTCCAATAGCCTGGAACATCATATTATGCCCTGCTTCATAGCCACAAATGTTGCCACAGCTTCTACCACAGCAACTACTCAGCCAGACATGTCCTGAGACCTGATCCTTCATATCATGGCCTACCACTACCACACACATTACCACTGCTGTATTGTGCCAACCACTACTGCCCTCACTGAGACAGATATGTCCTGCATCCTGATCCATCATATTACACTATTATGCTGCAATACCACGTTGCTTTTTGCAATATAACTTCCATTTGTGCCTAAAAAACCTTGGGTAAGCACCTTTGTTCCAAAAAATGGGTAATTTTTGTAGTGTATTAAATGTTAAATGCATAAAAGAGTGTATGCATAAAAGCAGCGTATGGTTAAAGTTGGAGTTTTTATCCACTTTTTTTTTCATAGACATGCGTTACATTCACTTTGACACAACTTTGGCTGTATTTCCTTAGAGAGATAGAGATTGGATAGATAGATAGATAGATAGATAGATAGATAGATAGATAGATAGATAGATAGATAGATAGGTTCCTAAGAGCCCTAAGAGTGTTCTAGACCATTTTTAAGCCAATTTACATTGTGGTTTATACCGAATTTCTTCGACCCATAACAAATCTTGGTCCTGAACTACCCGAACCCGATACTAAACAAATTTTGAGAGGTTGTCCCATCTCTAGTATAATATTACAGACCTTTGCACTGGATAGATGGAGGACTTTCTTTGGTGCAAGCTCCTTCTCCAGTTATTTTTAAGCAGTCATTCAACTTGGACTCATTACCAACACAATGGATCTTCTCTGTCCATATTGGTCCAGGTCCTCTTGTATAGGTCAGTAATGATGGCACTGCTTCTCCACATTGAAGTTCCTTACATAGTACATTGGCCGCTCTAAGATCTGAGTCAATCTCGCAGACAGATCCCCAAGTGTTACCAACATGTGCCTCTAAATGTCCTGAGCAAGCACTTGGACCATCGACTAGTCTGTATTCTCTGTGACCTGAGGATAAATCACAATTTACTGAGCACATCACTGTACTGGATACTTTATACATTAGACCTAATGAATATAAAAATCTAAGAATATTACCTTAATAATCATTTGTCCCTTCGATCATCTCAATATCAGTATAAAATATGAGCCATTGGTTGTACATACTGTGTTAGTGATGCAAGTCATTTTCTTTTAGGATTAGAGAGGGGGGCGAATAGCATGAGATTCATTTTGATGAATATTTAATGAAAATGGACCACTGTATAAGTAATGCTACCGCTTGTGTCACCCCCCCCCCCCCTCTACCCCATAGATCGTAAACTCTTGCGAGCAGGGCCCTCAGTCATGTTGAGTGAATTGACTATTTCTCTTTAATGTATCTCTTTGTCTTTACTTGAACCCTACATTTTGTAAACTGCTGTAGAATATGTTGCCGCTATAAAAATAAACTGTATTATTATTATTATTATTATTATTATTATTATTATTAGAGATGAGCGAGTAGTATTCGATCGAGTAGGTGTTCGATTGAATACTACGGTATTCGAAATACTCGTACTCGATCGAACACTACTAGCTGTTCGAAGTTTAAGGTTCGATGCAGAACCAGCATTGATTGGCAGAATGCTATACATTCTGCCAATCAACGCTGGTTCTTCTCTTACCTTTAGAAGTCTTCTCCGCACTGCGTCCCCGCGGCGTCTTCCGGCTGGAATTCACTCTGCCTAGGCATCCAGCCTAGGCAGAGCCGACTGCGCATGTGGGGGCATGCCCTCGCATGAGCAGTCGGCTCTGCTCAGGCGTCGGGCCGGGCAGAGCCGACTGCGCATGTCCGCGCATGACCACGCATGCGCAGTCGGCTCTGCCTAGGCCCCGATGCCTAGGCAGAGTGAATTCCAGCCGGAAGAAGCCCCGGGGGCGCTGCGGCGGGAGAAGACTTCAAGGAGAATCCAGCCCCCCCATAGACTATAATGGGGTTCAAAATCTGTTCGAACAGCTGAACAGTGTGCAGCTATTCGAATCGGATTTCGAACCTCGGACATTTTAGTGTTCGCTCATCTCTGATTATTATTATTATTATTATTATTATTATTATTATTATCATCATCATTATTCTTGAGGTTTGGACATACAGTTTATCTCAAACGTTTATTACTATTATTATATTCTGGGTTGTTCTCAAACCCCAGAGTACAAAAGGTGGAGGCGTAATGTATTTGAGTAAAAATAGAAGTTATACTCACACTGCCCCTCCTCTCCTGGTGAGATTCATGATATTAGTGTGCCCGATGCGACTGCTGAGGACCAGCCTCTGCAGTGATCCAGGGGCATACAACATCAACCAGTGGCCAGAAGAGGCTTGAATAGGACATTGGCATATTTTTTTTAATACTTCGCTTGAACCTACATCTATTATACTATAGGGTATGAAAAAACCCTAGAGTATGATAATGTCACTTCTGGTTCTATTCAAACAAGTTCAAATCAAACCGAAGCGGAGCATCACTTCGTCCGAACACCAGGCAAAACAACTCTTCAGAGGTTCACCTTAATAGTGAGGATCCATTCTTCAATAACAAGTGGGAAAAGGCTTTGTCTAAGTGGTCCTGAACACGTAAGGAATTGTTAATATAAGCAGAGATTTTTTTTCAGATTAGCACAGGTTAAAAATGTTTTGCCGTTATAATGTCAGCAGTTTGCATGTATATTGGGTAACCAATAAAAACCCCTTAAGAAATGGAGATTTTTCAGATTAGCAGAGGCAGAATCAATGTTTTGCAGTTAGAATGGCAGTTGGTATGTATTTAATGAAAAAAAAAAAAAAAAACGTTGCTAAAGATTTTTCACAGGATTGGCTTTGTCAGTAAAAACAATGTATGACTGTCTGTGGACAGTCACAGAACAATAGAACACTGTTCTATTACAAAAACAGACTTAGGGAAAATTAGATTATTGACAATAAAAGGAATAACTGTTTAGTTTGTATCACAATAGTCACAGGCTCATACAGTGCAGAAATTCTCCCTCCCTCACTCCTATGATTTATTTCACTGTTTTCTTGTAATTGATTAAATATGACTAAACTTTGTTCTACTTCTCCTACTCCTCTGATTTTGTAGTTTATTGCAAGTTTTACTGCTGTATCCTGATAGAAAATGTAATAATTTTCTTGGATAGTGCATTAATGAATAGCATGTCTATCCCCTAGCTTATCTGTGACTAAATTGTCTCTTCTTTATCCCAACAACATCTTATTTTCTGTATGTGACATTAACATTGTAAGGAGTCCACCTATGAATGATTATTGGCTGAGAGGTTCAGAAGTTGCCAGGACCCCACACACATGTATCTCCTTTGTTTTTTCACTGGGCAATGCATGTTCTGGTGGCCATTTTAGTTCATCCAAGACAAATCACAAAGTATTCTTTTTTTTTTTTTAACTGAACAATTTGGAATATTTGTGTCAAATACATCTCTTAATAAATCGGTTCATCCATCTCTACTCATCACAGTAGAGATGAGTGCCCCATTGATATGTTGCTTTATGATTGTTAGCTACTGCTCTCCAGCTTGGTTGGACCCACCTCCACCCCTTGGCCCCTGTGTAGATGAACAGATAGCATTGACAATATGGAATGAGATGGCTCCTGTACCAATGTGTCTTTGCACATGTGATATTTAGTGTCAGTCTGTGACTAGTTGGAGGTGCAGTTATTGGACATGTTGTCAGGTATAATGCTGGATCCAGTCCAGTGTGTGACGTGCGGAGAGGAAGAACACAGCACAGAGACATTTCTCTTACCTGAACATATCAGTCCAAACATAGTTGTAGAATGTTGTAAATACATTTTTGCATTATAGTCACATTGAGACAAGGACGTTTCTTCTCCTGTGCAACTTACAGACATTAATCTTCTGACAACATATGCAAACCTTTCTCCTGTGTCTACATAATGTTGTACATTTGTGGTGTTACATCCCAGCTCTCTACAAACTATAGCAGCAATGCTTTCAAAAGAATGAAAATCCACTCCTCTCCATTCTCCTTCCAATTTCACTTCCAATACTCCTTCACATTCAGTGACTCCACCAAAAAGTCTCACGGGTACTGTGGAAACAACCAGATAGTAATAAATACAGAAACCCCGGAATGTAAGAAAAAGAAGACTATTATTGTTTACCAGCATTGGATCTCTGATGGTTCTCCTGGTCTCTATTTACATGCAGATGACATGGGACTACTGCAGTCTATTAGAGGCCACAGTGGTCACATTCCATGATGCAGGTAATATGGTCCCTAATGTCCACAACCACTGACCGTCTGCAGTGGTTAAATCTTGTATGCTGAAGAGCCTGCTCTGGATCTCCAGGGGAATTAACAGCTGAGTAATCTTTTTTCTTTTGTCCTATTCATTATTTATTTTATTTATTTATGTATCATTATTATTTATTTATTTTTTATTTATTTATGTATTTTTTATTAAATGTAGATTGTGAGCCCCACAATGTACATTTTTCCCTTGGCAGGATTTGAACCTAGGACTCCAGTGCTGCAAGGCTGCAGTGCTCACCACCGATCCACCGTGTGGCCCCCATTATTATTTATTTTTTTACTACATGATAACTTTAAAGTATTGTACAGGCTGAGTTTTTATGAAATGACATGTAGGTTGATAGTTGGATGTGTCATTCCTTCTCTTACTCTAGTACGAGTCTTCCCCTAATTGGAGTTGAACCCAAGTGTATCTGCTGGGTTCATTACTAGGGAATAAATACAATCCTGAAAGGCTCAGTAAAGCCTCGTTCACATCAGCATTGGTATTCCATCTGGGGGAGTCTGCATGAGGACCCCCGAACAGAATACCGAACGCAACTGCAAGCGGTATGCCAGTGAAAGCACATGGACTCCATAGACCAGACCTGGGCTATGTACGGCCCGCGGGCCATATTCGGCCCTCTGACTGGTTCTGCCCGGCCCACATATCTTGTGGGATAAAAGTAGATGCTGAATGGGAAATCCGTTAAAGAACCTGTGATGATGTCATCACAGGTCCTTTAGCTCACTAGGATAGGCTAAGACTCGTTAGTGGGTGGAGTCACACAGGACAGTGTGGTTGCTGTTACACAGAAAGAGTAAGCTGCCGGGAATGGAGACTGATGGAAGATAAGGAGCGAAGAGACAGTATGTGTAAGTAAGAGGAGAGAACTGGGGGCAGAAGTAGAGGGACATTAAAATGGGGCATCTGGAGGAGCATATTAAACCGTGGGAGGTAGCTGGAGGGGGACATGTCTGCCTCAATTTGCCCCCAGTTTAATGCCCCCTCCAACTACCCCAACTGTTTAATGTCTCCCTCCAGCTGCCCCAGTTTAATTTCCCCTCTATAATGTGGGGGTGTATGATGTTAGGGTGACTGTAGGAAGATTATACTTTGTGGGGGCACATGGGAAAATGATTGAGAATGGGTGGAGTCAACATAGAAGTAGGTGGAGCTAAATTTGCCATGGCGCGCATAGCCTTCTAGACCAGTTTCAATTTCTCATACGGCCCCATGGAAAAATGAATTGCCCACCCCTGCCATAGACTATAATGAGGTCCGTGTGCTTGCCGCCAGATCTCCGCACAGAGCATGTGGACAGGAAAGTAGTTCACAATCTACTTTCTTGTCCGCATGATTCGTGCGGGCAGCGCACGGCAAGCACACAGACCCCATTACAGTCTATGGGGTCGATGTGCTTTTATTGCACAGTGCTTGCTGTTGCATTCCGTATTCCATTCGGGGGGTCCTCATACGGACTTCCCCAGACGGAATCCAAACGCAGATGTGAACGAAGGGTAATAAGTATCAGAGTTTGGAGACTGCATGGACTGTGTTGGCTGTGCAAAGCCTAATCTCCTAGTGTTTTGTGAAGCACCTAGATGTGGTAACCTCTCAGGGGTGAACCTGCCCCTTTCGCCGCCCGAGGCGAAGTGCAGAAAGCCGCCCCCCCCCCCCCCCCGCTGGGGGAGGGGGCAGAGTGGGGGCGTGGCTTAGTGGAGGGGGTGGGGCTTAGCGCCGTTCGCCGGCAGAGAGCAAGCCCGGAGACTGCCTGTGCTCTGCCTGAGCGTGCGGGGAGGCTGCTGGAGCAGCGCTGCTCCAGTGGCCTCCCCAAACCACCGCTCGGTTCTAAGCCAGTCCAGGACAGCTTGTCCTGGACTGGCTTAGATTAGCAAAAATGCCGCCCTCCCTGAGGCCCTGGCATAGCGCCGCCTGAAGCGCTCGCTTCAGGTCGCCTCATGGGAGGTGCGGCACTGTAACCTCTGTGTACTTAATGAATAGACAAACAAATATTTAGTTTTTTGTTCTTTGGCTATGGATTTTACAAGTAACTGTTAAAGTATCAGCACAGTAACATCCAATTTTAAGAGTAAACAGTTTTTGGACATATTAACTCCTGGTGCCAGAAGTGTAGCTAGGGGTGAATATGTCCATGTGGGGAAAGTGCCAGAACTTAACAGATTTAAAGAAGTCTCCAACTGGGATTCATGTATAAGAACTTCCTTCATCTGGCTCCTCTGGAGAAACTACATGGAGATTAACTGACTGGTGTCTCTATTATATGTATATTGTATCCCTTTATCCTCACGTTTACTGCTTCATTTACCCACTTTTTTCTCTTTGAAGATAACTTTTATTATGTACTAATATTGAACACAATGGAATAGATTTATTAAGACATCAGTCTACATATCCCTTGCACTGGTAGAAGGAGCATCTTATAAAACCAGCACCCCCCTCACTAGGCTGTACTCCTGCTTGTAACTGGCGTTGATTTCAGGGATCACTTATGCCAGTAATCTGGGGTAAATATTCATAAATCTGATGGAAGTGATGAACCTGATCATGCATGTGTAAAAACATGCAACTTTTTGTGCCTTATATGTCTCAGAAAACTGCCATGTAAGGCTAAGGCCGCATGTTGTGGAAACACAGCTTTCTTTTTTTGTGGTTTTTTAAGCCAAAGCCAAGAATGGCTTCAAAAGTAATAGGAAATATATAGGAAGTTCTTATACTGTACTTCTCCATTCTGCTCAATCCACTCCTGGCTTTGGCTCAAAAAACGCAACAAAATCTGCAACAAAAAAAGCCATGTTTCCGCAATGTGGGGCTTTAGCCTAAGGCATGATAAATCTCCCAATTTGAACTCTCTGTCTAGTCTCCAGACTATGCACGACTGGTCTTCCCCCTTTGCTGAAGCCATGTGATGTATTGCTATTCCATTATTCTGTTCTGTTTTACATGTATTTGTTTTTGAAAAAAAAAAAAAAATCTCAATAAAAATAAAACAAATAATTTTCTGATTTATACATTTCCTTCAAATAGTATTTCAACATGACTCACATTGACATCAGAACATGAAATATATTACACACCTGTGCACTGGATAGATGGAGGACTTAGTTTGGTGCAGTTTCCTTCTCCCCCAGGTGTTCTTATACAGTCATACAGCCTGGACTCATTACCAACACACTGGATCTTCTCTGTCCATATTGGTCCAGGTCTTCTTGTATAGGTCAGTAATGATGGCACTGCTTCTCCACATTGAAGTTCCTTACATAGTACATTGGCCGCTCTAAGATCTGAGTCAATCTCACAAACAGATCCCCAAATATCACCATGGCGTGCCTCTAAATGTCCTGAGCAAGCACTTCGACCATCGGCTAGTCTGTATTTCCTCTGACCTGAGGATAAATCACAATTCACATTACTGTACAGGAATCTTTACATATTAAACACAATTAATATAAAACCCTCAATCTCATTATTGTAAACACTTGTCCCAGCCTACATCTCAGCATCAGTATTAAACATGACCATAGTGTGGCAGTGATAGGAGTCATCTCTTATCAGGATTTATATATAATATTACATATTCTCTACGTAGGAACGGCAGAAGGATTTATCTTGCTGGTTCTTCCTTCTTGTGAGTTCCCATCACTTTATTATTTCTCTTCCTACTGATCATGAATGAGATTTAGTCACTAAGATTCATTGAAGGATATATATTATACAGTACACTTTGGTTAATTTTTTTTTTTCTTCAGGGGTTGCTATGCCTCTAGAAGGGTAGGGGGCTCCTGTAACCGGTGGGGACTCTATAGTTTACCTGTTGTCATGGTGGAATAGTAAGGAGCAGAATGGCGGAAACTATTACTAGTGAATAAAGATGGGCAAACCTCCAGAAGATTTGTTTTGATCTGTGTTTGGACGACAAACTGGTGGTTTGGTATGAACTTGTTCGGATACAACAGAATTATTATACTCTGGAATCTCTTCAGAACCCAGAGCAGACTAGCTGGAGGCCCAGGGGAGTTGTCAAAAATAAAAATAAAAACATTTATAATCATCTTGCATTACTTCTTTTGGGCCTCCTCATGGTGTTATGATGTCATGACTCTCAGCGTGCCCATGTCACAGTTGAGGCCCAATCACAGGCCACAGAGTGCATGACATCACAGAAGGGCACCAGATACCGCAAGGAAGCACAGGCAGAGCGCCAGACTCCTTGAGGAGTCCCAAAATACATTATGGAAGATGGCTATAACAGTTTTGTATATTTGATCACATCCCCAGGACACAGAACAGTTATGCAGAACAGATAATATGCAGATGCTTGTACAGAATGGACTCAGTGTTATCTGTGTGTTTACATAGAGAGATAACAGACCAGGCTTTATCAGTAAACTGCAATTAGCTGAAGGATTGTCCTGCCGGCAACAGCAGTTTAATATAAGTAGGATACATAAATTGATTACAGTCGTGAAGCCATGTCATTTACCGGGATAAAAGCCTATGTGTTAATCCAGGTTACAATCTATCTATATGCCAAATTTCATTCAAATGCGTTCAACTCTTTTTGTGTGATTGAGTAACAAACATCCAAACTCACAAACATCCAAACTTTCACATTTATACACTGCCTACCAATAAGTATTTGGGCACCTGTGGTAGAATAGAAAAAACATTTCTTCATATTTAATAGTTGGTAGAGCCCAGCAGATGCTTCCTTACAGATGGTAGTGAGCGACACAATACTCCCGGATGCCTGGTGATACTCCTGGTGTATGTGAGCCATCGGTTGGGTGCGGTTTCTCTGGCCAGCACTCATCAGTCTGTATCTCCCAGTTTCGGAGGTCTGCTGACTCAGGGCACATTCTGACATCCACCGTTCACCTTCCACTTTCTAATCACATAGGCCACTGTCGATTTTTGGTAATTCAGTTCACTTGCTATGTCCCTTAAGGATCAACCATTTCTGTGGGACTCCACAATTACTCCTTTCTCTAAATCGGACAAGTCTGCACTTTGTGGCATCTTGCATGTGACTAATGCCAATGCTGTTTCCTACCAGATATTTAACGGCAGAAGGCGTGAGTGTCCAAATACTTATTGGTAGACAGTGTAATATCAGTAGGATATTTTTTACTTTCATTTTTTATTATTAGTACTGTATTTATTAGATCCCCTAGGGGTCTTGAACCTCTGAGGAGCCTGTAATAGAAGTATATGCCAGACAAGCTCCCAGCATGCAAATGGATTGCTAACCCTGGATTTTGTTTCAGGTGCCAATAATCCTCTCCAAAATGGCTCCTGAAAAAGTCTCTGAGTAACAAAAGTATTAATTATGATATTTTTTTGTGTACATGCTAGTATGGGATGGCTCCTGTATGTGATATAAAGTGTCTTTGCACATGTGATATTTAGTGTCAGTCTGTGACTAGTTGGAGGTGCAGTTATGGGACATGTTGTCAGGTATAATGCTGGATCCAGTCCAGTGTGTGATGTGCGGAGAGGAAGAATACTGCACAGAGACATTTCTCTTACCTGAACATGTCACTCCTGTTATATATCTGGAATCAAATGTATCCTTGTCTAGAAAATATTGACATTGTGACATGGCTGGTTCTTCTCCTTTACATGTTACCACTAATAACGTTCTGACAACATTCACAGATCTCTCCTCTGTGGTCACATACCGTTGTGCATTTGTGGTGTTACATCCCAGCTGTCTACAAACCAAAGGGACAATGTTTATTGCATGAAAATAATAATAAACCACTTTTCTCCATTCTCCTTCATATTTCACTTCCAATATTCCTTCACATTCATTGTCTCCACCAGAAAGTCTCACGGGTACTGTGAAAAGAAACAGATAGTAATAAATACGGAAACCCTAAAATGTAAGAAAAAGAACAATATTTTTTTAATTGTTTTTGCTCTGTACCATAAGGGCTAGTTCACACATGTTAGGGCTAGTTCACACGGGGCATGGTATGACGTATTTTGGTCCTGATTGTGATGCGGGAAGCCGCGTCAGAATAGGGCTAAAATGCGCCTGCCGCAACTGTCGCGGCATCCAACAGTCACTGCTTCCCACTCCGGAGTAGACCCAAATGAATGATTGATGTCAGTGAATTGATCTGTTACTGTCCTTGTCTCTATATTATGTTCCATTTACTGTACGGCTAATGTTGTCTACTATTCCTAAACAGCTAGACATCATCTCCTGAGGTCCATCACAATATTCCATACTATTCTGTCTCTCATGCTGCACAACACCCACCATTGAGCTAGACGTTTCCTGCGAGCTGGTCCATCACTTTCTACTATTCCACACTGTTGGTGCCACAGTGTTCGCATGAAAATATATATATGTACTGTATATTAAAAAAGTACCTACCTCAAGAACTCACGAGGACTCACGAGGTTGACTCTCTTCCATGGAAAATATAAAAAAAAATGGCAATAGTCCGCACTGCTCCACAGGCTTCTTAAAATTTAACTTTTAATTTCTCATATTAAAAATACAGTTCACAATACAAAAAAAGAAAAAATAATCAAAAATTAGAACAACCGTGGTTGTTCTAAGCACTATGTATGTTTTTTCTAACTTTTTTCACTTTTTCTAATTCTTTTTTTTTTTTTTTTTGTATTGTGAACTGTATTTTTAATATGAGAAATTAAAAGTTAAATTTTAAGAAGCCTGCAGAGCAGTGCAGACTATTGCCATTTTTTATATATATATATATTTTGCATGGAAGAAAGTCAACCTCGTGAGTCCGGAGGTACGGAGTCGTGCACCCCATAGGACTTCGGGTCTTTATAATGGTGAGCCACAGTTTTCTTCACTATTATATTCTGTATATTTATTCTACCTCAAGAAAACCCATCCCATCCACAAACACCATTTTGTTGCATCTGCTCCCATAAAGGGACCATTATGGGAAGGGTTGACACCTTACTTGCAGAGTCCCTTCCACTTGGCAGTTAATTAACTTAATCAACAACCCACTTGTCTACAAATCATGAAACACCCAACTTTTCAGAGACTTTTCCAGGGTGAAATACACATTTTTCTGTAACTCCAGTGGCATGTTACTCCAGCAGTCACACTTCCACAAGAGCTTATACTTGGTGTGACAATTGGGGGTAATTTAGGGGTTACCCACAGTCATAACTTGGTTGCAATGATCTCCAATTGCAAGGAGCCCCTGAACTCAAAGGGCTACCCATGGTCATAACTTGACTAGGAGAAACCCCACCTTTATATCAGAAGGAGTCCCTGCACCAGAATGATCATAACCTGACCATGATTAACCCCTACTAGTACAGGGACTCTCTCTACTACAGAAGCAGTCACTGTACTCATGGATTTAACCTTAGCTATGATTTAACTGTGGGTAACCCCCAAAGTTGGGGCATCTTCTATAGAAGGAGTCCCTGCACTAAAAGAGGTTAATTGTTGTAATAACTTGACCATGATTAACTACTTCCAGTGTAGGAACTCCTTCTGCTAAAGAAGCAGTTTCCGCTCTCAAGGGGTTCTCCATAATCTAACAATTCCTGTCCTTACAGCAAAGTATCTTTTTCATTTATGACTTAACTTTAACCATAAAAATAGAAATTCCCCAAAAGAATAAATATTCAAATATAAAGTATAGTTAAATTCATAGCTAGTCTCTATAATACAATCCCAAAGATATAACATCAATAACTAGAGATGAGCGAATAGTTAAATACTCGATATTCGTTTCGAGTAGCCCCTCAATATTCAACTACTCGAATCGAATATCGAATCCTATTATACTCTATGGGGGAAAAATGCTCGTTTCAGGGGTAGGCAACATTCGATCAAATTGAACTTACCAAGTCCACGAGTGAGGGTCGGGCTGGATTCTCCAAGAAGTCTTCTCCGCGCAGCGTCCCCGCGGCGTCTTTTGGCTCTGAATTCGCTCTGCTAGGCATCGGGCCTGGGCAGAGCCGACTACGCATACCCGCACTACAAGAAAATGGCCGCTTACAGTCAAAGTGGCCATTTTCTTGTAGCGCAGGCATGCGCAGTCGGCTCTGCCCAGGCCTGATGCCTGGCAGAGTGAATTCAAAGCCGGATGATGCCGCGGGGACACTGCGCGGAGAAGACTTCTAAAGGTAGGAGAAGAACCAGCGTTGATTGGCCGACTGTATAGCATTCTGTCAATCAACTCTGGTTCTGCATCAAATTTTTCCATTCGAATAGCAAGTAGTATTCGATCGAGTATGAGTATTTCGAATACTGTAGTATTCGATCGAATACCTACTCGATCGAATACTACTCGCTCATCTCTATCAATAACCACAGGGAAAATGGGATCAAGACAAAACCACCAATCAATTAAAGCCCTGCATAACTTCAGCTCAGAGATTGTATAGGCCGATCATATTCTAGTCTAGTATCTTCAAAATTAGGAAGTGGTGAACCAAGCAGGTTTCCTTTGAACTAACTCCAAATTTTACAGACTTTCTAACAATGTATACATTCATCCAATCCAGTATATTAATGTATGTATAATTTATTAACAACAATGGTTCAACTTACATCAGCTATTCCATCTTCTATAATATATAAAGAGCTATATGAAATATGTAGTAGCTCAACATTCGGATAACCCTTAGTTACTAAATCCCTTTTACCAATATATTACACACCTTCACAATGGATAGCCAGAGGATTTTGCTTGGTGCAGTTTTCTTCTCCCCCAGGTGTTCTTATACAGTCATATAGCCTGGACTCATGACCAACACACTGGATCTTCTCTGTCCATGTTGGTCCAGGTCCTCTTGTATAGGTCAGTAATGATGGCACTGCTTCTCCACATTGAAGTTCCTTACATAGTACATTGGCCGCTCTAAGATCTGAGTCAATGTCACAAACAGTTCCCCAAGTACCACCATGGCGTGCTTCTAATTGTCCTGAGCAAGCACTTGGACCATCGGCTAATCTGTATTCTCTGTGGCCTGAGGATAAATCACAATTTACTGAGCACATCACTGTACTGGATTCTTCACATATCAACCCCTGCCTGCCAAAGCTGTTTTTTTTTTTTTTAATTCCTGCCTTCCAAAAACCATAACTTTGTTTCTATAACAGAGTTGTGTGAGGGCTTAATTTTTGTGGACCAAATTGTAGCTCTTAATAGTAGCATTTAATTTTCCATACAATATACTGGGAAGTTGGAAAAAAGAATGTGTTGGGTGAAATTAACCATTTCCCAATTTTTGACTTCCTGACGGAGCTTGGTTTTTCAAATCTGAAATTTGCCACTTCATGTGGTAATAACTCTGGAACACTTTAACTTGTCTTTTTGTGATACATTGTACTTTGCCTTAGTGGAAAAAAATTGACTCCTATTTTAGAAACTATTGCCCTCATGTAATGAATCAGCATTTTTACCTTTCGACGATTATTGCATTATTTTAATTACCAGAAATAAATTTACAATGAAAATTTAAAATGGCACTTTTTCCAGAGACACGCCATTTCAGTGTCTGATATGTTGCACTCAGATTGTGACGGAAGAGACACAGATTCATGTTACGTGGGATGTCCTTGGAACAATAGCTCGTCTGTGATGTTGTGCACTGAACTGACGTATTACTGAAAAAAAAAATCATTTTCACTTTACGTATCTGATGGTGCATTCATTTCTGGAAATAAATTAATGTAACCCTTGGCTGGTAAAAAATGCTCACTGTACCCCGGGATAAATTCCTTGATGGGTGTACAAAATGGGATGGCATGTCAGTAGATTCCACTTTGCTGACAATTCGTGAACTCTGCAAAAGCATCATGACATCCAAAAACCAAACCCAAATAGCACTGCTTCTCTTCGGCGCCCGGCTGCATGCCCCAACAGCGGTTTGTACCCACATATGATTTAAGTGTGGTATCCCAGGTACAAAAATGTCATATATGTGGACATGAATTGCTGTTTGGCCACACAACAGGGCGAAGAAGAGCACTATTTGGACTTATGAGAGCAAATATAGAAAGATTGTTTTTTGGATGCCATATCATGTTTTCAGACACTTGAAGGTGCCAGTAAAGTGGAATCTGCACAACTCAAAGAATTTATAACACTTTACTTTTGATAGAGTTGGAAGGAACCGCAAGGGCCATCGGGTCCAACCCCCTGTGAGTGCAGGTTTTCCTAAATGATCCCAGCTATATGTTTATCCAGATTCCGCTTGAAGATTTCCATTGATGGAGCGCCCACCACCTCCCGTAGCAGCCTATTCCACTCTCTCACTACCCTCACTGTCAGAAAGTTTTTCCTAATGTCTAATCTGTATCTCTTTCCCTTTAGTTTCATCCCATTGCTTCTTGTACTTCCTTGTGCTAATGAGAATAGGGTAGATCCCTCTGCACTGTGACTACCTTTCAGATATTTGTAGACTGCTATTAAATCTCCCCTCAGCCTTCTCTTCTGCAAACTAAACAATCCCAATTCTTTTAGCCGCTCCTCATAGGACATGGTTTGCAGACCTTCCACCATTTTGGTTGCTCTTCTCTGGACTTGCATTAGTTTCCCAGAAGGGATATGTAAATTATGAGGAGTACATTGGGAACACCAAATCCTACACTACCTCATATCACTGTCAAGACCTTGTTTTGTTTAATAAAAGTTGGTGTTTTCTGTTGGGGTTGGTCGGGGTTTTGAGTCTTACGGTGGTTTCCTTGCTATTAGGCCATCTGCTTGGGCATTTGGTGTAATTGTTGGAGACCAGTTCTAATATATTTTTCCCTCTTAAACTCTAAATCTGGGGTGTCCCCTGATATACGCTTGTACATTTCATTCTTTCTGCAGCCAGTTTTGTCCTAATGATTTGGAGGCTATTTCTCAAGCTATACTTTTTTTTTTTTTCTGGCCATATGAGGACTTCATTTCTTTTTTTCATGTAGATTGTGAGCCCCCTTATAGAAATCACAATGTACTTTTTCTTTTTTTTTCTCCTATCAGTATGTCTTTGTAGAATGGGAGGAAATCCACACAAACACAGGGAGAACATACAAATTCCTTGCAGATGTTGATCCTGGCGGGACTCAAACTCAGGACTCTAGCGCTGCAAGGCTGCAGTGCTAACCACTGAGCCACCGTGTTTCCCATTGAGGGCTTCATTTCTCTGGAATGAGATTTACTTTTTAATGACACCATTTTGGGGGCCTATAACTTACTGACTAAATTTTATTAATTTTTTCTGGTTGGGATGTAAAAAAACCTCCCATCAAATCTGGCATTGCTTTTCAGCAGTTAAATTGTTGCTGTGCAGCATACAGCATAGGTAAAATGATTCATTTTTTCTGTGGATCACTATGATTATGCAGATTCTCAAGTTATGATGTTTTTTATGTGTTACTAATTTTGCAGAATAAAATTCCATAGTGTGAAAAAAATCTTATTTTTGCATTGCCATGCTCTGAAAAGCATAACATATTTATTTTTCTGCTCACAGACTTGGTTGAGGACATAGGGCCCGTTCACAATGAGTAAACACGCGTGTATTTTGGCAAGATACATATGTAAAAAAATACACGTGTAAAAAATAAGACTCCCATTGACTTCAATGACATTTTACACGTGTATTTTGACGTGTTTTTTACTCATGTAAAAAAATGTCATTGAAGTCAATGGGAGTCTTATTTTTACAAGTGTATATATTTTACACATGTATTTTGCCAAACTACACGTGTGTTTACTCCGGGTGAACTGGCCCTTATTCTTTGCGGGCTGTGCTTTTTTATTGGTATCACTTTGGGGTTCACCTTGCTTTTCAATCCATTTTTAGAGGACTTGAACCAGTGATCTTCTAATCACTGGTTCAATTGGTATACACTGCAGTATACATGTATTGCTGGTTATAGGAGGCTGTGAGCTTGTGAAGATGCCCAGTAAGAACACCAGCACCCCCAAAACATTGTGGGGTAGCCATTCAGGGGCCCAATAGATAGTGAATCCCCTAAGACGCTGCGCTCATATTTGACTGCAACATCTCAGGGGTTAACGCCTGTGATCGGAGCTCAGTCATATCACACAAAATTCTCAATGTTTAACATTTACCATATGTCTATTTTATATGGTCATTGTTTCTTCAATGTCCTTTTACTTTTCTAGAATGTTAGAAGGCGTATAAATTCAAACAGAGGAAAATGGTGAGGAATTTGATGTGGAATTTTAGCGCTGAAAAAAAAAGCCTCCCATTGACTTCAATGGGTTCCTTTTTCTGCTATCATTTCTTTAAGCATGACTGTGCCATGTAATGCAAAAAAATAAGCCCTCATACAGTAAAATACATTGTTATGGCTTTTGAAAGGTTTCAGTGGGAAAGGGCTAATTAACAAATTCCATTAAAGGTTATATTGACGCAGTTCACTTTTTTTTTTTTTTTCTTAACTTCAATTTGGATAGGGGTTGCTCTGCTATGAGTTGTGGTGCTGCTGTGTATCTTGGGGAATATAGGGGCCCTATACCAGGGAGCTAAATTACCAGGACATAGTGCTGCATATTATCTGTCCACTTTGAACATTATTGAGCTCCTAGTTCCTAGTACCATCGGTTCCCATGCTCTGACAGTGTATTTTGCATTGGCCTGAAGAAGACGCCAGTAAGACGTTGAAACGTGTAGCTATTTCCCTGTCTTCTGGAACCAATAAAGGCTTTTAACTCATTCTTGAGTCCCTATCATGTATCAGTAGCGTTCCATCCTATATCCCATTTTTTTCATTTAGTCTTCTATGCATTTCCCACCACCTTCCAGATTGGTGTCCGGGTAGGAGCTGCCACTTTTGTACCATTATTATACCCACGGGCGCCAGGTTTTACGCATATCTTACCTGAACATATCACTCCGAGCTGATATGCAGAACTAAGAACCTGACCAGATGTAGTATATTCACATTGAGACAAGGAAGTTTCTTCTCCTGTACAATCTACAAAAAGAACAGTCCTGAATACATTCCCAAAATTGATTGCTAAGGTAACATTATGTTGTACATTGGTGGTGTTACATCCCAGCTCTCTACAAGCCACAGAAGCAACGTTTTCTAGGTTTTTAGAATTATAATTCACTCCTGCCCATTCTTCTCCGTATTTCACTTCTACTGCTCCTTCACATTTAGTGACTCCACCAGAAAGTCTCACTGGTCCTGTAAAAACAAACAGATAGCAATAAATACAGAAACCCAGGAATATGAGAAAGATACCGTATTTTTCGGACTATAAGACGCACTTTTTTCCCCCCAAATTTGGGGGGAAAAGAAGGGTGCGTCTTATAGGCCGAATGTGGCGCCTGGCATCCGCTGTAATAGAGAGGCGGAAGCCGGCAAGTGATAGACGCCATTACAGGTGCCGGGGCCTGCGACATCGCTGCGTTCCTCTGCCCTACATGAAGCCAGCAGCGGGAGCTGGCTTCATGCAGGGCAGGGCAGCGATGTCTCAGGCCCCGGCGTCTATCCCTCACCGGCATCTCTATGACCAGCCGTAATACTAATAGACAGAATGTCCCATAGACGGCAATACAGTTGTATTGCCGTCTATGGGACTTGCAATCAAGCGACTGCAGGTTCAAGCCCTGGGGGGGGGAATAAAATAGTAAAAAAAAAAAAAAAAAAAAGCTTTAAAAATATATAATAAAAATATGAAATAAATAAAAGTTCTAAATCACCTCCTGTCCCTAGAATATATATATATATAAAAGTAGAAGATCATATGTCATAAACCACCGGTTTTTTTTCAATAAAAGGTGATCTAAGCAATAGACATTCCCCAAAATGGTATAACTAAAAAGTACTTCTGGCCCCGCAAAAAAAAAACACTCTATGCGTCCCCGTACAGCTGCAGGGTCACCTGTCAATGTGGCCTTGCAGCTGTTGCAAAACTACAACTCCCATATATTAAATATTTTACCAGTTTTTGCTTCAAAATTTTTTTTCCCTATTTTCCTCCTCTAAAACCTAGGTGCGTCTTATAGTCCAGTGCGTCTTATAGTCCGAAAAATACGGTAATAATAATAATAATAATAATAATAATAATAATAATAACTAATAAGTAGAGATGAGCGAACACTAAAATGTCTGAGGTTCGAAATCCGATTCGAACAGCCGTACACTGTTCGACTGTTCGAACGGATTTCGAACCCCATTATAGTCTATGGGGGGAAATGCTTGTTTCAGGGGTAGGCAACATTCGATAAAATCATACTTACCAAGTCCACAAATAACGGTCGGGCTGGATTCTGCTTGAAGTCTTCTCCCGGCGCAGGGTCCCCGCGTCCTCTTCCAGGTGGAATTCACTCTGCCTAGGCATCTGGCCTAGGCAGAGCCGAGTGCGCATGCGCGTGTATGCGCGTGCATGTCCGCGCATGCGCAATCGGCTCTGCCTAGACTGGATGCCTAGGCAGAGTGAATTCCACCCGGAAGAGGATGCGGGGACGCAGTGCGGAGAAGACTTCGGAAAGGTAAGAGAAGAACCAGCGTTGATTGGCAGAATGTATAGCATTCTGCCAATCAACGCTGGTTCTGCATCGAACCTTAAACTTCGAACAGCTAGTAGTGTTCGATCGAGTGTGAGTATTTCAAATACCGTAGTATTCGGGGCCACACGGTGGCTCAGTGGATAGCACTGCAGCCTTGCAGCGCTGGAGTCCTGGTGTTCAAATCCCGCCATGGGCAAAAAACCATCTGCAAGGAGTTTGTATGTTCTCCCCGTGTTTGCATGGATTTCCATCCCATATTCCAAAAAAAAGACATACTGATAGGGAAAAATGTACATTGTGAGCTCTATGTGGGGCTCACAATCTACATAAAAAAAAAAAAAAAATACCGTAGTATTCGATCGAACACTACTCGCTCATCTCTACTAATAAGGACTTAATTCTTTTTTTTTTTTTTACAAAATTCCAGCATTTAATTCCATGGTGCAGTACGTTATTATATTAAAGGGATCTTATCGTTGGATACCCTTTTTTTCTGACTAACACGTAGGAATAGCCTTAAGAAAGGCTATTCTTGTTCTACACGCTGCCGTTCGGTAGAAATCCAGGTCCATAGATTATCCGGATCTCCATAGACTATAATGGGGTTCATGTGCTTGCCGCCAGATATCCTCAGGGTAAATGAGGAGAGGAAACTACTTCACAATCTACTTTCCTCTCCGTATGTTCGCTGCGGAGATCTCACAGCAAGCACACGGACCCAATTATAGTCTATGGGGTCCATGTGCTTTTACTGCACAGCACTTGCAAATGCGTTCAGTAGTCCATTCGGGGGTCCCCATGCTGACTCCCCGAACAGATTTCCAACTACAGATGTGGATGAGGGGTAACATAATATCTGTTGCAATCACTTCCTTACTGATCCTGATCACATGCCATTCATTGTGCACATGACTTCAGGTGTTAGCCACACTCACTAAGGGCTAGTTCACACGGGGACATGGACGCTGATTTTGACAGCTGATTTCGCGGCCAAATCAGCCTCCATAAAATGTAGCCCTATGTGAATTGCTAGCTTTTTTTTCTGCTAGCTTTTTTTATTGCTAGCTTTTTTTGCTAGCAGAAAAAGAAGCAACATGACCTTTCTTCAGGCGTTTAACGCCTGAAAAAATGAATAGGAGTCTATGGGGCACTGAAAAAACCACTAGCGGTTTTTGG
The DNA here is from genome assembly GCF_031893055.1 of Leptodactylus fuscus. NCBI lineage: Eukaryota > Metazoa > Chordata > Amphibia > Anura > Leptodactylidae > Leptodactylus > Leptodactylus fuscus. The sequence continues at coordinate 133,451,231 of NC_134271.1, forward strand.
TCACTTATTTTTGCAGCTGTTTTGGCAAAAACAGCGACTGAAACCGATAGCGTTTTTTTATCATGTACTTTTTTGTAATGCAAAAAAAAAAAAAGCTTCAAAAAAACAGTGACTGAAAAAGCGTCAAAAACAGTGTCAAAAACAGCGTCCAATGGAAAAAAAAGTGTCCAAAAAAAGCGACGCTGAAAAATCAGTGACAAAATCAGCTAGGCTTTTTTCACATGTGAACTAAGCCTAAGAGCATGATGTCATCACTGATGAAAACAGCTTTTGACTAAACTTTATTGGCAGCTAAAGCAGCCGGGAGATGTTGGAGGCTAGTCCTGATCACCAGACAAGCCAGGACCTGGTTATGATCACTGCAGTAATAGCATGTAAGGTACAAACACATTATTCTTACTTGATCAGATACATATTTTTCTGTCAGTGGTCGGAGAATTTTATGAACACTGACGGATTGGCAGCAGGATAGATGCAAAGGGAGACTAATGTCGAGGCCCCACTGACCGGAAATGCTGCGATTTTGCTGCGGCAGAAATGCCATGGTAAAAATTGTGGCATTTTACTGTACTTGCAAAGTGGATGGCATTCATGCGAATCCCATGCTCACTTTGCGGAAAATAAATCTCAGCGCAGACAAGCTGCGATCTCCAAAACCGTCACGGTTTTGAAAATCGCAGCATGTCAGTTATATCTACAGAAACGCGGCGGCTTTCCTATAGATATAATTGTAACAAAGTTCACAGAGGAAAACTTTGTGAACTTTCTGTTGAAAACACTGCAGGAGGAACCGCAGAACTACAATACAATAATATATAACAAATAAGTTGGTGGGGGGGACAAACAAAATACAAGACTCGAGACATGAAGGGGAGAAGGGGCAGGAACATAGTGAAGCAGGTCGAACCATCAGTTACAGTCATAAGAACATGGTGCAGAAATACCACACAGAGGTAATACATCATAATTAGAGATGAGCGAACACTAAAATGTTCGAGGTTCGAAATTCGATTCGAACAGCCGCTCAATGTTCGTGTGTTCGAATGGGTTTCGAACCCCATTATAGTCTATGGGGAACAGATACTCGTTAAGGGGGAAACCCAAATCCGTGTCTGGAGGGTCACCAAGTCCACTATGACACCACAGGAAATGATGCCAACACCTCTGGAATGACACTGGGACAGCAGGGGAAGCATGTCTGGGGGCATCTAACACACCAAAGACCCTCTATTACCCCAACATCACAGCCTAACAACTACACACTTTACACACTCAATACCACCTCTCTGACAGTAGGAAAACACCTTGAAACATGTGTATTTGGCACTTGCAGTGAGGAGAGCTTGTCACCAGCCGTGAATTTGGCCCTTGTAGTAAGTTGAGGTTGGCACCAACATTTGTTTTGAAAATCAGGGTGGATTGAGCCTCTAACCAGCAGAGTTTGGGCAAATTCATGGTGGAGGGAGCCTCTAAACACCCCAGTTTGGGCAAATTCATGGTGGAGGGAGCCTCTAAAAAACCCCAGTTTGGACCAATTCATGGTGGAGGGAGCCTCTAACCAGCCCAGTGTGGGCAAATTCATGGTGGAGGGAGCCTCTAAAAAACCCAGTTTGGACCAATTCATGGTGGAGGGAGCCTCTAACCAGCCCAGTTTGGGCAAATTCATGGTGGAGGGAGCCTCTAAAAAACCCAGTTTGGACCAAATCATGGTGGAGGGAGCCTCTAACCAGCCCAGTTTGGGCAAATTCATGGTGGAGGGAGCCTCTAAAAAACCCAGTTTGGACCAATTCATGGTGGAGGGAGCCTCTAACCAGCCCAGTTTGGGCAAATTCATGGTGGAGGGAGCCTCTAAACAGCCCAGTTTGGGCAAATTCATGGTGGAGGGAGCCTCTAAACAGCCCAGTTTGGGCAAATTCATGGTGGAGGGAGCCTCTAAAAAACCCAGTTTGGACCAATTCATGGTGGAGGGAGCCTCTAAACAGCCCAGTTTGGACAAATTCATGGTGAAGGGAGCCTCTAACCAGCCCAGTTTGGACCAATTCATGGTGGAGGGAGCCTCTAACCAGCCCAGTTTGGGCAAATTCATGGTGGAGGGAGCCTCTAAACAGCCCAGTTTGGACCAATTCATGGTGGAGGGAGCCTCTAAAAAACCCAGTTTGGACCAATTCATGGTGGAGGGAGCCTCTAAACAGCCCAGTTTGGGCAAATTCATGGTGGAGGGAGCCTCTAACCAGCCCAGTTTGGACCAATTCATGGTGGAGGGAGCCTCTAACCAGCCCAGTTTGGGCAAATTCATGGTGGAGGGAGCCTCTAAACAGCCCAGTTTGGACCAATTCATGGTGGAGGGAGCCTCTAAAAAACCCAGTTTGGACCAATTCATGGTGAAGGGAGCCTCTAAACAGCCAAGTTTTGGGAAATTCATGGTGGAGGGAGCCTCTAACCAGCCCAGTTTGGACCAATTCATGGTGGAGGGAGCCTCTAAACAGCCCAGTTTGGGCAAATTCATGGTGGAGGGAGCCTCTAAAAAACCCAGTTTGGACCAATTCATGGTGGAGGGAGCCTCTAACCAGCCCAGTTTGGACCAATTAATGGTGGAGGGAGCCTCTAAACAGCCAAGTTTGGACCAATTCATGGTGGAGGGAGCCTCTAAAAACCCCAGTTTGGACCAATTCATGGTGGAGGGAGCCTCTAACCAGCCCAGTTTGGGCAAATTCATGGTGGAGGGAGCCTCTAAACAGCCCAGTTTGGGCAAATTCATGGTGGAGGGAGCCTCTAACCAGCCCAGTTTGGACCAATTAATGGTGGAGGGAGCCGCTAAACAGCCCAGTTTGGACCAATTCATGGTGGAGGGAGCCTCTAAAAACCCCAGTTTGGACCAATTCATGGTGGAGGGAGCCTCTAAAAAACCCAGTTTGGACCAATTCATGGTGGAGGGAGCCTCTAACCAGCCCAGTTTGGACCAATTAATGGTGGAGGGAGCCTCTAAACAGCCAAGTTTGGACCAATTCATGGTGGAGGGAGCCTCTAAAAACCCCAGTTTGGACCAATTCATGGTGGAGGGAGCCTCTAACCAGCCCAGTTTGGGCAAATTCATGGTGGAGGGAGCCTCTAACCAGCCCAGTTTGGACCAATTCATGGTGGAGGGAGCCTCTAAAAACCCCAGTTTGGACCAATTAATGGTGGAGGGAGCCGCTAAACAGCCCAGTTTGGACCAATTCATGGTGGAGGGAGCCTCTAAAAACCCCAGTTTGGACCAATTCATGGTGGAGGGAGCCTCTAACCAGCCCAGTTTGGACCAATTAATGGTGGAGGGAGCCTCTAAACAGCCAAGTTTGGACCAATTCATGGTGGAGGGAGCCTCTAAAAACCCCAGTTTGGACCAATTCATGGTGGAGGGAGCCTCTAACCAGCCCAGTTTGGGCAAATTCATGGTGGAGGGAGCCTCTAAACAGCCCAGTTTGGGCAAATTCATGGTGGAGGGAGCCTCTAACCAGCCCAGTTTGGACCAATTAATGGTGGAGGGAGCCGCTAAACAGCCCAGTTTGGACCAATTCATGGTGGAGGGAGCCTCTAAAAACCCCAGTTTGGACCAATTCATGGTGGAGGGAGCCTCTAAAAAACCCAGTTTGGACCAATTCATGGTGGAGGGAGCCTCTAACCAGCCCAGTTTGGACCAATTAATGGTGGAGGGAGCCTCTAAACAGCCAAGTTTGGACCAATTCATGGTGGAGGGAGCCTCTAAAAACCCCAGTTTGGACCAATTCATGGTGGAGGGAGCCTCTAACCAGCCCAGTTTGGGCAAATTCATGGTGGAGGGAGCCTCTAACCAGCCCAGTTTGGACCAATTCATGGTGGAGGGAGCCTCTAAAAACCCCAGTTTGGACCAATTAATGGTGGAGGGAGCCGCTAAACAGCCCAGTTTGGACCAATTCATGGTGGAGGGAGCCTCTAAAAACCCCAGTTTGGACCAATTCATGGTGGAGGGAGCCTCTAAAAACCCCAGTTTGGACCAATTCATGGTGGAGGGAGCCTCTAAAAACCCCAGTTTGGACCAATTCATGGTGGAGGGAGCCTCTAAACAGCCCAGTTTGGGCAAATTCATGGTGGAGGGAGCCTCTAACCAGCCCAGTTTGGACCAATTAATGGTGGAGGGAGCCTCTAAACAGCCCAGTTTGGACCAATTCATGGTGGAGGGAGCCTCTAACCAGCCCAGTTTGGACCAATTAATGGTGGAGGGAGCCTCTAAACAGCCAAGTTTGGACCAATTCATGGTGGAGGGAGCCTCTAAAAACCCCAGTTTGGACCAATTCATGGTGGAGGGAGCCTCTAACCAGCCCAGTTTGGGCAAATTCATGGTGGAGGGAGCCTCTAAACAGCCCAGTTTGGGCAAATTCATGGTGGAGGGAGCCTCTAAAAAACCCAGTTTGGACCAATTAATGGTGGAGGGAGCCGCTAAACAGCCCAGTTTGGACCAATTCATGGTGGAAGGAGCCTCTAAAAACCCCAGTTTGGACCAATTCATGGTGGAGGGAGCCTCTAAAAAACCCAGTTTGGACCAATTCATGGTGGAGGGAGCCTCTAACCAGCCCAGTTTGGACCAATTAATGGTGGAGGGAGCCTCTAAACAGCCAAGTTTGGACCAATTCATGGTGGAGGGAGCCTCTAAAAACCCCAGTTTGGACCAATTCATGGTGGAGGGAGCCTCTAACCAGCCCAGTTTGGGCAAATTCATGGTGGAGGGAGCCTCTAACCAGCCCAGTTTGGACCAATTAATGGTGGAGGGAGCCGCTAAACAGCCCAGTTTGGACCAATTCATGGTGGAGGGAGCCTCTAAAAACCCCAGTTTGGACCAATTCATGGTGGAGGGAGCCTCTAAAAATCCCAGTTTGGACCAATTCATGGTGGAGGGAGCCTCTAACCAGCCCAGTTTGGACCAATTAATGGTGGAGGGAGCCTCTAAACAGCCAAGTTTGGACCAATTCATGGTGGAGGGAACCTCTAAAAACCCCAGTTTGGACCAATTCATGGTGGAGGGAGCCTCTAAAAACCCCAGTTTGGACCAATTCATGGTGGAGGGAGCCTCTAAAAACCCCAGTTTGGACCAATTCATGGTGGAGGGAGCCTCTAAACAGCCCAGTTTGGGCAAATTCATGGTGGAGGGAGCCTCTAACCAGCAGAGTTGGTGGAAATCAGGGTGGAGGGAGACTCTAACCAGCAGAGTTGGGGGAAATCAGGGTGGAAGGAGCCTAGTATTAGCAGAATTGTGCAACGCTTATGGTGGATGAGTATGAGGATGCGGAGGAATTGGAGAGGTTGAGTACAGACATGGAGTTTCATGTTGGGGTGCTTTACACAGGTGGGCACAAAAATGACGGCTCTACCCAGTGGTGGTTCATTTTTATCAAAGTGAGCCGGTCAGCACTCTCAGCTGACAGACGGGTGCGCTTGTCAGTGATGATGCCACCGGCTGCACTGAACACCCTCTCAGATAGGACGCTGGCGGCAGGACAGGACAGCACCTCCAAGGCATATAGGGCAAGTTCAAGCCACAGGTCCAACTTCGACACCCAATACGTGTAGGGCGCAGAGGGGTCGGAGAGGACAGGGCTGTGGTCGGAAAGGTATTCCCGCAACATGCGCCTATACTTCTCACGCCTGGTGACACTAGGACCCTCCGTGGCGGCACTTTGGCGAGGGGGTGCCATCAAGGTGTCCCAGACCTTAGACAGTGTGCCCCTCGTTTGTGTGGACCGGTGAGAACTTGGTTGCCTACTGGAGGAACTGCCCTCCCTGCCGCCAACGTCACATGCTGGAAACATCTCCATCATATTCTGCACCAATTGCCTGTGGCAAGCATTGATGCGATTGGCCCTCCCCTCTACCGGAATAAAAGACGAGATGTTGTTTTTATACCGGGGGTCAAGGATAGCAAAGATCCAATACTGGTTGTCCTCCATGATTTTGACAATACGCTTGTCGGTTGTAAAGCACCCCAACATGAACTCAGCCATGTCTGCCACAGTGTTAGTTGGCATGACTCCTCTGGCCCCACCGGAAAGTTCAATCTCCATTTCCTCCTCATCCTCCATGTCTACCCATCCGCGCTGCAACAATGGGATGATTCGAAGTTGCCCGGAAGCCTCCTGTATCACCATCACATCATCGGACAACTCTTCTTCCTCCTCCTCCTCCTCCTCCTCCTCCTCCATTAAACGCAGTGAAGCGGACAGATGTGTGGACCTACTCTCCAGCTGTGACGGATCGGATGCTATCCCTAACTCCTCTGTGTGATCTGAGTTATCCCTGATGTCAATCAGGGATTCTCTCAGAACACACAAGAGCGGGATTGTAAGGCTCACCATCGCATCCTCAGAGCTCACCCTCCTTGTGGACTCCTCAAACACCCGTAGGATGTCACAAAGGTCTCTCATCCATGGCCACTCATGGATGTGAAACTGAGGCAGCTGACTTTGTGGCACCCTAGGGTTTTGTAGCTGGTATTCCATCAAAGGTCTCTGCTGCTCAACCACTCTATTCAACATCTGAAACGTTGAGTTCCAGCGTGTGGGGACGTCGCACAAAAGCCGTTGTTGTGGCACATGCAGGCGTTGCTGGAGAGATTTTAAGCTAGCAGCGGCTACTGTCGACTTGCGAAAGTGGGCGCACATGCGCCGCACTTTCACCAGTAGCTCTGGAACATTGGGGTAGCTCTTTAGGAAACGTTGCACCACTAGGTTGAAGACGTGGGCCAGGCATGGAACATGTTGGAGTCCGGCAAGCTCCAGAGCTGCTACCAGGTTCCGGCCGTTATCACAAACGACCATGCCTGGGCCCAGGTGCAGCGGCTCAAACCATATTGCCGTCTCATCGAGGAGGGCATCCCTCACCTCGGAGGCAGTGTGCTGTCTGTCCCCCAAGCTGATCAGCTTCAGCACAGCCTGCTGACGTCTACCAACGCCAGTGCTGCAACGTTTCCAACTCGTAGCTGGGGTCAATCTAACAGCGGAGGAGGAGGCGGTGGCGGAGGAGGAGGCGGTGGCGGAGGAGGAGGCGGTAGAGGAGGAGGAGGAGGGGGGTGTTCTTCTCGTGTCCCTGCCAGGAATGTTAGGCGGGGAGACGAGGTACACCGGGCCAGTTTGGGAAGCAGTCCCAGCCTCAACTACATTCACCCAGTGTGCCGTCAGTGAAATGTAGCGTCCCTGTCCGCATGCACTTGTCCACGCGTCGGTGGTCAAGTGGACCTTTGTGCAAAGCGCGGAACTAAGGGCCCGCCTGATGTTGAGTGACACGTGCTGGTGCAAGGCGGGGACGGCACACCGGGAGAAGTAGTGACGGCTAGGGACGGCATAGCGAGGTGCCGCAGTTGCCATCAGGTCCAGGAAGGCGGGAGTTTCAACAAGCCGGAACGCCAACATCTCCTGGGCCAGCAGTTTAGCGATGTTGGCGTTCAAGGCTTGCGCGTGTGGGTGGTTAGCAGTGTATTTCTGCCGCCGCTCCAATGTCTGAGAGATGGTGGGTTGTTGTAAAGAAACGCCTGATGGTGCCTTTGATGGTGCAGGAGAAGGAGATAAGACAGGACCAGGGGAGGATGAGGTAGAAGTCAACAAAGTGGCGGAGGCAGATGAAGTGGTGTCCTGGCTCGTCCTCTGGAGTGCATCGCCAGCACAGTCAGCAGTGGCAGTGGCAGAGGCAGAGGCAGTGGCAGAGGCAGTGGCAGTGGCGTGAACGGCAGGCGGCCTTTGTCCTGCCGTTGCTGCCTGCCACTGATTCCAGTGCTTGGATTCCAAATGACGGCGCATTGAAGTGGTGGACAGGTTGCTCTTCTCAGAGCCCCTAATCAATTTCGAGAGGCAAATTGTGCAGACAACACTATATCTGTCCTCGGCGCATTCCTTGAAAAAACTCCACACCTTCGAGAAACGTGCCCTCGAGGTGGGAGTTTTTCGGGGCTGGGTACGAACTGGAACATCTTGGGAGATTCCGGGTGTGGCCTGGCTTCGCCTAAGCTGCTGACCTCTGCCTCTGCCTCTAGCTACCCTTTTTGGTGCTGCACCTGCCTCAACATCCACACTACTTTCCCCGCTTGACATCCCCCCTGTCCAGGTCGGGTCAGTGTCCTCATCATCCACCACTTCCTCTTCCAACTCCTGTCTCATCTCCTCCTCCCGCACAATGCGCCGGTCAACTGGATGCCCTGACGGCAACTGCGTCACATCATCGTCGATGAGGGTGGGTTGCTGGTCATCCACCACCAAATCGAACGGAGATGGAGGAGACTCTAGTGTTTGAGCATCTGGACACAGATGCTCCTCTGTTAGGTTCGTGGAATCGTGACGTGGAGAGGCAGGTTGAGGGACAATGAAAGGAGCGGAGAACAGCTCTGGGGAGCAGGGACAGTTTGGGTTATTGTTCTGTAAAGCTTCGGAATTTTGGGAGGAAGGAAGACAAGACTGTTGGGTAATAGGAGGAGAGGAGGCAGAGTCTGACTGGCTGCTGGACAATGTGCTGTAAGCGTTCTCTGACAGCCATTGCAAGACCTGTTCCTGGTTCTCGGGCCTACTAAGGTTTGTACCCTGCAGTTTAGTTAATGTGGCAAGCAACCCTGGCACTGTGGAGTGGCGCAATGCTTGCTGCCCCACAGGAGTAGGCACGGGACGCCCTGTGGCTTCACTGCTACCTTGCTCCCCAGAACCATTCCCCCGACCTCGCCCACGGCCTCGTCCACGTCCCTTTCCGGGAGCCTTGCGCATTTTGAATTCCTAGTTAGAAATTGGCACTGTATACCAGTAGTAAAAATTGTGGGTGCACATAACCCCAATATATTCTTTGAATTACCAGTCAGAAACTGGCACTATATGGCAGTAGCAAGAAATGAGGGTATTTGTATTCCCAATATACTCTTTGAATTCCCAGTCAGACAATGGCACTGTATACCAGTAGTAAAAATTGTGGGTGCATGTAACCCCAATATATTCTTTGAATTCCCAGTCAGACACTGGCACTATACGGCAGTAGCAAGAAATGAGGGTATTTGTATTCCCAATATATTCTTTGAATTCCCAGTCAGACAATGGCACTGTATACCAGTAGTAAAAATTGTGGGTGCACGTAACCACAATATATTCTTTGAATTACCAGTCAGAAACTGGCACTATATGGCAGTAGCAAGAAATGAGGGTATTTATAACCCCAATATATTCTTTGAATTCCCAGTCAGACAATGGCACTGTATACCAGTAGTAAAAATTGTGGGTGCACGTAACCCCAATATATTCTTTGAATTCCCAGTCAGACACTGGCACTATATGGCAGTAGCAAGAAATGAGGGTATTTGTATTCCCAATATATTCTTTGAATTCCCAGTCAGACAATGGCACTGTATACCAGTAGTAAAAATTGTGGGTGCACGTAACCCCAATATATTCTTTGAATTCCCAGTCAGACACTGGCACTATATGGCAGTAGCAAGAAATGAGGGTATTTGTATTCCCAATATATTCTTTGAATTCCCAGTCAGACAATGGCACTGTATACCAGTAGTAAAAATTGTGGGTGCACGTAACCCCAATATATTCTTTGAATTACCAGTCAGACACTGGCACTATATGGCAGTAGCAAGAAATGAGGGTATTTGTATTCCCAATATATTCTTTGAATTCCCAGTCAGACAATGGCACTGTATACCAGTAGTAAAAATTGTGGGTGCACGTAACCCCAATATATTCTTTGAATTACCAGTCAGAAACTGGCACTATATGGCAGTAGCAAGAAATGAGGGTATTTGTATTCCCAATATATTCTTTGAATTCCCAGTCAGACAATGGCACTGTATACCAGTAGTAAAAATTGTGGGTGCACGTAACCCCAATATATTCTTTGAATTACCAGTCAGAAACTGGCACTATATGGCAGTAGCAAGAAATGAGGGTATTTGTATTCCCAATATATTCTTTGAATTCCCAGTCAGACAATGGCACTGTATACCAGTAGTAAAAATTGTGGGTGCACGTAACCCCAATATATTCTTTGAATTACCAGTCAGAAACTGGCACTATATGGCAGTAGCAAGAAATGAGGGTATTTGTATTCCCAATATATTCTTTGAATTCCCAGTCAGACAATGGCACTATATGGCAGTAGTAAAAATTGTGGGTGTATATAGCCCCAATTCTATTGCTAGGGGACTTGCAGGGTATTTCTGGGGTGAAGGTGGGGGGGCACACCGTTGGAACGGGTATCGGGGTATATATCGGGTATACGGGAATACACTGACAGTGTATTCCATTCAGGATCCTGGGAAAGCTGGGTTGCGGCGATTGAGCCCGTCAGTGCCACGTTACACTGACAAGCTTCTCCCTGGAATTTAGCTCTTACAAGAGCTGTTGGTTGTCTTCTCCTTCCTATCCTAGCCTGTCCCTGCCTACCCAGAATCTAAGCCCTAGCTAGCTGGACTGAAACCTCCGTCCCTGGTGAATTGCAAGCTCAGAATGACGCGAACCTGGGCGGCGCTGTTCTTTTAAATTAGAGGTCACATGTTTTCGGCAGCCAATGGGTTTTGCCTACTTTTCTCAACGTCACCGGTGTCGTAGTTCCTGTCCCACCTACCCTGCGCTGTTATTGGAGCAAAAAAGGCGCCAGGGAAGGTGGGAGGGGAATCGAGTAATGGCGCACTTTACCACGCGGTGTTCGATTCGATTCGAACATGCCGAACAGCCTAATATCCGATCGAACATGAGTTCGATAGAACACTGTTCGCTCATCTCTAATCATAATAATTGGCAAAGTCAAGGATTCGACTGGTCTTCAATGACAAGAACAGTCCGTACTGGCTATCCAGGCATCCCATAAAAGCTTATACTTAAAGAAAGACATGTTGCCAAAGGCTATGATTCGATCATAGGAATGAATGGTATCAACAAGTAGTAACAACTCGCGTAGCGGGGGAGTAAGAGGTTGTTTCCAGTTTCTAGCAATAACTATCTTGGCCATTACCAGGATCTTACAGGCTAGTTTGCATTTGGCAGAGGGATCGAGCCCATTTCCAAATGGAACAACACTGTCTGAGGGGTCCGATGAACAGGACATCCCAGTAAGCGGTCCAAAAGATCAAAAACTCCCTTCCAGTATGGGACAGGCCTAGAAGGTGTGGAGCAAGGATCCCACTTCGCCGCACAGCCTCCAGCATGCAGGAGAAGAGTTAGGAAACATCTGGTCTATACGGGCTGGGGGGGGGGAAGTACCATCTAAGGGGGAGCTCACACTGAGATTTTTGGATCGGAACCTGAGGCGGCCTCTAACTCAGGTTCCGATCCATAAAACATGTCACGCAACTGAAAGCCGATGCATGGCACCGGCATCCAGCCACGCACCCTCCTCCGAATTAGGCTCAATGAATGGGCCTAATCCAGAGGAGGGATTTCTTCAGGCCGAATCGCAAGGTAATCTTTCAATTTACCATCATGGGAAAGTTGAGCTAAATTACGTAATCTATTCAAAAAAAGAAGACATGGCCCGCACATCCCAGTCTTATACATTGATCTAGTGCTTCTCAGCAAATTCTACAATACTGAACATGAGGTTCTTAGTATACATATTCATCAAGGTGCATAAGCCCACTAGCCACAACATGGCAACCTCTTTATAGTGGGTCCCTACTCTACTGGGTGCAGCACTGCACAGCGACCGCCACGACCGCAACACGGCTCCCGCAAGGCGAGCGAACACCCCTGCCACCAGACCAAGCCCCAAGGCTCTGGGCCACGCCGCCCCACAGGCACAGCACCACAGAAGAAGCATCCCCTAGTGACCCAGCTCTCCAGATTCAAGGACGCTACCAAGATAGAAAACATCCGAATGATAAACATCCGGTAGACCTGCAGTGAGAGACAAAAAGGAAAAAACAGGAGGGAAAAGGGAAGACATACGACAATAACAAAATACCACAAATACATAAAAGGTAGTACAAGTCCAACAGGGAAGAGGTGGTATTGCCCAATAGTGGAGCAGGGGGAAATAACAGTTAGTCTCAGAACCGAACGACAAGGGGTAACCATCAATGGAAGGTTATGACACCCAATACAACATTTGTAGAGAGAGGACACCTCAGCGGGTAATTTTTACCATGAGCCATCACAGTGTGCCAGAGTTCCTGGATATGGGAGGGAGTGGTTTTAGGAAGGTTTTCCACATCCAGGAGTCTCAAGTTCCAGCGTTTAGGGTGCATTCACACTACGTATACGGCAGCTTATTCTGAACGTAAAACATGTTCAGAATCAGCGGCGTATAAAGCAGTTCCATTCATTTCTGTGGGAGTTGGCATACGAGCGCTCCCCATAGATAAACATTCGATTCAAATTTGATTTCCATTTTTGAAATATCAAAATTTGTGCCATCGTTAAGAGTTTGCAAAAGAGGCGTTTATATGGTTTGATAGTAATAGGTATATGCAGTAGTAATATCCCTAAAGATGGAGTCGGAGTCAATCTGCAGTGGAACAGATCAGAAAGCAGTGTAAACACTGCATGCCAATATGGAATGATGAGTGGGCATTGCCAAATCATATGAAAAAAGGTCCCTACATCCCCACATGTTCTCCAGCATGACCCAGACGTTGAAGGGTACATTTTTTGTAAAGTCGATGGAGAGTAATACCAACGTAGGCGTACTTTAATTGCAGTTTCAATATGTGAGCTACACATTAGGGAAGAGTGTATCAAACGGAAAGATTGACACCAGTCCTCCGCAGAAAAAATCTTCTTAACCGGTTAAGGACCAGGCCTAAAAGTATGTTAAAGACCAGGCCTCTTTTTTCAAAACTGACATGTGTCACTTTAAATAGCAATAACTTTGAGACGCTTTAACTTACACAAATGAATTTGAGATTGTTTTCTCGTAACACATTATACTTCATGTTAGTGGTAAACACTAATCAATATTTTTGCATTTATTTATAAAAAAACTAGGAAATTTGATGGAAATTTGAAAAAAATTGCAATTTTCAAAATGTGAAATTCTCTGCTTTTCAGGCAGATAGTCATACCATCCAAATACATGAATAAATATTATCTCCCATATCTCTGCTTTATATTGGCATCATCTTTTGATTGTCTTTTAATTTATTTTGGACGTCACAAGGCTTACAAGTGTAACAGCAATTTTCCAGATTTACAAGAAAATTCTCCAAATCAATTTTTTAGGGACCACTTCAGTTCTGAAAGTAATTATAAAGGCCTGTATAATAGAAACCCCCATAAATTACCCAATTTTCAAAACTGCACCCCTCAAATTATTCAAAACAGCATTTGGGATGTTTGTTAACCCTTTAAGCATTTCATAAGAATAAAAATAATATGGCAGTGAAATTTAGACATTTCATTTTTTTTTCACTAATACAGTCATTTAGACCCAAAATTAACACATTCACAAAGGGTTAAAGGAGAAAATGCATCTGACAGTTTATTGTGCAATTTCTCCCGTGCACAGAAATACCCCACATGTGGGTGTAAACTGATTTTTGGGCACACGGCAGTGCATGGAAGGGAAGGAGCGACACTGGGTGTTTGAACAGCAGATTTTGCTGGAATAATTTTCAGCGCCATGCCTTATTTGCAGAGACCCTAGAGTACCAAAACAATGGAAACCCCCCAAAAGTGACCCCATTTTAGAATCCACACCCCTCACAGAATTCATCAAGGGGTATAGTCAGCATTTAGACCCTACAGTTGTTTCACAGATTTTACTAACATTGGGATGTGTAAATGAAAAATTACTAAAATGTCACTTTATCTCCAAAGTTTTCATTTTCACAAGGGGTTAAAGGAGTAAAAGCCCCCCACAGTTTGTTAAACAATTTCTCCTGAACACGGCAATACCCCATATGTGGCTATAATCTGCTGTATGGGAACATGGCGGGGCTCAGAATGGAAGGAGCGCTATTTTGCTTTTGGATGGCAGATTTTGCTGGAATTATTTTTAGGTGACATGTCGCATTAGCAGAGCCCCTAGAGTACCAATACAGTGGAAACCCCCTAAAAGTGACCCCATTTGGGAAACTACACCCCCCACAGAACATATTAAAGGGTAGAGTGAGCATTTTGACCCTACAGCTGTTTCACAGATTTTATTAACATTGGGCCATGAAAATGAAAAATTACTTTTTTTCCAACAAACTGTCAATTTAGCCCCAAATTTTTAATTTTCACAAGAGGATAAAGGAGAAAAAGCTCCATAAAGTTCGTTACACAAATTCTCCTGAACACAGAAATGCCCCATATGTGGTCATAATCTGCTGTATGGGAACATGGCGGGGCTCAGAATGGAAAGAGGGCTATTTGGCTTTTGGAGGGCAGATTTTGCTGGAATATTTTTCAGGTCCCATGTCGCATTTGCAGAGCCCCTAAAGTACCAATACAGTGGAAACCCCCTATAAGTGACCCCATTTTGGAAACTACACCCCTCATAGAATTTGTCTAGGGGTAGAGTGAGTATTTTGGCCTCACAGGTGTTTCACAGATTTTATTAACATTGGGACGTGAAAATGAAAAATTACTTTTTTTTCCCAATAAATCGTCCATTTAGCGCCATAGTTTTAATTTTGTAAATAGTTTAAGAATTAAAATCCCCACACAGTTTGTTACACAATTTCTTCTGAACACGGCAATACCCCATATGTGGCCATAATCTGCTGTATGGGTACATGGTGGGGCTCAGAATGGAAAGAACGCTATTTGGATTTTGGAGGGCAGATGTTGCTGGAATAGTTTTCAGGGGCCATGTCGCATTTGCAGAGCCCCTAAAGTATCAATACAATGGAAACCCCTCAAAAGTGACCCCATTTTAGAAACTACACCTGTCAAGGAATGTATCAAGGGGTATTATCATTTTGAGCCTAAAATGCTTCCCAAAAAGTAATGTACAAAATGAAAATTGAAATTTTAAAAATATGCCATTTCGGTGCCCAATACGTTGCACCCACTTTGTGTTGTCAGAGACCTGCACTCCTAAAACTATTAAGTGGGCCATCCCGAGGGGCAAAAAAATATATATGTGGGTGTAAACTGCTGCTTGGGCACACAGCAGGGCTCAGAAGGGAAGGACCACTGTGCGTTTTAGCTTTTGGGGTACAGATTTAGAGGGACCCTCTGGGCGCCATGATGTTTTTGCAGAGCCCTGGAGGTTCCAGTAAACTGGAATTCACCAAGAAGTGACCCCATTTTGTAGGGGCAATTTTAGGGTCTCTGCAAATGTGACATGGTGTCCAAAAACGAAGAATCTAAATCTGCACTCCAAAAGCACATATCGCTCCTTCACATCTGCACCCTGCTGGGTACCCAAATAGCAGTGTATGCCCACATGTATGACACTGGTGTACCCCGGATAACGGACTTAATACCATATGTGGGTAGAAATGGCTGTTTGGACACAGCCGGGGACAGAAGGGAAGGAGCGCTATTTTGGTTTTTGGAGCACAGTTTGGTTTTTGGACGTCATGCCACTTTTGCAAAGCCCCTGAATTGCCAATAAAGTGGAATCCGCAGACATGTCACCCCATTTTGGACACTACCCCACTGATGGGATTTATCAAGTGGTGTAGCGAGAATTTTTAACCCTCGAGTGTTGCATTTATTTAGTTTCCAGAAATGAAATCGCAACTGATAGAGAAGTTAAAAATGAAAATTTTACAGATTTGCCATTTCAGTGTGCAACATGTTGTGCCCGACTTATGTCAGCAGAGACACTCCAAAAACTGTTAAACGGGTATCCCAGGCACAACAGCTTTTAGAGCGTTCATCTCTGATACAAGTTGGGCACAACATATTACGCACTGAAAGGACGTATTCCTGGAAAAATGGTCATTTTCACCTCTCACAATCCGCTTCGTATTCATTTATGGATAATAAGTTATAGCAACACTTGGGGGTTAAAAATGCTCTCTGTACCCCTGGAGAAATCCTTCAGGGGTGTAGTTTCCAAAATAACGTCTCATATCAGGGGATTCCACTTTACTAGCGTTTCAGCTCTACAAAAGTGTCATGGCATCCAAAAACCAAACCGTCTGCGCTCCAAAAACCAAATGACCCTTCTTCCCTTCTGTGTCCGGCTGTGCCCTAATATCAGTTTATACCCACATATGACATTATGTCCGTTATCCGGGGTACACCAGTGTCATACATGTGTCATACATGTGGCATAAACTGCAGTTTGGGCACAGCAGGGCGCAGAAGGGAAGGAGCGCTATGCGGCTTTTGGAATACAGATTCAGATGTTTGGTATCTGGACGCCATGTCATGTTTGTAGAGCCTGTAAGGTACCAGAAAAGTGGATTCCATGGGGTACCAGGAGTGACCCCATTTTGAAAACTGCACCCCTCAAAGAATTTATCAGTGGGTGTAGTGAGTATTAGTATCCCAGACGTGACTGCACAGCGGATGGCGAAGAGGGAATGTATAAGCGGTGCGGAGGACATTGCAGACACCAAATTCCCTACTATGTCCCCGTAGCTCCTATGATTGGGGGAGTCACTCTGGGGGTCACTCTGGGGGTCACTTCTGGTGTCTGTTCCCTCATAAGCTGTAAATCTGGGGTGTCCCCTGACATTCGCTCACACAGCTTATATATTCCCTTCCTGACGCCGCCAGTTGTGTTCTAATAATTTGGCGATTTTTGAGGGTTTTTGTCTTCACATTGTGAGATGCTATATTTTCTTTATTTTTCTGGTGACATGGCCATATAAGGGCTTATTCTTTGCGGGATGAGATGCATTTCGTAATGACACCATTTTTGGGTGTCTACATCTTATTGAATACATTTTATTAACCCTTTTTTGCTGGATTTAAAAAAAAAAAATCAATCCTGGCATTGAATTTTACTTTTTTAATTTTACACCATGCAGCGTACAGTATAAGTAACATGTTCCCTTTATTCTGCGGGTCGGTACGGTTACGGCGATACCTCATTTATAGTATTTTTTTATGTGTTACTAGTTCTGCAGAGGAAAAACACATTTGGGGACATAAATCAATGTTTTTTGCATCGCATCTTCTAAGAGGCGTAACATTTTTATTTTTCGGTTGACAGAGTTGGTTGAGGGCTTATTTTTTGCGGGACAACCTGCGCTTTTTATTGGTACTGTTGTCGGATGCATATGACTTTTTGATCACTTTTTATAGCATATTTTGTATGGAGAGATGGCGAAAAATCATTACTTCCGGCGAGTTTTTTCCGGTTTTTTTTTCCGGCGTTCGCCGTGTACATTAAGTATTATTTGAGTTTTATTGTACAGATTGTTACGGACGCGACAATACCAAATATGCATTGTTTTTATTACTTTTTAGGTTTTTTTTTATATAATTCATTTTCTATTGAGAAAAAGGGATTTTTGGGCTTTATAACTTTATTAATTTTTTTCATACACTTCATTTTATTTTTTTTTTTCATTTTTTTTTACTTTTTCATGTGTCCATTTAGGACACTTCAATCAGCAATACTTTGCTGATATAGAATGCCATGTGAGACACAGCATGCAGGTGTCCCACATGGCATTCCGTAGCAGGATGTCAGGCTGTGTAGACGCACAGCCTGACATCAGAAGGTCCTGGCAGGATCACCAGGTATGTGGGGGCTTCGGGCAGTCTGGGGTCACTGGCCAGACCCCAGACTACCTTTTACTGCTATCGGCACCCTCCGATCTCGCCGCGGGGGGTGCCGATCTGATTCAATTGCTGGCGGATGCCTTTCGATCGCGCCGTGATGTTTCACGGCGCGATCGAAAGGGTTAAAACGTCCAGTCGGACTCAGTTCCGACTGGACGTTATTGAGGAAGGGATTAGGTGTTAGTAACACCTAACCCCTGTCCCCCCCGCACCCCTCCCCCCGTGAAATAGGTACCTAAAGACAGGACGTATTTTTACAATAGTCCGGTCTTTAGGTACCTGGACCGCAGGCCGTAAATTTACGTACGGCGGTCCTTAACCGGTTAAGGTCCCGTTCCCAATATCTAAAGGGAGGCGATTTATAAAACTCCAAGACCTCACCTAATAAATTATACAAGAAACGTAGGCCCTTCATTTTTTTTGAAACATAGGTTATTACTCTATTGCAATAAGGCACAGGTGGTACCGGAGTCTTAGTTAAGAAATGGGAAATTTGTATATATTTATAATAATGATGTGGAGGCAAACCAAACTTTCGTTGCAACGCTGGAAAGTGTAATAAGTTGTTACTTTCGTCATATAACTGAGAAAGATAAACGATCCCTAATTTTTCCCAGGAGGAGACCTCCAAATCAGTAATTAACCATGACAACGTTGACAGGGGGGTAGTAGATGGAAGCCAAAGAGCATGAGAGGAGGCCTCCATATGCATAAGAGACCAAGATTTGAGGGAGGCTATCATAGTAGGAGAAAGTGATTTCGGTGGTAATACATTCCAAAAAGGGAGCATAAGCAGATCTCTAAGTCTGCCGGGGTAAATATAAGCCCGTTCAATTTGAATCCAAGGAATAGCATTATCTGCATTCCACCACCCAGAACATTGGGCAGTTAGAGTAGCTAAATAATAATTACGGATATTAGGAACTCCCAGTCCCCCAGCCAGTTTATGTTTAAACAAAGGACCTCTACATATACGAGGCCTCCTCCCATTCCAAATATAACAGGAAATCACTCTCTGAATAGATTCAAAATACGACTGTGGAATCAATATCGGCAATGTGCGGAACAAATAAAGCAGCTTAGGCAAGAGAAGCATTTTAAACGCAGCCACTCGCCCAATCCAAGATATATCAACTCGAGAAATCTTATCACAACTATCTTTCAATGTTTTAAGCATAGGTAAGTAGTTGCAGTGGAAAAGTGAACCAGCAGAGGACGTTATTTGAATACCTAAGTATTGAAGAGATTCCTGCCGCCAATCAAAACCATATCGTGTATGCAGAGCCCGGAGGGGGGCAGGGGAGACATTAAAAGAAAGAGCTTGAGATTTAGAAAGATTAAGTTTGCAAAAGGACAGAGTCCCAAAGTGGTCAATCAGTTGCACGAGACGTGAAAGAGAGGTTTGAGGGTCTGTTAAAGTTAAAATAATATCATCCGCGTAAAGAGAGATCAAGTGAGATCGTCCCTTCACATCAATTCCCTTGATGCTAGGGTCTTCTCTAATAGCCTGAGCCAACGGTTCCATGGAAAGAACAAATATCAAAGGTGACAACGGACACCCTTGACGGGTTCCATTCGTTATATCAAACGGATCCGAAAAGGTGCCATTGGTAAATACTTTTGCCGATGGGGCCGAGTATAAAGCTCCAATGGCTCTCAATATATCTCCAGAGAAGCCCATCCTGCGCAACACCGAGAAGGAATAAGACCAACAGATGCGGTCGAACGCCTTCTCGGCATCCAGAGCCAACATGACCATTTCCAATTTCCTCATTTCAGTCTGATGAACCAAGTTTAAAACTCTACGGGTATTTTCATATGATTGCCTACCTTTCACAAAACCTATTTGATCATAAGCAATCTGATCAGGGAGGCAATTCGCGAGTCTAGTCGCTATCAGTTTAGCATAAATTTTTAAATCCACATTCAATAAAGATATAGGTCTGAAGTTCTGAGGAACAGAAGGATCCTTTCCCGGTTTGGGTAGGGTAACAATCAAAGCTTCTTGATTTTCTCTTGGGAAACTTGCAGAGGTTATAGCATGAGTCAAGAAGGCCCTCATAGGGGTGCTTAAAATAGAGGAGAACGACTTATAGTATTCATTTGTGAGTCCATCCGGACCTGGTGATTTATGTGAAGGCAAGGTCTTAAAAATCATAGCCAACTCAGTAGGGGTAATAGGAGCATTAAGAGTCTCCAGTTGTTCAGGTGACAGAACAGGTAACTTAATGCTATTGAGAAATGTATCAATTGCATCCTGTGTTGGGATGCAATGAGACGTATCATTTGCTAAGTTGTAAAGTTCGTCATAAAAATCTTTAAAACGATTAGCAATCCCTTTGGGATCATATATTTTATCAGAGGTAGTGTTAGAGAGTAGGAAGGGAATCCTAGATTTAGTATGTTTAGCTTTAAGTCTAGAGGCCAACAGTTTACCTGCTTTATTGGATTGCGAATAATACGTGGCTTTCATTTTGCGTAGATTTTTCTCATATTGATATGAGACATTCCCTTAGTTGTCTCCGAAGGGATATTAATTCAGACGCTGCTGTAGACGAAGGGGAGCGCTTATTAGCATCTTCACAATGTTTAATTTGTTGTGTCAGACGGTCTATTTCAGCTAGACGAGCCTTCTTCTCTATATGTCCTAAACATATTAAAGTGCCACGAATAAACGCCTTATGGGCATTCCAAACAATAGCAGGGTCAGAAACAGAATGGGCATTGATTCGAAAAAATTCCTCTAGGTCATTTATAATCAAGGCTTTAGTGCGTGGGTTAGATAGCAAATAGTCGCTACATCGCCAAATATAGTCTCTATTCCCCCCATACCGCTCCGCTATAGTTAGTGTAATAGCAGCATGATCTGACCATGTAATTTGAGAGATATCAGCCCTTCGTATCAAAGGAAGTGTATTTTGGTCAGTGAGAAATAAGTCTATACGGGAATAGCTATTGTGCACTGGGGAAAAGAAAGTATAATCCCTTTCTGTGGTATGTAATATACGCCATACATCATACAGGCCATAATGCCATAGGGACTGTGTAAAGTCAGGGTGGCGAGACCCTTTTTGAGAAGAAGTATCTACAATAGGGTCCGGAGCTAAATTAAAGTCTCCCATTAACAATACATGACCTTGTTTCCTTTTTTCAATAATTCTCATAAGTTTGTTAAAGAAAGCCCGTTGATGTTGATTGGGGGCATAAACAGACACCAGTGTATATGTAACATTATTGGCATACCACAATAATAAATCGTCCCCTAGGATCCGCATAGGTATTCAAAGAATGAAAAGCTACCGTGTCTCTAATACCAAGCAAGACTCCTCTACTTTTGGAAGAATGATGAGCATGAAAAATATGTGGATATAAGGGATTGTTGAGTCGTACAGCATCTTTTGCAAGTAAGTGAGTCTCCTGGATTGCCAGAATATCACAGTGTTGGGCTCGGACTTCTCTCCACAAATAAGCTCGTTTTTGGGGAGAGTTTAACCCTCTGACATTCATAGAAAAAACTTTAAGACCCATTAAACAATGAAATGAAAGCTATACCTGTCTCCGCACATAGTACCCTGATTAATAAAGGTGACCGAGACATCTCCTGCCATGTACCTTCATTATCATAAGCAGACCAGTACCTGAACATAGAACAAAAGCAACAGGAAAAAAGAAAAGGAAATAAACATATTACAACAATATAACCAGTAAGAGAATACCAGACAGTGCAAAGCAATGCCATATTGCTGATATCTAAAAGTAAGGCAAAGTACAGTGGACCAGCAGCTGTAGGACTCAAAAGGGGGAAATAGTCCAACAAAGGCCGCCAGTAGAAAGGACTCGCCATATTGTGAGAAAGCTTAGCCCTTATCCAATGGAATCCGCAGGTGATTTCCTTTGTGACCTGCGCACAACAGTCCATCCATCCGTGACTGGGTGAACTTGAGATTTCTCTGGAGGAATGACAATATTAATCTGCCAACGATTCAGAAGAGACTTCCCTTCCTCCAAAGATTTAATCACATGGGTGATGTTGTCCTTAACAATTACAAGGCGGACCGGAAATCCCCACTTGTATAAGATGTTGTGGTGGCGCAAAGTAAATGTGATCGGAAGAAACTGACGTCTCAATTGTAGGGTAGAGGCAGAGAGATCTGAAAAAAATGGATATAGCTCCAAAAGGATCAGGTAGAGAGTCCAAATTGCGAGTAGCTAAAAGAACTAATTCTTTAGTGCGGTAAAAATGAATCCTGGCCAGAACATCTCTAGGAACAGAGTCCGGTAGATGCGTTGGTCTGGGTATCCTATGCGCCCTGTCAATGGTAACATCCACAGAATCTGGACCCGGAATGAGTGTACACATCAATTTTTGCAGATAAGAAGTCAGTTCTTTAGGAGATACAGTTTCAGGAATGTCCCTGAATTTCAAATTGTTTCTGCGGGATCTGTCCTCCAAGTCTGCCACCTTAGCCTTAAGGAAAACCACCTCCTTCTCCAAACCATAGTGAGCGTCAATCAGCTCGTTGTGTTATGCAGCAAATTCAGCCATTTTGGATTCCACATGAGCAGTACGTTGTTTCATTTCACCCATATCTCGGTCTATTGGAGTAATCATCCGAGACATGTCTGCCTTCAGAGATGTATAAAATGTCGTAAGCATAGACTTCATAGAGGATTCAGTGAGTAAATTAGACGAAACTGGAAAATCAGCCAGTACCTCCTCATGTATATCAACACCAGGAATGTCCTCCTCAGAACCAGTAAGCTGAGAATCAGTAATTTTTGGACGTCTTTTAAGAGGGCTGGTGGAGGAAGAAGTCGCTGGGCCCACAGTGCAGGAAGACGGAGAGCCGCCATCTTGTGATATCCCCTGTTTCTCACTATCATTAGCATTGCAAAGTTGGTCATTCGACCCAGGTAGATCAAGCATAGGAGTTGATGGCAGCGAAGTGTCCGCTGCCGACAGGGTATGTTTAGCAGAGCGTATTGCTTCTAGCTGTTCGGGAGAACGGCTCGCTGGCGAGGAGGCCTTAGAGCCTGAGCTGGAGTGAGAAGCGGCGCCATCTTGACTCACCTCTCCGGTAGGTTTGAAATAAAAGTCCGTCAATTTGCGAGGTTTAGCCCCGGCAGTCTTCCTCTTTGGCATCTTGCTGTATTAGGAGGATATACCCTTCACTGTGAAAGCCAGTCAGCCCAGGGAAATTGCTGTGAAAGTCGCTTTAGTGGGCTAAGTCTGCAGAGCACAGAGCTCACACGTCCATTCCTCTCAGCCGCCAAGCTCCGCCCCCGATAACGCACATTTTTTGGAGCAAAAATTGAATAGTGTGAACACAGCCTTAATGGAGAGTGTTGTGTCATCTGAGCAGATTGTGTGATTGTACTTTAAAGACATTCCTAGTCTCCATATCTGACATTGCACATTTCTGACCTGGTGAACCCCATTATAGTCTATGCAGTCCATGGGTTTCCGAGGGTAACCACTTTTTAAGCAGATTAGGTTTTTGTTTGGGGATCCCCATGCGGACCACCCGAACAGAAACCTGAATGCAGGTGCAACATCCTTAGCTTTGTCTTTTTCAGTACAAAAGTATGTTTAAAGAGGACCTTTCATGGGTTTGGGCACAGGCAGTTCTATATACTGCTGGAAAGCCGACAGTGCGCTGAGTTCAGTCTGTCAGGAACGTCCTTCTATACAGCAGCGGCTATCGCGCTGTACAGTGTGAGCGGGGAGGAACGCCCCCCTCCCCTCCTGATAATACTTGTCTATGGACGAGCACTGTGAGCAGAGGGAGGGGGCGTTCCTCCCCGCTCACACTGTACAGCGCTATAGGCACTGCTGTGGAGAAGGACGTTCCTGACAGACTGTCAAGAACTCCCTTCTGACTGTAAAGAGCTACAGTAGCGGGACCAATAGCTCTTCACCCAGGGCACAGATCGGGAGAGCTGAATTCAGCGCGCTGTCGGCTTTCCAGCAGTATATAGAACTGCCTGTGCCCAAACCCATGAAAGGTCCTCTTTAAATAATGTGTATAGAGATGAAATAGCTTTTTTTGGCCAGCAGCCAATACTGTCAAACAATATTATTAGTGAGTGTCAATGAAAGCGTTAACTGTCTGCTGCAGACTCACTGAACCTCTCCAATGCCTATCTATGTCTGTCTATCCAATTCTACTCTAGTGCTACTAATCTGCCTGTGTATAATTATTACTTTATTCTCCTATGACTATTGTTCAGTTTTCTGAATTGCGCTGCCTATACCATACCTCCCAATTTTTAAAGGACAGAAAGAGGGACAAAATGTGGGTGGATCATGGTAAATTTAGCCCCACCCACTTTTAAATTGACTCTGCCCATTTCCATCCATTTCTCGTTGGGTACACCCTGCACCCTACATCCCCCCCCCCACAGTACACCCACGCACCCCACATCTCCCCCCACACAGTAGACAACACTGCACCTCACATCTCTCTCTCACACACACACACACACAGTTCACCCTGCACCTCACCTCCCCCCTTCCCCAGTACCTTACACTCCACATCTCTCCATCTTCCTGCACTGCATGGGATACAAAGACACACCTACTCAGTCACATGACTGTCTGATATCAGACAGATCCTTCTGAGTATATTAGTCAGCCTTTATCTAGGATAAGAGCGGGTGGTGACTGGGGGAAAGTATAACAAACAAAACACTTCACTTCATATAGTGGAACATGTGGTAAGGCGTCCAGGACCGCGGGAAAGTAGTCTGACATTGGGACTGTCCCAGGGAATCCTGAACAGTTGGGAGCTATGCCAATAGCCTAGCTCCTAGCTATGAGATGCAGTGAAATACATGTGTGTCCATGTGTAATGTCCCGGTACTTCTCGTCCCATTCCCTTTAATAGTCCTTGCAGACCTAGATGGTATGGACATTTGCATATAGCGTAAAGAAGTATCTCCCCATTCCTTCCTATATATTTAACATATATTTCTATTTTTCAAGAGCCAGCTCACATGGGGGTCTATTAATGCACCATCTTGTGGATGTTTTGTGAACTGCACCTGCCTATACTTTCCATTGTAATTTATGTCTGTGATTGCATCATCCTAGTGTGCTAATGTAAAGGAGTGTCCAGTATGATCAGGTGACCTTCAGAACCAATCAAGCTCCCTTGATTGGCCTGGAGGGGGAGTTGAGTTACGGCCTCTCTAGAGAGTGGGGGTTGGACACCCTGTGTCCTTTGTTCTGTGTGTGAAGAGATCTACACATGTGGAGTTGAAAATGGCAGCCAAGCAACAGGGCACTTCAACCAGAGATGTCTTTTCCTCTGTGCTCACGATTCTCCTCAGAGAGCGTTTTCCTCTGAAGCTCCAAGTCTGCAAGTACTAAAGTCTACTGACCTGTTATCCATACATCTGGGAACTCCCCATGTATCTCTATACAAGTAAGTCTTTGGGACAAATCTATATTTAAGGAGCCCATAGCTAGTCTGACAGAATTTGAGGGTCTCCTGCTGTCGACACCCCTATTTCCTCTCCTACATACATGTACCCAGTTTGTTGAGGACTAACCCCCTGGATACAGGCCATCTTTACAAGTATATCCAAGTTTAACTACCCAAGCAATTTCCTGCTCCAAGCTCCATCACCTGCTTAACTGGACACTGCCTGCAAGGATCACAGTATTGTATGTGAAGAATTCCTCCATCTGTACATTTGTGTTACCTTATCCTGCTAGTAAAAGAGCAACGACTACCCCCGAGACCTGGTTGTCTGTTGTCATTGTCAGGTACCACGTGGGGGCGGGTAGTCGGGGACATCAAAAAGAGGCTTTGTGCACATTTGGGATCCAGGGCCTCTCTACAAGCCAGCCACATCTGACATACTACCCGTGACATCAGTCCTGGCCCTGCTGAGTGTTACACATGTCTACCATTTCAGCAGCTAAAAGCTGATCATGAGAACATAAACATAGAGCATATGACCAGCACTGTAAGTTCCGCCTATCACTGTCTATTGCCTGAAAGGTTGTCAACCACGTGATGTGTGAGTTACTACACACGACAGTGTCTGCTCTGTATTTCCTGGTCTAACAGCCATTTTCTCATAGTTTAGCCATGTTTGTTCATCTGTAGCAAATCACTATTTGTTCGAGTTCTTTAAAAAACAAAACAAAAAAAAAAACTATTTATTACAAACCAATTCACCCATTTCTACATGTATTTGTCTAGGAAAAAAATCCCTCAATAAAAATTAATAAACTATGAAATTTTGCTGATTATACATTTCCATTAAATACTTTACAACATTATTCACAATGAAATCACAACAAGAAATATATTACACACCTGTGCACTCAATAGATGGAGGACTTAGTTTGGTGCAGTTTCCTTCTCCCCCAGGTGTTCTTATACAGTCATATAGCCTGGACTCATTACCAACACAATGGATCTTCTCTGTCCATATTGGTCCAGGTCCTCTTGTATAGGTCAGTAATGATGGCACTGCTTCTCCACATTGAAGTTCCTTACATAGTACATTGGCCGCTCTAAGATCTGAGTCAATCTCACAAACAGATCCCCAAGTATCATCATGAAGAGCTTCTAAATGTCCTGAGCAAGTACTTGGACCATCGGCTAGTCTGTATCTCCTCTGACCTGAGGATAAATCACAATTCACATTACTGTACAGGAATCTTTATATATTGCACATGAGTTATATAACTCTCTCAAAATATAAATTCAATAAGGACTTGTCCAATTGTCCTTGTCTCAGTGTCCATATTAAACTTGCATTAGAGTGCTGGACAGTGTGGCTAGGTATCATAATGGCTGGCTGATATTTTGGTTTCTGTTAAAATGTGTATTGATTGATAGGTGTATTTATGGACAAACATTGAATATACACAAATTTAACATTTATGGGCTGGGTATTTTTGCACAACAACTCATTGATCAGTTGCTATACTTTGAATAGTATCTTTTGCCAAGGTTAATATATATTTTTTAATGAATTGTGATATTTGTGAAGTGAAACTTTCCAGAAGACAGCCACTATAGTAGAAATGGGCATATTTCTTAATATTCTATTTGTGTTGGGGGTTGTACGAACAACAATTTATCTTAAAACATAGTGTAGAACACTGTCAGGACTCCTAGGAACCTATCTATAAAACATACAGTGTTGGTTAAAAGTATTGGCACCCCTGCAATTCTGTCAGATAATACTCATTTTCTTCCAGAAAACGATTGCAATCACAAATTCTTTGGTATTATTATCTTCATTTAATTTGTCTTCAATGGAAAACCACAAAAAGACAAATTGGATATACTTCCACAGCAAACATAAAAAAGGGGGTGGAAAAAAATATTGGCACTGTTTGAAAAATCACGTGATGCTTCTCTAATTTGTAAAAAACAAAAAAAAACTTTTCAAGTCTTCAGTAGGTAATACCTTTTTTAATGGCTAACTCATAATGATGACAGAATATGACGTTTCGAAGCTTCCTCTGAGCTTCTTCTTCAGATATAACTGATGTCATATCTGAAGAAGAAGTTCAGAGGAAGCTTCGAAACGTCATATTCTGTCATCATTATGAGTTAGCCATTAAAAAAGGTATCACCTACTGAAGACTTGAAAAGTTTTTTTTGTTTTTTATATTTTATAACCACAGGCTAACACGGTACCAAAACAAACATTTTCCTTTTCTCTAATTTGTGTAATTAACAGCACCTGTTACTTACCTGAGGCACCTAACAGGTGGTAGCAATAACTAAATCACACTTGCAGCCAGTTGAAATGGATTAAAGTTGACTCAACCTCTGTCCTGTGTCCTTGTGTGTACCACATTGAGTTTGGAGAAAATAAAGAAGACCAAAGAACTGTCTGAGGACTTGAGAAGCAAAATTGTGAGGAAGCATGAGCAATCTCAAGGCTACAAGTCCATCTCCAAAGACCTGAATGTTCCTGTGTCTACCGTGCGCAGTGTCATCAAGA
The DNA here is from genome assembly GCF_031893055.1 of Leptodactylus fuscus. Taxonomy (NCBI): domain Eukaryota; kingdom Metazoa; phylum Chordata; class Amphibia; order Anura; family Leptodactylidae; genus Leptodactylus; species Leptodactylus fuscus. The sequence continues at coordinate 133,478,860 of NC_134271.1, forward strand.
AGTTTAAAGCCCATGGCAATGTGGCTAACCTCCCTAGATGTGGATGGAAAAGAAACATTGACGAGAGATTTCAACACAAGATTGTGTGAATGGTGGATAAAGAACCTCAACTAACATCCAAACAAGTTCAAGCTGCCCTGCAGTCCGAGGGTACAACAGTGTCACCCCCTACTATCCGTCGGCGTCTGAATGAAAAGAGACTGTATGGTAGGAGACCCAGGAAGACCCCACTTCTAACCCAGAGACATAAAAAAGCCAGGCTGGAGTTTGCCAAAACTTACCTGAGAAAGACAAAAATGTTTTGGAAGAACGTTCTCTGGTCAGATGAGACAAAAGTAGGAAAAGGCATCAACATAGAGTTTACAGGAAAAGAAAAAGAGGCCTTCAAAGAAAAGAACACGGTCCCTACAGTCAAACATGGCGGAGGTTCCCTGATGTTTTGGGGTTGCTTTGCTGCCTCTGGCACTGGACTGCTTGACCGTGTGCATGGCATTATGAAGTCTGAAGATGACCAACACATTGTGCAGCATAATGTAGGGCCCAGTGTGAGAAAGCTGGGTCTCCCTCAGAGGTCAGGGGTCTTCCAGCAGGACAATGACCCAAAACACACTTCAGGTCAGCACTAGAAAATGGTTTGAGAGAAAGCCCTGGAGACTTGTAAAGTGGCAGCAATGAGTCCAGCCTTGAATCCCATAGAACACCTGTGGGGGAGGGGGAGAGATCTCTTGGTGGCAGTTTGGAGAAGGCCCCCTTCACATCTCAGGGGGGACCTGGAGAAGTTTGCCAAAGAAGAATGGTCTAAAATTCCAGCAGAGCCTTGTAAGAAACTCATTGATGGTTACCGGGAGCGGTTGTGCGCAGTTATTTTTTCTAAAGGTTGTGCTACCAAGTATTAGGCTGAGGGGGCCAATACTTTTGTCCGGCCCATTTTTGCAGTTTTTTGTAAAATGATCAATGATTTGACTTTTTTTTCATTCTCTTTTGTGTTTTTTCATTGCAAGCAAAATACATGAAGATATTAGTACCAAAAAGTTTGTGCTTGCAATCGTTTTCTGGAAGAACACGGGGATTATCTGACAGAATTGCAGGGGCGCCAATACTTTTGGCCAACACTGTAGTGTAGAACACTGTCAGGACTCCTAGGGACCTATCTATAAAACATAGTGTAGAACACTATCAGGTCTCCTAGCAATCTAACTATAAAACATAAAGTATAATGCTGTCAGGGCTCCTAGGAACCTATCTATACAACATAGTGTAGAACACTCTTAAGATGAACCAATTCACCCATCTCCACCGTCCATCCTAGCATGTGAGGCGGGTGCAACTGTCAGCGTCAACTCCCTCCACTCACTCAATCTTGCACTTGCCCTTCACTCGGGCTGCAAATTGAGTATAAATCACACCACAACACAGTCCACGAATTCCAAATACATGCTGCAACCAATGCTAATTCCTCAACTCAACTGAAGTTGTGCTAACATATACAGGCGTCTCTCCAACAGTCAGACATAAACACCGCAAAAAGGTAATAAGTTCATAGAGAAACAAAAAGTAACCATAAATTTAACAATTTAATACCAAAAAGGTATTCCCTATCTATCTATCTATCTATCTATCTATCTATCTATCTATCTATCTTAAAAATTCTGCAAAGTTTTAAAGATTTTCTCTAACTTTCTTAGTGGTGACAGTCTGTTGTCAAGATCAGTTGCCAAGGATATGACCACTAATGCAGAAACTTTCTAAGGTCAGAAAATCAGCCATGATGTCCTTATTGTGGTCGGGATATCTTCTGATACATGTAGTGTCCCTGCCTGATAACCCAATTACAATAAGACAATCATAGCTGGGTTCCTGACAAGTCCCAGACCATAGACTTATAATGTCTTTTCACTGCTTCTTTTACCAACTCTTTTCCAAACCCACAATAAAATAAAAGTAAATAAATTATGTCATTTTCTTATTATACATTTCCATGAAATATTTTGAAGCATAATTCATAATCATATCAGAACATTTTTTGGAGCAAAAATTGAATAGTGTGAACACAGCCTTAATGGAGAGTGTTGTGTCATCTGAGCAGATTGTGTGATTGTACTTTAAAGACATTCCTAGTCTCCATATCTGACATTGCACATTTCTGACCTGGTGAACCCCATTATAGTCTATGCAGTCCATGGGTTTCCGAGGGTAACCACTTTTTAAGCAGATTAGGTTTTTGTTTGGGGATCCCCATGCGGACCACCCGAACAGAAACCTGAATGCAGGTGCAACATCCTTAGCTTTGTCTTTTTCAGTACAAAAGTATGTTTAAAGAGGACCTTTCATGGGTTTGGGCACAGGCAGTTCTATATACTGCTGGAAAGCCGACAGTGCGCTGAGTTCAGTCTGTCAGGAACGTCCTTCTATACAGCAGCGGCTATCGCGCTGTACAGTGTGAGCGGGGAGGAACGCCCCCCTCCCCTCCTGATAATACTTGTCTATGGACGAGCACTGTGAGCAGAGGGAGGGGGCGTTCCTCCCCGCTCACACTGTACAGCGCTATAGGCACTGCTGTGGAGAAGGACGTTCCTGACAGACTGTCAAGAACTCCCTTCTGACTGTAAAGAGCTACAGTAGCGGGACCAATAGCTCTTCACCCAGGGCACAGATCGGGAGAGCTGAATTCAGCGCGCTGTCGGCTTTCCAGCAGTATATAGAACTGCCTGTGCCCAAACCCATGAAAGGTCCTCTTTAAATAATGTGTATAGAGATGAAATAGCTTTTTTTGGCCAGCAGCCAATACTGTCAAACAATATTATTAGTGAGTGTCAATGAAAGCGTTAACTGTCTGCTGCAGACTCACTGAACCTCTCCAATGCCTATCTATGTCTGTCTATCCAATTCTACTCTAGTGCTACTAATCTGCCTGTGTATAATTATTACTTTATTCTCCTATGACTATTGTTCAGTTTTCTGAATTGCGCTGCCTATACCATACCTCCCAATTTTTAAAGGACAGAAAGAGGGACAAAATGTGGGTGGATCATGGTAAATTTAGCCCCACCCACTTTTAAATTGACTCTGCCCATTTCCATCCATTTCTCGTTGGGTACACCCTGCACCCTACATCCCCCCCCCCCACAGTACACCCACGCACCCCACATCTCCCCCCACACAGTAGACAACACTGCACCTCACATCTCTCTCTCACACACACACACACACAGTTCACCCTGCACCTCACCTCCCCCCTTCCCCAGTACCTTACACTCCACATCTCTCCATCTTCCTGCACTGCATGGGATACAAAGACACACCTACTCAGTCACATGACTGTCTGATATCAGACAGATCCTTCTGAGTATATTAGTCAGCCTTTATCTAGGATAAGAGCGGGTGGTGACTGGGGGAAAGTATAACAAACAAAACACTTCACTTCATATAGTGGAACATGTGGTAAGGCGTCCAGGACCGCGGGAAAGTAGTCTGACATTGGGACTGTCCCAGGGAATCCTGAACAGTTGGGAGCTATGCCAATAGCCTAGCTCCTAGCTATGAGATGCAGTGAAATACATGTGTGTCCATGTGTAATGTCCCGGTACTTCTCGTCCCATTCCCTTTAATAGTCCTTGCAGACCTAGATGGTATGGACATTTGCATATAGCGTAAAGAAGTATCTCCCCATTCCTTCCTATATATTTAACATATATTTCTATTTTTCAAGAGCCAGCTCACATGGGGGTCTATTAATGCACCATCTTGTGGATGTTTTGTGAACTGCACCTGCCTATACTTTCCATTGTAATTTATGTCTGTGATTGCATCATCCTAGTGTGCTAATGTAAAGGAGTGTCCAGTATGATCAGGTGACCTTCAGAACCAATCAAGCTCCCTTGATTGGCCTGGAGGGGGAGTTGAGTTACGGCCTCTCTAGAGAGTGGGGGTTGGACACCCTGTGTCCTTTGTTCTGTGTGTGAAGAGATCTACACATGTGGAGTTGAAAATGGCAGCCAAGCAACAGGGCACTTCAACCAGAGATGTCTTTTCCTCTGTGCTCACGATTCTCCTCAGAGAGCGTTTTCCTCTGAAGCTCCAAGTCTGCAAGTACTAAAGTCTACTGACCTGTTATCCATACATCTGGGAACTCCCCATGTATCTCTATACAAGTAAGTCTTTGGGACAAATCTATATTTAAGGAGCCCATAGCTAGTCTGACAGAATTTGAGGGTCTCCTGCTGTCGACACCCCTATTTCCTCTCCTACATACATGTACCCAGTTTGTTGAGGACTAACCCCCTGGATACAGGCCATCTTTACAAGTATATCCAAGTTTAACTACCCAAGCAATTTCCTGCTCCAAGCTCCATCACCTGCTTAACTGGACACTGCCTGCAAGGATCACAGTATTGTATGTGAAGAATTCCTCCATCTGTACATTTGTGTTACCTTATCCTGCTAGTAAAAGAGCAACGACTACCCCCGAGACCTGGTTGTCTGTTGTCATTGTCAGGTACCACGTGGGGGCGGGTAGTCGGGGACATCAAAAAGAGGCTTTGTGCACATTTGGGATCCAGGGCCTCTCTACAAGCCAGCCACATCTGACATACTACCCGTGACATCAGTCCTGGCCCTGCTGAGTGTTACACATGTCTACCATTTCAGCAGCTAAAAGCTGATCATGAGAACATAAACATAGAGCATATGACCAGCACTGTAAGTTCCGCCTATCACTGTCTATTGCCTGAAAGGTTGTCAACCACGTGATGTGTGAGTTACTACACACGACAGTGTCTGCTCTGTATTTCCTGGTCTAACAGCCATTTTCTCATAGTTTAGCCATGTTTGTTCATCTGTAGCAAATCACTATTTGTTCGAGTTCTTTAAAAAACAAAACAAAAAAAAAAACTATTTATTACAAACCAATTCACCCATTTCTACATGTATTTGTCTAGGAAAAAAATCCCTCAATAAAAATTAATAAACTATGAAATTTTGCTGATTATACATTTCCATTAAATACTTTACAACATTATTCACAATGAAATCACAACAAGAAATATATTACACACCTGTGCACTCAATAGATGGAGGACTTAGTTTGGTGCAGTTTCCTTCTCCCCCAGGTGTTCTTATACAGTCATATAGCCTGGACTCATTACCAACACAATGGATCTTCTCTGTCCATATTGGTCCAGGTCCTCTTGTATAGGTCAGTAATGATGGCACTGCTTCTCCACATTGAAGTTCCTTACATAGTACATTGGCCGCTCTAAGATCTGAGTCAATCTCACAAACAGATCCCCAAGTATCATCATGAAGAGCTTCTAAATGTCCTGAGCAAGTACTTGGACCATCGGCTAGTCTGTATCTCCTCTGACCTGAGGATAAATCACAATTCACATTACTGTACAGGAATCTTTATATATTGCACATGAGTTATATAACTCTCTCAAAATATAAATTCAATAAGGACTTGTCCAATTGTCCTTGTCTCAGTGTCCATATTAAACTTGCATTAGAGTGCTGGACAGTGTGGCTAGGTATCATAATGGCTGGCTGATATTTTGGTTTCTGTTAAAATGTGTATTGATTGATAGGTGTATTTATGGACAAACATTGAATATACACAAATTTAACATTTATGGGCTGGGTATTTTTGCACAACAACTCATTGATCAGTTGCTATACTTTGAATAGTATCTTTTGCCAAGGTTAATATATATTTTTTAATGAATTGTGATATTTGTGAAGTGAAACTTTCCAGAAGACAGCCACTATAGTAGAAATGGGCATATTTCTTAATATTCTATTTGTGTTGGGGGTTGTACGAACAACAATTTATCTTAAAACATAGTGTAGAACACTGTCAGGACTCCTAGGAACCTATCTATAAAACATACAGTGTTGGTTAAAAGTATTGGCACCCCTGCAATTCTGTCAGATAATACTCATTTTCTTCCAGAAAACGATTGCAATCACAAATTCTTTGGTATTATTATCTTCATTTAATTTGTCTTCAATGGAAAACCACAAAAAGACAAATTGGATATACTTCCACAGCAAACATAAAAAAGGGGGTGGAAAAAAATATTGGCACTGTTTGAAAAATCACGTGATGCTTCTCTAATTTGTAAAAAACAAAAAAAAACTTTTCAAGTCTTCAGTAGGTAATACCTTTTTTAATGGCTAACTCATAATGATGACAGAATATGACGTTTCGAAGCTTCCTCTGAGCTTCTTCTTCAGATATAACTGATGTCATATCTGAAGAAGAAGTTCAGAGGAAGCTTCGAAACGTCATATTCTGTCATCATTATGAGTTAGCCATTAAAAAAGGTATCACCTACTGAAGACTTGAAAAGTTTTTTTTGTTTTTTATATTTTATAACCACAGGCTAACACGGTACCAAAACAAACATTTTCCTTTTCTCTAATTTGTGTAATTAACAGCACCTGTTACTTACCTGAGGCACCTAACAGGTGGTAGCAATAACTAAATCACACTTGCAGCCAGTTGAAATGGATTAAAGTTGACTCAACCTCTGTCCTGTGTCCTTGTGTGTACCACATTGAGTTTGGAGAAAATAAAGAAGACCAAAGAACTGTCTGAGGACTTGAGAAGCAAAATTGTGAGGAAGCATGAGCAATCTCAAGGCTACAAGTCCATCTCCAAAGACCTGAATGTTCCTGTGTCTACCGTGCGCAGTGTCATCAAGAAGTTTAAAGCCCATGGCAATGTGGCTAACCTCCCTAGATGTGGATGGAAAAGAAACATTGACGAGAGATTTCAACACAAGATTGTGTGAATGGTGGATAAAGAACCTCAACTAACATCCAAACAAGTTCAAGCTGCCCTGCAGTCCGAGGGTACAACAGTGTCACCCCCTACTATCCGTCGGCGTCTGAATGAAAAGAGACTGTATGGTAGGAGACCCAGGAAGACCCCACTTCTAACCCAGAGACATAAAAAAGCCAGGCTGGAGTTTGCCAAAACTTACCTGAGAAAGACAAAAATGTTTTGGAAGAACGTTCTCTGGTCAGATGAGACAAAAGTAGGAAAAGGCATCAACATAGAGTTTACAGGAAAAGAAAAAGAGGCCTTCAAAGAAAAGAACACGGTCCCTACAGTCAAACATGGCGGAGGTTCCCTGATGTTTTGGGGTTGCTTTGCTGCCTCTGGCACTGGACTGCTTGACCGTGTGCATGGCATTATGAAGTCTGAAGATGACCAACACATTGTGCAGCATAATGTAGGGCCCAGTGTGAGAAAGCTGGGTCTCCCTCAGAGGTCAGGGGTCTTCCAGCAGGACAATGACCCAAAACACACTTCAGGTCAGCACTAGAAAATGGTTTGAGAGAAAGCCCTGGAGACTTGTAAAGTGGCAGCAATGAGTCCAGCCTTGAATCCCATAGAACACCTGTGGGGGAGGGGGAGAGATCTCTTGGTGGCAGTTTGGAGAAGGCCCCCTTCACATCTCAGGGGGGACCTGGAGAAGTTTGCCAAAGAAGAATGGTCTAAAATTCCAGCAGAGCCTTGTAAGAAACTCATTGATGGTTACCGGGAGCGGTTGTGCGCAGTTATTTTTTCTAAAGGTTGTGCTACCAAGTATTAGGCTGAGGGGGCCAATACTTTTGTCCGGCCCATTTTTGCAGTTTTTTGTAAAATGATCAATGATTTGACTTTTTTTTCATTCTCTTTTGTGTTTTTTCATTGCAAGCAAAATACATGAAGATATTAGTACCAAAAAGTTTGTGCTTGCAATCGTTTTCTGGAAGAACACGGGGATTATCTGACAGAATTGCAGGGGCGCCAATACTTTTGGCCAACACTGTAGTGTAGAACACTGTCAGGACTCCTAGGGACCTATCTATAAAACATAGTGTAGAACACTATCAGGTCTCCTAGCAATCTAACTATAAAACATAAAGTATAATGCTGTCAGGGCTCCTAGGAACCTATCTATACAACATAGTGTAGAACACTCTTAAGATGAACCAATTCACCCATCTCCACCGTCCATCCTAGCATGTGAGGCGGGTGCAACTGTCAGCGTCAACTCCCTCCACTCACTCAATCTTGCACTTGCCCTTCACTCGGGCTGCAAATTGAGTATAAATCACACCACAACACAGTCCACGAATTCCAAATACATGCTGCAACCAATGCTAATTCCTCAACTCAACTGAAGTTGTGCTAACATATACAGGCGTCTCTCCAACAGTCAGACATAAACACCGCAAAAAGGTAATAAGTTCATAGAGAAACAAAAAGTAACCATAAATTTAACAATTTAATACCAAAAAGGTATTCCCTATCTATCTATCTATCTATCTATCTATCTATCTATCTATCTATCTATCTATCTATCTTAAAAATTCTGCAAAGTTTTAAAGATTTTCTCTAACTTTCTTAGTGGTGACAGTCTGTTGTCAAGATCAGTTGCCAAGGATATGACCACTAATGCAGAAACTTTCTAAGGTCAGAAAATCAGCCATGATGTCCTTATTGTGGTCGGGATATCTTCTGATACATGTAGTGTCCCTGCCTGATAACCCAATTACAATAAGACAATCATAGCTGGGTTCCTGACAAGTCCCAGACCATAGACTTATAATGTCTTTTCACTGCTTCTTTTACCAACTCTTTTCCAAACCCACAATAAAATAAAAGTAAATAAATTATGTCATTTTCTTATTATACATTTCCATGAAATATTTTGAAGCATAATTCATAATCATATCAGAACATGACATGTATTACACACCTTTGCAGTGGATAGATGGAGGACTTAGTTTGGTGCAGTTTCCTTCTCCTCCAGGTGTTCTTATACAGTCATATAGTCTGGACTCATTACCAACACACTGGATCTTCTCTGTCCATATAGGTCCAGGTCTTCTTGTATAGGTCAGTAATGATGGCACTGCTTCTCCACATCGAAGTTCCTTACATAGTACATTGGCCGCTCTAAGATCTGAGTCAATCTCACAAACAGATCCCCAAGTATCACCATGAAGAGCTTCTAAATGTCCTGAGCAAGCATTTGGACCTTCAGCTAGCCTGTATTCTCTGTGACCTGATTATAAATCACAATTCACATTATTGTACCGGATTCTTTAAAATATCAATTTAATAAACACTTATCTTAACTCTTAACTCTTTGTCTCAATGTCCATATTAAACTTGATTTTTGTGTTTTGACTCCCCTCCTTCGAAATGCCATAACTGTCTTATTTTTCCGCTCTCGGAGCTATATAAGGGCTTAAAGTTTGCAGGACAAATTGTTCTTCATGATACTACCATTTATTATTTTCTGCAAAGTAGTGGAAGCTGGAAAAAAAATCTGAATGGGGTGGATTTGAGGAAGTGAATTTGTGTGACTGTTACGGGCTTCGTTTTTACGGGGTTCACTTTGCAGTCAAAATTACATGTCACCTTTATTCTATGTTTCAGTACAATACCAGGGATAGCAAATGGATATGGTGTTATTTACATTTTACACAGTTTAACCCCTTAACAAAAATATAAAACTGTGTGGCCACAAGTATGGATAAGCTGCAGTACTAAGCATGGCCACTAGTATGGATAAGCTGCAGTACTAAGCACGGCCACTAAGATAAAATCCAATATTGCAGTAATCTCATCTCATGAAATGTACCTCATAAACTATTATAATAATGCCAATAATGTGAATAAACTTAACAGCTTAAAAAAAGTGTCACCGAAGCCTGATCTAGATTATTAGGCTGAGTTCACACAGAATTTTTTGGTCAGTAATCCGCCACAAAATCAGCCTCCAAAAATAGCTTCCTAATAGAACTCTATTGGGAGGCTTTTGGTTAAATTTTTACTCCACAAATATTGGAGCAGTTTCATATAAAAGTTATACAGTGTAAACTTTGACTAGACAATCTAAAACGAATCAAGCCTCATTCACTAAATCTCTTGTACTTCTAAGACTGTCTACTCTATCTTTACACCATCTATTTTTTTTTTGCTAAAGAAAGCGCCAAAAATTTGAATCTGTCTTGTTTTTTTTTTTACTTTTTGGTTTTTTAAATTTATTTTTAAAAAACAGAAAATTATAAGAATAATAAACAGATATTTTATTTATATAGCGCCAACGTATTCCACAGCATTTTACAATTTGCAGGGTTCAAGTACAGACAAAAAGATACTTCACACAATGGCATCGGAGATAGCATTGTTGATACAATGGTCAGACAATTTTGTAATAGAGGTTACTGTCATTACACAAACATAAAACTGTATGAGCCGTCACCAGTCATGTCCTTTAACATGTGGATGGTGCCTGGACCTATAAAGTTAGCCTGAAATGGCATCATATCATGTGGGGTAATGTGGGAGCGGGGACAGAGGAGGGTTCATTTTTGGGATGAATTAATTTTAATTACGGTACGGAAGGGTTTACATTAGGAATTGTGATAGGCCTGTCTGATAAGATGTCTTTACTTTGTGCTTGAAACTGTAGAAATTGTGAGTTAATCTGATTGTCCAGGATAGAGCATTCCAGAGAAGTGGTGCAACTCGGGAGAAGTCTTGTATATGAGCGTGGGAGGTTCTGATAATAGAGGATGTAAGTGTTAGGTCATTGAGTGAATGGAGTGCACGGGTTGGATGATAGAGATGAGGAAGAAAATGTAGGGAGGTGCAGAATTATGAAGAGACTTGTGGATGAGGGGGATAACTTTATATTGCATTTTATAATGAATAGGCAGCCAAAGTAGTGACCAGAGGCATCGCTGTAACTTCTAAACTAATAGTGGGTGGCCAGATTGGGACAGGAGATTGAGGAGATGGGGACAGAGAAGATGTAGAGTATCTGAGGGGTGCTGGGTGTTAATAGCATGCAAATTGCTATATGTGTGATGGGTAGGTGTATCTTGTGAAGGGGAGAGAGCACTGATGGTGAGAGACAGAAGGTTATGATCAGAGAGCGGCAGAGAAGAATTAGTAAATTTAGAAACTGTGAGGAGTTAATGGAAGACAAGATCAATCGTTTTGCCATCTACATGTGTGGTGGAAGAAGAAAGTTGTGAAAGACCAAAAGAAGTAGTTAATGAGAGAAACTGTGAGACAGCTGGGGAGACAGGGGAGTCAATTGGGATCTTAAAGTCACCCATGGTGAGGGTAGGAATTTTGCTGGATAAAAAGTGGGGAAGCCAAGAAGCGAAGTGGTCCTGGAATTGGTAGGGTGAGCCAGGTGAACGGTAGATCACGGCTACACATAAGGAGAGTGGACGGAAAAGTCTGATAGCATGGACTTCAAATGAGGGGAATGTGAGTGAGGGTACTGGTGGAATGGCCTGAAAAATGCACTATGGTGACAGAAGTAAGCCTACCCTACCACCCTGCCTATTGTCAGGCCTAGAGGTATGTGAGAATTATAGGCCACCATGAGACAGAGCAGCCGGGGAGGCCGTACCTGCCTGCTGGATCCAAGTTTCAGTAAAGGCAAACATGTTGAAAGATTTCCTATGGAATAAATTATTAATATATTCTAGTTTTTTACATAGTGAGCAGCATTCCAGAGATAACAGTTAAAAGAGACAGGGGAGAGGTGAAAGGAAGGAACACAGTGAATATTTATTTATTTATTTATTTATTATGCTTACTTATATAGCGCCATCATATTCCGCAGTGCTTTACAGACATTGCCAGTCACTGTCCCATATAGGGCTCACAATCTAAATTCCCTATTAGTATGTCTTTGATGTGTGGGAGGAAACCGGAGTACCCGGAGGAAACCCACGCAAACACGGGGAGAACATACAAACTCCTTGCAGATGTTGTCCTGGACGGGATTTGAACCCAGGACTCCAGCGCTGCGTAGAGATGAGCGAACACCAAAATGTTCAAGGTTCGAAATCTGATTCAAACAGTCGCTTACTGTTCAACTGTTCGAACGGGTTTCGAACCCCATTATAGTCTATGGGGAACATATACTCGTTAAGGGGGAATCCCAAATCCGTCTCAGGAGGGTCACCAAGTCCACTATGACACCCCAGAAAATGATGCCAACACCCTGGAATGACACTGGGACAGCAGGGGAAGCATGTCTGGGGGCATATAAATCACTTTATTACATGGAAATCCCTGTCAGCTTGCGATTGTCACAAGCTAACTTTTTCCCATAGGAATGCATTGGCCAGCACTGATTGGCCAAATTCTGTACTCTTGCCAATCAGTGCTGGCTCTGCTGGAGGAGGCGGAGTCTAAGATCACCACACCAGTCTCCATTCTGGTCTGACCTTAGACTCCGCCTCCTCCAGCAAAGTCAGCGCTGATTGGCCGAATTCCGTACTCTGGCCAATCAGCGCTGGCCAATGCATTCTATTGGCATGATGAAGCAGTGCTGAATGTGTGTGCTTAGCTCAACTACGCCGGTAGAGTAGTTGAGCTAAGCACACACATTCAGCACTGCTTCAATCAGCACTGGCCAATGCATTCTATTAGTGTGATGAAGGAGAGTGTGCACAAGGGTTCAAGCGCACACTCGACTCTGATGTAGCAGAGCCGAGTGTGCACAAGGATTCAAGCGCACCCTCGGCTCTGATGTAGCAGAGCCGAGTGTGCACAAGGGTTCAAGCGCACACTCGGCTCTGATGTAGCAGAGCCGAGTGTGCACAAGGATTCAAGCGCACCCTCGGCTCTGATGTAGCAGAGCCGAGTGTGCACAAGGGTTCAAGCGGACCCTCGGTTCTGATGTAGCAGAACCGAGGGTGCACAAGGGTTCAAGCGCACCCTCGGCTCTGATGTAGCAGAACCGAGGGTGCACAAGGGTTCAAGCGCACCCTCGGCTCTGATGTAGCAGAGCCGAGGGTGCACAAGGGTTCAAGCGCATCCTCGGCTCTGATGTAGCAGAGCCAAGAGTGCACTTGAACCCTTGTGCACCCTCGGCTCCGCTACATCAGAGCCAATGGTGCGCTTGAACAGGTATGAGGAGTAAAATGGACAGAGACAGAAGGTGGTTCAGTGATTTATGTGGGCACTTATTAGGGATTAGAGTGTTAAAGAGAGTGAAAAGTGTGTGAGAGCTGTACATGGGAGAAGGAAGAAGAGAGGGACTGACATGGATTGTGTGCACTTGTGGTAAAGATGGAGGGGAGGTCTGCAGGAAGACAATTGCTAAGATAGTAAGTGACAGTGCAGCTCTATAATACCATGTGTCAAAGCTTGTTGTTTTAGGTTAAAGTTTACCTGGTGTTTTGCCATGGCTTTCCTGTTTTGTGCCTTGTTTCAGTGCTATGTGTAAGTGCACTTTGGTTAATCTGCATTTCGGTTAAGATGGATGCTGCATAAGGAAATGCCTCCCTGCTTTGGAAATGTTTCCCCCATAAGCTGTGTCTACTTATATAGGGAAGCAGAGCTTCAAAACTAGCACTAATTTAAGTCGTTAACTAATTACTAGTTTATTTTTATTATTCAGGTTTATTTGTTACTGTCATGTCAAGCATGAAAATTCTGTGAGTGCCCAAAGGATTAATTGTAAACTTCTCTGTCTACATGCTAGTATGGGATGGCTCCTGTATGTGATATAAAGTGTCTTTGCACATGTGATATTTAGTGTCAGTCTGTGACTATTTGGAGGTGCAATTATTGGACATGTTGTCAGGTATAATGCTGGATTAGAGATGGGCGATCTCCCAAGATTTGTGATTGGGCCTTAGTGTTGACATGGGCCTGCCAAACTCAAGATGTCACCAGAAGAGCATTGGAAGAGGCCCAAAAGAAGTGAGGGTATGCGACTATAATTTTTTTTTTTTTTTTTTTTTACACCTCCCCTGGGCCTCCACCTATTATACTCTGGGGTCTGGAGGAACCCAGAATATAATACCTTACTGCAAAACATGTTATGGTGATTTTAGTTTGTAATACAATACAAAGTCATTTCTCTTACCTAAACATCTCACTCCCAGTATATGTGTGGTATCAAAGTAATTATCGATGTTTATAAGATATCGACATTGTGACATAGATGATTTTTCTCCTGTACAATCTACGAACAAAGCAAGATTTGAAACATTCACAAATCCCTCTCCTGTAGTCTTATAATATTGGATATTTGCGGTGTTACATCCCAGCTGTCTACAAACCACTGTAGCAGTATTTCTTGAGTCAAAAAAAAAATTAAAATAAGACACTCTTCTCCATTCTCCTTCATAGTTCACTTCCAATATTCCTTCACATTCATTGTCTCCACCAGAAAGTCTCACTGGTACTGTGAAAACAACCAGATATTAATAAATACAAACATAATAATAATAATAATATTAATAATAATAATAATAATAATAATAATAATAATAATAATAATAATAATAATAATAAATGATACAATTTATTTATACTGTCAAACAATATTATTAGTGAGTGTCAATGAAAGCGTTAACTATCTGCTGCAGACTCACTGAACCTCTCCAATGCCTATCTATGTCTGTCTATCCAATTCTACTCTAGTGCTACTAACCTGCCTGTGTATAATTATTACTTTATTCTCCTATAACTATTGTTCAGTTTTCTGAATTGCGCTGCCTATACTATACCTCCCAATTTTCGCCATCGCCATATTCTGACAGCCGTAACTTTTTTATACGTAAGTGTACGGGGATGCATAGGGCGTCTTTTTTTGCGGGACCGGGTGTAATTTTTCGTTCCACCATTTTCGGGAAATGTTATTGCTTTGATCACATTTTATTCAAATTTTTATCAGAATCAAAACAGTGAAAAAACGGTGGTTTGGCACTTTTGACTATTTTTCCTGCTACGGCATTTACCGAACAGGAAAAATATTTTTATAGATTTGTAGAGCGGGCGATTTCGGACGCGGTGATACATAACTTGTATATGTTTCACAGTTTTTAACTACTTTTATATGTGTTCTAGGGAAAGGGGGGTGATTTGAACTTTTAATACTTTTTATATTTTTTTATATTTTTTTTACTTTTTTTTTTAATTTTTTTTTTTTTTTTTTTGCATTTATTAGACCCCCTAGGGGTGTTGAACCCTAGGGGGTCTGATCACTAATGCAATGCATTACAATGCTAATGCATTGTAATGCATTGAAAAAAATCATCCTCTCTTTTGCAGGCTGCATAGACCAGCCTGCAAAAGAGACAATTTGCAGACAAGCCTGGGAGCCTTGTACAGGCTCCCGGCTGTCATGGCAACATGACGTCAGCCCTGGAGCATGCTCCAGGAGCCGGCGATCACCGCCATTGACCGTGGTGCCGGAGGTGTTAATGCCTCCGATCGGTCCGGGGACTGATCGGAGGCATTAGAGATGGTTGTCTACTGCTTAAAGCAGTAGACACCTGGCGGCTATGGCGGCCGCCCGGCTCCCGGGCGGTCGCCATAGTTACAGACCCGACATTTACTATTACGGCGCATGTCGGGAAGGGGTTAAAGGACAGAAAGAGGGACAAAATGTGGGTCGACCATGGTAAATATAGCCCCACCCACTTTTAAATTGACTCTTCCCATTTCCATCCATTTCTCCTTGGGTACACCCTGCACCCCCACATTCCCCCCCCCACAGTACACCCATGCACCTCACATCTCTCTCCAATGTCCACCCTGCACCCCACAACTCTCCCCCACCCACAGTCAACCTTGCATCCCATATCCCCCCACAGTCCACCTTGCAGTCCACCCTGAACCCCCCATCTCTCCCTCACACACAGTTCACCCTGCACCCCACATCTTTCACCACCACAGTGCCTTACACCCCACATCTTTCCCCACACACAGGCCACCCTGCACCCCACATCTATTCCACACAACAGTTCACCCTGCACCCCACATCTCTCTCTCACACACATACACACACACGCAGTTCACCCTGCACCTCACCTCCCCCCTTCCCCAGTACCTTACACTCCACATCTCTTCATCTTCCTACACTGCATAGGATACAAAAAAACACCTACTCAGTCATGTGACTGTCTGATATCAGACAGATCCTTCTGAGTATATTAGTCAGCCTTTATCTAGGATAAGAGTGGGTGGTGATTGGGGGAAAGTTTAACAAACAAAACACTTCACTTCATATAGTGGAACATGTGGTAAGGCGTCCAGGACCATGGGAAAGCAGTCTGAAATCGGGACTGTTCAGGGAATCCTGGACAGTTGAGAGCTATGCCTATAGCCTAGCTACTAGCTATGAGATGCAGTGAAATACATGTGTGTGCATCTGTAATGTCCCTGTACTGCTTGTCCCATTCCCTTTAATAGTCCTTGCAGACCGAGATGGTATGGACATATGCATATAAGGTAAAGAGGTATCTCCCCATTCCTTCCTATATATTTAACATATATTTCTATTTCACAAGAGCCAGCACACATGGGGGTCTATTAATGCACCATCTTATGGATGTTTTGTGAACTGCACCTGCCTACACTTTCCATTGTAATTTATGTCTGTGATTGCATCATCCTAGTGTGCTAATGTAAAGGAGTGTCCAGTATGATCAGGTGACCTTGATTGGCCTGGAGGGGGAGTTGAGTTACGGCCTCTCTAGAGAGTGGGGGTTGGAGACCCTGTGTCCTTTGTTTTGTGTGTGAAGAGATCTACACATGTGGAGTTGAAAATGGCAGCCAAGCAACAGGGCACTTCAACCAGAGATGTCTTTTCCTCTGTGCTCACGATTCTCCTCAGAGAGCGTTTTCCTCTGAAGCTCCAAGTCTGCAAGTACTAAAGTCTACTGACCTGTTATCCATACATCTGGGAACTCCCCATGTATCTCTATACAAGTAAGTCTTTGGGACAAATCTATATTTAAGGAGCCCATAGCTAGTCTGACAGAATTTGAGGGTCTCCCGCTGTCGACACCCCTATTTCCTCTTCTACATACATGTACCCAGTTTGTTGAGGACTAACCCCCTGGATACAGGCCATATTTACAAGTATATCCAAGTTTAACTACCCAAGCAATTTCCTGCTCCAAGCTCCATCACCTGCTTAACTGGACACTGCCTGCAAGGATCACAGTATTGTATGTGAAGAATTCCTCCATCTGTACATTTGTGTTACCTTATCCTGCTAGTAAAAGAGCAACGACTACCCCCGAGACCTGGTTGTCTGTTGTCATTGTCAGGTACCACGTGGGGGCGGGTAGTCGGGGACATCAAAAAGAGGCTTTGTGCACATTTGGGATCCAGGGCCTCTCTACAAGCCGGCCAAATCTGACATACTACCCGTGACATCAGTCCTGGCCCTGCTGAGTGTTACATATGTCTACCATTTCAGCAACTAAAAGCTGATCATGAGAACATAAACATAGAGCATATGACCAGCACTGTAAGTTCCGCCTATCACTGTCTATTGCCTGAAAGGTTGTCAACCACATGATATGTGGGTCACTACAAACGATAGTGTCTGCTCTGTATTTCTTGGTCTAACAGCCATTTTTTCACAGTTTAGCCATGTTTGTTCATCCATAGCAAATCACTATTTGTTCGGGTTCTTTAAAAAACAAAACAAAACAAAAACTATTTATTACAAACCAATTCGCCCATTTCTACATGTATTTGTCTAGGAAAAAAATCCCTCAATAAAAATTAATAAACTATGAAATTTTGCTGATTATACATTTCCATTAAATACTTTACAACATTATTCACAATGAAATCACAACAAGAAATATATTACACACCTGTGCACTCAATAGATGGAGGACTTAGTTTGGTGCAGTTTCCTTCTCCCCCAGGTGTTCTTATACAGTCATATAGTCTGGACTCATCACCAACACACTGGATCTTCTCTGTCCATATTGGTCCAGTTCCTCTTGTATAGGTCAGTAATGATGGCACTGCATCTCCACATTGAAGTTCCTTACATAGTACATTGGCCGCTCTAAGATCTGAGTCAATCTCACAGACAGATCCCCAAGTATCACCATGAAGAGCTTCTAAATGTCCTGAGCAAGTACTTGGACCATCGGCTAGTCTGTATCTCCTCTGACCTGAGGATAAATCACAATTCACATTACTGTACAGGAATCTTTATATATTGCACATGAGTTATATAACTCTCTCAAAATATCAATTCAATAAGAACTTGTCCAATTGTCCTTGTCTCAGTGTCCATATTAAACTTGCATTAGAGTGCTGGACAGTGTGGCTAGGTATCATAATGGCTGGCTGATATTTTGGTTTCTGTTAAAATGTGTATTGATTGATAGGGGTATTTATGGACAAACATTGAATATACACAAATTTAACATTTATGGGCCGGGTATTTTTGCACAACAACTCATTGATCAGTTGCTATACTTTGAATGGTATCTTTTGCCAAGGTTAATATATATTTTTTAATGAATTGTGATATTTGTGAAGTGAAACTTTCCAGAAGACAGCCACTATAGTAGAAATGGGCATATTTCTTAATATTCTATTTGTGTTGGGGGTTGTACGAACCACAATTTAGCTTAAAACATAGTGTAGAACACTGTCAGGACTCCTAGGAACCTATCTATAAAACATACAGTGTTGGCTAAAAGTATTGGCACCCCTGCAATTCTGTCAGATAATACTCATTTTCTTCCAGAAAACGATTGCAATCACAAATTCTTTGGTATTATTATCTTCATTTAATTTGCCTTCAATGGAAAACCACAAAAAGACAAATTGGATATACTTCCACAGCAAACATAAAAAAGGGGGTGGAAATAAATATTGTCACTGTTTGAAAAATCATGTGATGCTTCTCTAATTTGTGTAATTAACAGCACCTGTTACTTACCTGAGACACCTAACAGGTGGTGGCAATAACTAAATCACACTTGCAGCCAGTTGAAATGGATTAAAGTTGACTCAACCTCTGTCCTGTGTCCTTGTGTGTACCACATTGAGCATGGAGAAAAGAAAGAAGACCAAAGAACTGTCTGAGGACTTGAAAAGCAAAATTGTGAGGAAGCATGAGCAATCTCAAGGCTACAAGTCCATTTCCAAAGACCTGAATGTTCCTGTGTCTACCGTGCGTAGTTTCATCAAGAAGTTTAAAGCCTATGGCAATGTGCTTAACCTCCCTAGATGTGGACGGAAAAGAAAAATTGACGAGAGATTGCAACGCAAGATTGTGCGGATGGTGGATAAAGAACCTCGACTAACATCCAAACAAGTTCAAGCTGTCCTGCAGTCCGAGGGTACAACAGTGTCACCCCCTACTATCCGTCAGCGTCTGAATGAAAAGGGACTGTATGGTAGGAGACCCAGGAAGACCCCACTTCTTACCCAGAGACATAAAGTCAGGCTGGAGTTTGCCAAAACTTACCTGAGAAAGACAAAAACATTTTGGAAGAATGTTCTCTGGTCAGATGAGATAAAAGTAGGAAAAGGCATCAACATAGAGTTTACAGGGAAAAAAAAGAGGCCTTCAAAGAAAAGAACACGGTCCCTACAGTCAGACATGGCGGAGGTTCCCTGATGATTTGGGGTTGCTTTGCTGCCTCTGGCACTGGACTGCTTGACCGTGTGCATGGCATTATGAAGTCTGAAGACTACCAACACATTGTGCAGCATAATGTAGGGCCCAGTGTGAGAAAGCTGGGTCTCCCTCAGAGGTCATGGGTCTTCCAGCAGGACAATGTCCCAAAACACACTTCAAAAAGCACTAGAAAATGGTTTGAGAGGAAGCCCTGGAGACTTGTAAAGTGGCAGCAATGAGTCCAGCCCTGAATCCCATAGAACACCTGTGGGGGAGGAGAGATCTCTTGATGGCAGTTTGGAGAAGGCCCCCTTCACATCTCAGGGGGGACCTGGAGCAGTTTGCCAAAGAAGAATGGTCTAAAATTCCAGCAGAGCCTTGTAAGAAACTCATTGATGGTTACCGGAAGTGGTTGTGCGCAGTTATTGTGTCTAAAGGTTGTGCTACCAAGTATTAGGCTGAGGGGGCCAATACTTTTGTCCGGCCCATTTTTGGAGTTTTGTGTAAAAGTTTCTGCATTAGTGGTCGTATCCATGGCAACCGATCAAGATAACAGACTGTCACCACTAGAAAGTTAAAGAAAATCTTTAAAACTTTGCAGAATTTTTAATTACTTATATTTGCAAAAATGTTTAACTTTTAATTATCTACAAATATAGATATGATTATGTACATGAGAATACCCTTCAAGGTTGCTATGCCACCATATGAAACTTTTGCAGTTTTCATAGCGGTTATGCAGTTTCAATCAGCATCTGAAGAGGGTTATATTAGATTAGGGTTATATTAATACTCTTCCTGACCACCCAGGTGCCTGCTATTTGTTTGTACTTTAGATTGTTCTATTGTGTGTACATTGTACCCCCTTATAATGTCTTTTCGCTGCTTCTTTTGCCAACTCTTTTCCAAACCCACAATAAAATAAAAGTAAATAAATTATGTCATTTTCTTATTATACATTTCCATGAAATATTTTGAAGCATAATTCATAATCATATCAGAACATGACATGTATTACAGACCTTTGCAGTGGATAGATGGAGGACTTAGTTTGGTGCAGTTTCCTTCTCCTCCAGGTGTTCTTATACAGTCATATAGTCTGGACTCATTACCAACACAATGGATCTTCTCTGTCCATATTGGTCCAGGTCTTCTTGTATAGGTCAGTAATGATGGCACTGCTTCTCCACAGTGAAGTTCCTTACATAGTACATTGGCCGCTCTAAGATCTGAGTCAATCTCACAAACAGATCCCCAAGTATCACCATGAAGAGCTTCTAAATGTCCTGAGCAAGCATTTGGACCTTCAGCTAGCCTGTATTCTCTGTGACCTGATGATAAATCACAATTCACATTATTGTACCAGATTCTTTAAAATATCAATTTAATAAACACTTATCTTAACTCTTAACTCTTTGTCTCAATGTCCATATTAAACTTGATTTTTGTGTTTTGACTCCCCTCCTTCGAAATGCCATAACTGTCTTATTTTTCCGCTCTCGGAGCCATATAAGGGCTTAAAGTTTGCAGGACAAATTGTTCTTCATGATGCTACCATTTATTATTTTCTGCAATGTAGTAGAAGCTGGGAAAAAAAATCTGAATGGGGTGGATTTGAGGAAGTGAATTTGTGTGACTGTTACGGGCTTCATTTTTACGGGGTTCACTTTGCAGTCAAAATTACATGTCACCTTTATTCTATGTTTCAGTACAATACCAGGGATAGCAAATGGATATGGTGTTATTTACATTTTACACAGTTTAACCACTTAACAAAAATATAAAACTGTGTGGCCACAAGTATGGATAAGCTGCAGTACTAAGCACGGCCACTAGTATGGATAAGCTGCAGTACTAAGCACGGCCACTAAGATAAAATCCAATATTGCAGTAATCTCATCTCATGAAATGTACCTCATAAACTATTATAATAATGCCAATAATGTGAATAAACTTAACAGCTTAAAAAAGTGTCACCGAAGCCTGATCTAGATTATTAGGCTGAGTTCACACTGAGTTTTTTTGGTCAGGAATCCGTCAAAAAATCAGCCTCCAAAAATAGCCTCCCAATAGAACTCTATTGGGAGGCTTTTGGTTAAATTTTTACTCCACAAATATTGGAGCAGTTTCATATAAAAGTTATACAGTGTAAACTTTGACTAGACAATCTAAAACTAATCAAGCCTCATTCACTAAATCTCGTGTACTTCTAAGGGTCCATTCACACGGAGTAACGCGAGGCGTTTTTTGTGCTTATTTTTACGGCCGTAAAAAGACGTTTGCATTGAGTTCTATAGTAAAATATGCCTGTATTTATACGTCTGTAATTTTACGTCCGTTATTTTATGGACGTAAAATTACGGACGTAAAAATACAGGCGTATTTTACCATAGAACTCAATGGAAACGTCTTTTTACGGCCATAAAAATAAGCACAAAAAACGCCTGGCGTTACTCCGTGTGAATGGACCCTAAGACTGTCTACTCTATCTTTACACCATCTATTTTTTTTTTTTTGCTAAAGAAAGCGCCAAAAATTTGAATCTGCCTTGTTTCTGTTTTTTTTTACTTTTTGTTTTTTTTAATTTATTTTTAAAAAACAGAAAATTATAAGAATAATAAACAGATATTTTATTTATATAGCGCCAACGTATTCCACAGCATTTTACAATTTGCAGGGTTCAAGTACAGACAAAAAGATACTTCACACAATGGCATCGGAGGTAGCATTGTTGATACAATGGTCAGACGATTTTGTAATAGAGGTGACTGTCATTACACAAACATAAAACTGTATGAGCCGTTACCAGTCGTGTCCTATAACATGTGGATGGTGCCTGGACCTATAAAGTTAGCCTGAAATGGCATCATATCATGTGGGGTAATGTGGGAGCGGGGACAGAGGAGGGTTCATTTTTGGAATTAATTTATTCAAATTACGGTACGGAAGGGTTTACATTAGGAATTGTGATCGGCTTGTCTGAAAAGGTGTGTCTTTAGTTTGTGCTTGAAGCTGTAGAAATTGTGAGTTAATCTGATTATCCAGGATAGAGCATTCCAGAGAAGTGGTGCAGCTCGGGAGAAGTCTTGTATACGAGCGTGGGAGGTTCTGATAATAGAGGATGTAAGTGTTAGGTCATTGAGTGAACAGAGAACACGGGTTGGATGATAGAGATGAGGGAGGAAATGTAGGGAGGTGCAGAATTATGAAGAGCCTTGTGAATGAGGGGGATAACTTTATATTTTATTCTATAATGAATAGGCAGCCAAAGTAGTGACTGGCACAGACCAGAGGCATCGCTGTAGCGTCTAGCCTGATAGATGAGCCTGGCCGCTGCATTCAGAATAGATTGTAGAGGGGAAGGTTTAGTAAGAGGAAGACCGATTAGTAAGGAGTTACAGTAGTCAAGGCGAGAATGAATCAGAGAGACAATAAGTGTCTTTAATGTATCTCTGGTAAGGAAAGAGCATATTCTGTTTTTCTGTTGCATGTTTTTGAGATGGAGATGACATGAGCGTATGAGTGATTGAATATGAGGGGTTAAAGAAAGATCTTAATCAAATAGAACCCTGAGTCAGAGGGCATGCTGCCTAGGGGTTATAGTAAGGCCTGAGACTGCAATGGATATATCAGGGATAGATCTATTAGATTGTGAAAACATTTGTAGTTCAGTCTTAGAGACATGATATTTGAGACAGCAGAAAGACAGTCACTGGTGCTCTGTATTAGTGCAGGGGTGATGTCACAGGAAGATGTGTATAATTGGGTGTCATCAGCATTAAGATGGTATTGGAAGCCAAATCTGGCAATGGTTTGTCCAATGGTGGCTGTGTAGAAAGAGAAGAGCAGGGGGCCTCGGACCGAGCCCTGAGGAACCCTAACAGCAAGGTGAAGAGGGGAAGAAACAGAGCCCGCAAATGATACACTGAAAGTGCGGTCTGAGAGATAAGAGGAGAACCAGGAGAGCACAGTGTCGTTGAGGCCGACTGAGCGGAGCATAGTGAGGAGGAGTTGATGTCAACAGTGTCAAATGCTGCAGAGAGGTCCAGAAGAATAAGAAGAAAGAAGTCACCATTGGATTTAGCCATCAAGAGATCATTGGAGACTTTTGTGAACACTGTATTAGTAAAGTGCAGAGCGCGGAAGCCAGATTGTAAGGGGTCAAGAAGAGAGTTAGCAGAGAGATAGCAAATTAAAAGAGAATAGACCAAGTGTTCCAAGAGTTTAGAGATGAAGGGGAGGGTAGAGACGGGTCGATAGTTAGCACCACAGGACCGGTCCAGGGAGGGTTTTTTCAATAGCGGGGTTATAACAGAATGTTTGAAATAGGATGATAAAATTGCAGAAGAAACAGAGAGGGGGTTAAATATTTTAGTAAGGTAAGTCGTGACAGCAGGCGACAGAGATTGGAGACGGTGTGAGGGGAAGAGGTCACTACTACAGGTCATAGGGCGAGAAGAAGAAAAAGGCTAAGAGACTCCCTCATCTGTAACAGGTTCAAAAGATGAGAATGGACAGTCTGAAGTGCAGTTGGTGAGGGGATCATTACTATAGTAGGTGTGGGAATCAATGACCCCTGTGGATTAGGCAGTTGTTTCTTGATGGATCTTATCAATTTTATCATGGAAATAAGTGGAAATGTCATCAGCACTAAGGTCTGTGAATGACGTCTGCACCTTGGGTGTGAGTAAGGAGTGAAAAGTTTCAAAAATCCTTTTAGGGTAACAGGAGAGAGAAGAGATGAGGGCGGTGAAATAGTCTTGTTTGGCAAGGTGAACGGCAGAACTATATGTTTTAAGCATAAATTTGAAGTGGAGGAAATCTGCAGGTGAACGTGATTTTCTCCAGAGACGTTCAGCACACCTAGAGCACCGCTGAAGAAATTGTGTCTGTGGCATGTGCCAGGGCTGCTGCCTCCTACATGGGACTTTACGAGTTGAGGGGGGAGCCACCTCATCCAATGCATTTTTAAGGGTTTCATTATAGTGACTGGTGGCCAGATTGGGACAGGAGATTGAGGAGATGGGGACAGAGAAGATGTAGAGTATCTGAGGGGTGCTGGGTGTTAATAGCATGTAAATTCCTATATGTGTGATGGGTAGGTGTATCTTGTGAAGGGGAGAGAGCACTGATAGTGAGAGACAGAAGGTTATGATCAGAGAGCGGCAGAGAAGAATTAGTAAATTTAGAAACTGTGAGGAGTTGATGGAAGACAAGATCAATCGTTTTGTCATCTACATGTGTGGTGGAAGAAGAAAGTTGTGAAAGACCAAAAGAAGTAGTTAATGAGAGAAACTGTTAGACAGCTGGGGAGACAGGGGAGTCAATTGGGATCTTAAAGTCACCCATGGTGAGGGTAGGAATTTTGCTGGATAAAAAGTGGGGAAGCCAAGAAGCGAAGTGGTCCTGGAATTGATAGAGTGAGCCAGGTGAACGGTAGACCACGGCTACACATAAGGAGAGTGGACGGAAAATTCTGATAGCATGGACTTCAAATGAGGGGAATGTGAGTGAGGGTACCGGTGGAATGGCCTGAAAAATGCTCTGTGGTGACAGAAGTAAGCCTACCCCACTACCCTGCCTGTTGTCAGGCCTAGAGGTATGTGAGAATTGTAGGCCACCATGAGACAGAGCATCCGGGGAGGCCGTATCTGCCTGCTGGATCCAAGTTTCAGTAAAGGCAAACATGTTGAAAGATTTCCTATGGAATAAGTTATTAATTGATTCTAGTTTGTTAAACAGTGAGCGGCATTCCAGAGATAACAGTTAAAAGAGACAGGGGAGAGATGAGGGGAAGGAACATGGTGAATATTGATGAGGTTTCTATGTGTGCAAGAAGAAGAAAAGTTAGTGGAAGAAGGAGGGCTGGGGTTTGGAGAGATGTCCCCAGCAGGTATGAGGAGCAAAATGGAAAGAGACAGAAGGTGGTTCAGTGATTTATGTGGGCGCTTATTAGGGATTAGGGTGGTTAAAGAGAGTGAAAAGTGTGTGAGAGCTGTACATGGGAGAAGGAAGAAGAGAGGGACTGACATGGATTGTGTGCACTTGTGGTAAAGATGGAGGGGAGGTCTGCAGGAAGACAATTGCTAAGATAGTAAGTGACAGTGCAGCTCTATAATACCATGTGTCAAAGCTTGTTGTTTTAGGTTAAAGTTTACCTGGTGTTTTGCCATGGCTTGCCTGTTTTGTGCCTTGTTTCAGTGCCATGTGTAAGTGCACTTTGGTTAATCTGCATTTCGGTTAAGATGGATGCTGCATAAGGAAATGCCTCCCTGCTTTGGAAATGTTTCCCCCATAAGCTGTGTCTACTTATATAGGGAAGCAGAGCTTCAAAACTAGCACTAATTTAAGTCGTTAACTAATTACTAGTTTATTTTTATTATTCAGGTTTATTTGTTACTGTCATGTCAAGCATGAAAATTCTGTGAGTGCCCAAAGGATTAATTGTAAACTTCTCTGTCTACATGCTAGTATGGGATGGCTCCTGTATGTGATATAAAGTATCTTTGCACATGTGATATTTAGTGTCAGTCTGTGACTATTTGGAGGTGCAGTTATTGGACATGTTGTCAGGTATAATGCTGGATTAGAGATGGGCGATCTCCCAAGATTTGTGATTGGGCCTCAGTGTTGACATGGGCCTGCCAAACTCAAGACGTCACCAGAAGAGCATTGGAAGAGGCCCAAAAGAAGTGAGGGTATGCGACTATAATTTTTTTTTTTTTTTTTTTTTTTTTTTTTTTTTTACACCTCCCCTGGGCCTCCACCTATTATACTCTGGGGTCTGGAGGAACCCAGAATATAATACCTTACTGCAAAACATGTTATGGTGATTTTAATTTGTAATACAATACAAAGTCATTTCTCTTACCTAAACATCTCACTCCCAGTATATGTGTGGTATCAAAGTAATTATCGATGTTTATAAGATATCGACATTGTGACATAGATGATTTTTCTCCTGTACAATCTACGAACAAAGCAAGATTTGAAACATTCACAAATCCCTCTCCTGTAGTCTTATAATATTGGATATTTGCGGTGTTACATCCCAGCTGTCTACAAACCACTGTAGCAGTATTTCTTGAGTCAAAAAAAAAATTAAAATAAGACACTCTTCTCCATTCTCCTTCATAGTTCACTTCCAATATTCCTTCACATTCATTGTCTCCACCAGAAAGTCTCACTGGTACTGTGAAAACAACCAGATATTAATAAATACAAACATAATAATAATAATAATAATAATAATAATAATAATAATAATAATAATAATAATAATAATAATTGATACAATTTATTTATACAGCACCAACATATTCCACAGCACTTATCAATTTTAATGCAGAATGAACACCGGAAATATAAAATGCAATAAAATTGTAGAAATGTTTTTTTTTTTTTTTTTTTTTATATGGACCCACAAAAAAATGTTAATAAAAGCTAATCAAAAATGGTGCAAAATGGTACAGATCGTCACACAAAGAATAAGCTATCATTTAGCTATGTCAAAAGAGAAGTAAAAAAAACAAGTTATGAATTTTGAAAGGTGGAGAGTGAAAATATGAAAAAAGTCATCGAGCATTGACGTACAAAATCCTCTGTGCCCTTAAAGAGGATCTTTCATCAGATTGGGCACAGGCAGTTCTATATACTGCTGGAAAGCTGACAGTGCGCTGAATTCAGTGCACTGTCGGCTTTCCCGATCTGTGCCCCGGGTAAAGAGCTATTGGTCCCAGTACCGTAGCGCTTTACAGTCAGAAGGGCGTTTCTGACAGTTAGCCAGGGACGCCCTTCTGCCCAGCAGCGCCTATCGCGCTGTAGAGTGTGAGCGGGAAGGAACGCCCCCTCCCCTCCTGATAGTGCTCGTCTATGGACAAGGAATATATAATCTACTGAAAAAATTTAAAGGGATTCTATCATTAGAATCCCAAATTTTATTACTAACACGTAGGAATAGCCTTCAGAAAGGTTATTCTTCTCTTTCCTTTAGATGTCTTCTCTGCGCCGCCGTTCGATAGATATTCCCAGTTTTCGCCGTTATGCAAGTGAATTTTCTCGCAGCATTGGGGGCGTCCACTGTGCTGCTTGAAAACTGTGACGCCTATGTCTTCTTCTCCAGACCACCTCTTCTCTCACGCTTCCATCATGTCTTATTTTAAAAGCGCCGACTGCGTATGTCCATCAGCCATTTTCCTGTGGCCTCTCCCGTTCGGGGACAGGAAAATGGCCGATGGACATTCGCAGTCAGTGTTTTTGGAAGAAGACATGATGGGAGCGTGAGAGAAGAGGTGGTCTGGAGAAGAAGACAGAGGCATCACTGGAGAGTTTTCAAGCAGCACAGGGGACGCCCCCAATGCTGTGAGAAAACTCATTTACATAAGGAAGAAAGAAGAAAATTTTCAGGAACGGCAGCACGGATAAGAATAATAAAGGTAAGAGAAGAATAGAATCCCTTTAATCAATTTATTATTTTGTAAGAAAATAGCAATTCCCACATTGTTTTGGGGGTTTCTTTTTTGTGGTATTCACTGTGTAGTAGGAATGACATGATAACTTTATTGTGAGGGTCAATACCATGACTGCAATATCATTGAAAAGTTCTGCAAGCAGGACTTTTCTCTCCACATTTTTCGGGTAGAAACCAGGTGGAGACCCCTTTATAGTCTATGGGGTATATGGATTTCCGCAGGTAACCACTTTTTATGAACAGAAATCCAAATGCTAGTGTGAACCTAGCGTTAGCGAGTCTATGAAAAATACTTGCCATTCACCTTAAGGCCGGGTTCACATGGAGTATTTAGGCTCGTAATGTGGTACGTAGACGCCGCGGGAGCTTTTGCGGGCCGTATACGCTCCCATTGTTTTCAATGGGAGCCAGTACCGTATACGCAGTGCTATTTTGCGATCGCCGCAAAATAGCGCCGCATATACGGTACCGGCTCCCATTGAAAACAATGGGAGCGTATATGGCCTGCAAAAGCGGCGTCTACGTACCACATTACGAGCCAAAATACTCTGTGTGAACCCGGCCTGAGAGTTACAATGAGAGTAGTTCACACAGGGTTTTTTAGTCCGGAAGCTGAGGCGGAGGCCGTCTCAGGTTCTGGACCAAAAATACGGGTAGCTGCAACAGTTGCGCACTCTGCTCTGGATTAGGCCCAAATGAATGTGCCTAGTCAGGCAGGAGTGTCTTCAGGTGGAGGTTGCGAGACTAATCCGCCTGAAAGGATGAGCATATTGCTTCTTGAGAACAAACGGCTCCCAGAAAAAAGAATTGACCATCCGTCTTTTTAGTCAGGATTTTGAGGAGGATACAGCCTCAAAATCCTGACCAAAAAAACCCTGTGTGAACTTACCCTAAGGCTTTTACATGCCATCACCTTCAAGATACTAGTGCAATGTGAGAGCTGCTGCCTCAAGACAGACTGCAAACTTTGCTCAAGATACAAAGCATCTATGCCCACCATCAGGGAATAAGGAACCACAGTTTTTACTGCACTCCACACTCTGGAGCTATTTCTCATAGATAGGCAGTCTCCTGAGAAACCTACTATGCTATCAAATAGAGGAAATGCATCGCGGTAGCTTGTAAGGCATGTAAGAGCCTTATTGTGCCCCTGAAGTGCATTATTAGGGGGCATTCACACGGAGTAACGCCGGGCGTGTATCACAGCCGTACACGCCGGCGCTACAGCAGACTGCCGAACACTTCCCATTCACTTCAATGGGAGCGCTCGTAACAGCGGTGTTTATGAGCGCTCCCATTGAAGTGAATGGGAAGTGTTCAGCAGTCTGCCGTAACGCCGACGTGTACGGCTGTGATACACGTTACTCCGTGTGAATGCCCCCTTAGAGAGTGTGAAAGGTCCTGTATATCAGGGTCAGTGTAGGAATGACAATTTATCTCATGTCCCTGTTGTATTCTGGCTATCCGCCTACAATGGTATTAATATGGAGGATTTGTATCTGCAAATCAATAATCCCCATTCACAGACATTGGATTTAATGCTGCGTATGCCGTCACATGGCCTTTATTCATATAGCTTAAGACATCATACACACAACACTGACATCTTTGATGAATCTAATGTCCATTAAAAATATACACCAATGTCAGTTTTTTTACATTTTTGACATTTTGCATCACTTTTACATTCGTTCCGTTCCATTTTTCACTGTTGTGTGCAAGAGACCTAAGATTTGCAGCGTCTGTCACACGTCTGCTTTGAGATCACAAAAAAACTAACGTGCTCTATCTTTGCCCATTTTGACAGGTAACGCTAGGTTCACACTAGCGTTCGGGTCTCCATTCTCAGCTTTCCGTCTTCTGCATGCAAGAAAAAAAAGTTAAAAAAATAGACCAATGAAGGGTTCGTCATATGTCGGTTTTTGGGAACACATTGAATTCAATGTGTCTATCCACATGTCCATTTTTTTGATGTTACGTTTTTACATATATTCAAAACGTGATGGAAAATAAATCTAAAATATAACTTTTAATGATAATGCAGATAGAAATGCAAAACTGAACAATGGTTCACCACCAAAATTAAGCCCCATACTGGGACTCACCTATAACCTACATAAATTACCCCACAATTATGCCCAAGAAGACAAAAGCAAGGCACGGCGACCACAATCTCTCTATATTCTAAAAATGAATTGTCTGTCTGTTCTCTAATACAAACCAAACGACTGGACCGATCTTCACCAAATTTGGTACAGAGATACTTCAGGTATCCGGGAAGGTTTAAGATGAGACTCCAACTCACTCGGACGTACCATTGCTGAGATACAGCATTCAAAATACAGTGCCCCCCCCCCTTAGCCAATACAAACCTGCAAGTCTTTCACTCATATTCCAACTGCAATACACACGGTCACTCCACATACACAATACAACACTGATATCCAAACTGAGATACACGCATCAGAGGATTAGACACACAGATCAGCACACAGTATCACATGCCAGGGGATTAGATACTCGCTTCTCCACACACCACAGGATTAAATACATGCGTCTGCACACAGTCCAGCCACACTGAAGGATTAGATACATGTGTCTGCACACGGTTCCACATGCCGAAAGATTAGGTACACGCGTCTGCACACAGTACCACACGCTGGGGGATTGAATACATGCGTCTGCACACAGTACCACATGCCAAAGGATAGAATACACGCATCTCCACACAGTTCCACACACCAGAGCATGAGATATGCACGTCTGCACACAGTACCACATGCTGTAGGATTAGATACGCGTGTCTACATACAGTTCCACACGCCGTAGGATTAGATACGTGCCCCTTCACACAATACTACACAGGGGAGGATTAGATACATGCCTCTGCACACAGTATCACAAGCCAGAGAATTAGATACGCGTCTCAGCACACAGTACCACACGGGGGAGGATTAGATACATGCGTCTGCACACAGTACCACACGCCAGAGGATTAGATATGCGCATCTGCATACAGTACCACATGCCGTAGGATTAGATACGCACATCTACACACAGTTCCACATGCTGTAAGATTAGATACGCACCTCTTCACACAATACCACACAGGGGAGGATTAAATATGCGCGTCTGCACACAGTTCCATACGCTGAAGGATTAGATAAGTGTGTCTGCACAAAGTACCACACGGGGGAGGATTAGATACGCACCTCTTCACACAATACCACACAGGGGAGGATTAGATACGCACATCTGCACACAGTTCAACACGCTGGAGGATTAGATTAGCAAGGTATATACCAAGTAGTGTGCCAGCTGGCTAACCTAGGGGTGTAGTTTTTTTTTTTTTAAATGAGGTCACTTTTTGGGACTTCCACTGTAATGGTATTTTAGTGCCTCCAAAAGCCAATGGCTCCTTCCCTTCTGAGCCTTGCCATGAGCCTAAACAGTAGTTTACACCCACCTACGGGATACTGCTGTACTCAGAATAAAATGTGTAACACATGCTGCTTCTCTGCCTATTAACTTGTGAAAATGAAAAATTTGTGTCTAAGGCCGGGGCCCCACGGGCCAGAAACGCAGCGATTTGCCTGAGGCGGAAACACTGCAAGAAAACTCACAACGTTTTACAGTATCTGCAAAGTGGATGGGATTTATGTGAATCCCATTCCCACTTTGCATTTCAAACCCCAGTGTGGACACGCTGCAATTTCCAAAACCGACGCGGTTTTGGAAATCGCAGCATGTCAATTATATCTATAGAATGGCCGGCGGCTTTCCCGTAAATATAATGGTAACAAAGTCCATGGAGGAAAACTCTGCAAACTTTCTGTTCAAAGTGCTGCACGAAGAACCGCAATGTGTTACCGCCACGTTTTTTCTTGTAGTGTTTTGGTGCTTTGGATCGTCCCGCGAGGCCTTAGCCACAAGGAACATTTTATTGAAGCAGCTATGAAACACCACAAACAAATGTTCATAACTTCTAAACAATATCTTATTTATCAACGTGGTTACCATACCCATAGATTAATTGGCTTTACTTTGGTGCCCAAAGACCTCTATAAACCTGACATAGTACCTGAAAAACATCCAAGTAAAATCAAGGTCCGTAATTGAGGACTATATTTGAGTTATGGGACACAACTGAGTAAGGGTTGGTTCACACTAGTGTATGTATTCCGTCTGGTTAGAGTCCGCATGGAGACCTCCCAGACAGAATACAATTGCAATTGCGAGCGCTGTGCTGTAAAAGCACACGGACCCCATAGACTATAATGGGGTCCGTGTGCTTGACGCACACTGCCCGAGCGGCACACTGAAAATGTTAACTTAGTTACAATATGCTATCTTAAATAACTTAACAGGCGTGGTTTCTACATTGCATTGTTACTCAAAAGTCATTTTAGAGCTGAAAAAAGAAAATTTTCTTGAAAATTTCAAAAATTTCCCCCAAAAATTATAAGGCTTCTTAAATCCTAAAAAAAAATGACATTGACAAATTGATGTCAACCTTAAAGCATATGGTAAATGTTAATTGCTATTTTTGTGGAATGGCTAATTGTTTAAAAGCAGAAACTCTCAAATTTTGAAAATTGGTAATTTCACCAACATTTCTGTAAACTTTGCGTTTTTTTTTTTTTTAATAAACCTACAGATAGGCAAAAATTTATCAATAATATAAAGTACAGAGTGTCATGAAAAAAGTGTATAATTATATACTTTTATCTATAAGCTGTGTCTGCAGTGCTACTCTATACTATACACAGTACTATATATAATATAGACTGAAGTGTTGTGTGCTCTATACTGTATACAGTACTATATATAATATATAGGGTAATAGACTGAAGTGTTGTGTACTCTATACTGTATACACTACTATATATAATATATAGGGTAATAGACTGAAGTGTTGTGTACTGTATACTATATACAGTACTATATATAATATATAGGGTAATAGACTGAAGTGTTGTGTGCTCTATACTGTATACAGTACTATATATAATACATAGGCTAATAGACTGAAGTGTTGTGTGCGCTATACTGTATACAGTACTATATATAATATATAGGGTAATAGACTGAAGTGTTGTGTACTCTATACTGTATACATTACTATATATAATATACTAGAGGGAGGACCCGGCTTCGCACGGGTATATTACATTTTATGTTTGTGTAGTGGCCCCGTAAGAATTGTCCAATTTTGCACTGGTGTATTTTGTATGCTGTTTGTGTGTATGTCCATAAGCGTCATGTGATTATGTGTATCTCATTTTGGATGTCAGTGAAAAACCTGTGATCAGTTGTTATGGATACCTGGAGTAAAGCTGTATCTAATCCTTCCCCGTGTAGTACTGTGTTTAGATGCAAGTATCCAATCCTTGTTGGTGTGGTACTGTGTGCAGATGCACATATCTAATCCTCCCCGTGTGGTATTGTGTGAAGAGGCGCATATCTAATCCTCCAGTAAGTGAAACTGTGTGCAGACGCGCATATCTAATGACTCTGGCATGCGGTACCGTGTGCAGATGCGCGTATCTAATACTCTGGCATGTGGTACTGTGTGCAGATGCACGTATCTAATCCTCCCCTGTGTGGTATTGTGTGAAAAGGCGCGTATCTAATCCTACGGCATGTGGAACTGTCTGTAGACGTGGGTATCTAATCCTACGGCATGTGGTACTGTGTGCAGACGTGCGTATCTAATCCTACGGAATTTGGTACTGTGTGCAGACGCGCTTATCTTATCCTCTGGCGTGTGGTACTGTGTGCAGACGCTCGTATTTAATCCTCCCCGTGTGGTACTGTGTGAAGAGGCACGTATCTAATCCTACGGCATGTGGAATTGTGTGAAGAGGCGCATATCTAATCCTACGGCGTGTGGAACTGTGTGTAGACACGTGTATCTAATCCTACGGCATGTGGTACTGTGTGTAGACGCGCGTATCTAATCCTACGGCATGTGGTACTGTGTGTAGAAGCGTGTATCTAATCCTAAGGCATGTGGTACTGTGTGTAGACGCACGTATCTAATCCTACGGCATGTGGTACTGTGTGCAGACGCGTGTATCTAATCCTATGGCGTGTACAACTGTGTGAAGACGCGTGTATCTAATTCTCCCCTGTGTGGTATTGTGTGAAGAGGCACGTATCTAATCCTACGGCGTGTGGAACTGTGTGTAGAGGCGTGTATCCAATCCCCTGGCATGTGGTACTGTGTGCAGATGCGCATATCTAATCCTATGGCATGTGAACTGTGTGTAGAGGTGCGTATCTAATCCTCCCCCGTGTGGTACTGTGTGTAAACACGCGTATCTAATCCTCCCCTGTGTGATACTGTGTGCTGAGACGCGTATCTAATTCTCTGGCTTGTGGTACTGTGTGCAGAGACACGTATCTAATCCTCCAAAGTGTGGTATTGTGTGAAGAGGCACGTATCTAATCCTCTGGAATGTGGAACTGTGTGTAGACGCGTGTATCTAATCCTACGGCATGTGGTACTCTGTGCAGACGCGTGTATCTAATCCTATGGCGTGTACAAATGTGTGCAGACGCACGTATCTAATGCTCTGGAGTGTGGAACTGTGTGTAGACGCCTGTATCTAATCCTTCGGCATGTGGAACCGTGTGCAGACGCGTGTATCAAATCCTTCAGTGTGTGGAACTGTGTGCAGAAATGCGTATTTAATCCTCTGGTGTGTGGGACTGTGTGGAGACCCGTGTATCTAATCCTCTGGCGTGTGATACTGTGTGCTGATCTGTGTATCTAATCCTCTGGAGTGTGGAACTGTGTGTAGACGCCTGTATCTAATGCTTCGGCATGTGGAACCGTGTGCAGGCGCACATATCTAAATCTATGGCATGTGGTACTGTGTGCAGAAGTGCGTATTTAATCCTCTGGTGTGTGGGACTGTGTACAGACCCGTGTATCTAATCCTATGGCGTGTACAACTATGTGAAGACACGTGTATCTAATCCTCCCCTGTATGGTATTGTGTGAAGAGGTGCGTATCTAATCCTACGGCGTGTGGAACTGTGTGTAGACGCGCGTATCCAATCCCCCGGCATGTGGTACTGTGTGCAGATGCGCGTATCTAATCCTATGGCATGTGGTACTGTGTGTAGACGCGCGTATCTAATCCTCCCCCGTGTGGTACTGTGTGCAGACGTGCATATCTAATCCTTTGGCGTGTGGAGCTATGTGTAGACGCGCGTATCTAATCCTACTGCATGTGGTACTGTGTGCAGACGCGTGTATCTAATCCTATGGCATGTACAACTGTGTGCAGATGCGCGTATCTAATCCTCTGGAATGTGGAACTGTGTGCAGACGCGCATATCTAATCCTCTGGAATGTGGAACTGTGTGCAGACGCGTGTATCTAATCCTATGGCATATACAAATGTGTGCAGACGCACGTATCTAATCCTCTGGAGTGTGGAACTGTGTGTAGACGCATGTATCTAATCCTTCGGCATGTGGAACTGTGTGCAAATGCACGTATCAAATCCTTCAGTGTGTGGAACTGTGTGCAGAAATGCGTATTTAATCCTCTGGTGTGTGGGACTGTGTGCAGACCCGTGTATCTAATCCTCTGGCATGTGATACTGTGTGCTGATCTGTGTATCTAATCCTCTGATGCGTGTATCTCAGTTTGGATATCAGTGTTGTATTGTGCATGTGGAGTGACCGTGTGTATTGCAGTTGGAATATGAGTGAAAGACTTGCAGGTTTGTATTGGCTAAGGGGGGGGGGGGCACTGTATTTGGAATGCTGTATCTCAGCAACGGTACGTCCGAGCAAGTTGGGGTCTCGTCTTAAACCTTCCCGGATACCTGAAGTATCTCTGTACCAAATTTGGTGAAGATCGGTCCAGTCGTTTGGTTCGCATTAGAGCACAGACAGACAGACAGACAGACGGACAGACAGACAGACAGACAAGAATTCATTTTTATAAGATAGGGAGATAGGGTAATAGACTGAAGTGTTGTGTGCTCTATACTGTATACAGTACTATATATAATATACATAGGGTAATAGACTGAAGTGTTGTGTGCTCTATACTGTATACAGTACTATATATAATATACATAGGGTAATAGACTGAAGTGTTGTGTGCTCTATACTGTATACAGTACTATATATAATATACATAGGGTAATAGACTGAAGTGTTGTGTGCTCTATACTATATACACTACTATATATAATGCATAGGCTAATAGACTGAAGTGTTGTGTGCTCTATACTGTATACATTACTATATATAATACATAGGGTAATAGACTGAAGTGTTGTGTGCTCTATACTGTATACATTACTATATATAATATATAGGCTAATAGACTGAAGTGTTGTGTGCACTTTACTGTATACAGTACTATATATAATATATAGGGTAATAGACTGAAGTGTTGTGTGCTCTATACTGTATACAGTACTATATATAATATACATAGGGTAATAGACTGAAGTGTTGTGTGCTCTATACTGTATACAGTACTATATATAATACATAGGCTAATAGACTGAAGTGTTGTGTGCTCTTTACTGTATACAGTACTATATATAATATATAGGGTAATAGACTGAAGTGTTGTGTGCTCTATACTGTATACAGTACTATATATAATACATAGGCTAATAGACTGAAGTGTTGTGTGCTCTTTACTGTATACAGTACTATATATAATACATAGGCTAATAGACTGAAGTGTTGTGTGCTCTATACTGTATACAGTACTATATATAATATACATAGGGTAATAGACTGAAGTGTTGTGTGCTCTATACTATATACATTACTATATATAATATATAGGGTAATAGACTGAAGTGTTGTGTGCTCTATACTATATACATTACTATATATAATATATAGGGTAATAGACTGAAGTGTTGTGTGCTCTATACTATATACATTACTATATATAATATATAGGGTAATAGACTGAAGTGTTGTGTGCTCTATACTGTATAGATTAGTAAATATAATATACATAGGTATTAGAATGAAGTGTTGTGTGCTCTATACTGTATACAGTACTATATATAATATACATAGGGTAATAGACTGAAGTGTTGTGTGCTCTATACTGTATACCGTACTATATATAATACATAAGGTAATAGACTGAAGTGTTGTGTGCTCTATACTGTATACATTACTATATATAATATACATAGAGTAATAGACTGAAGTGTTGTGTGCTCTATACTGTATACAGTACTATATATAATATATAGGGTAATAGACTGAAGTGTTGTGTGCTCTATACTGTATACAGTACTATATATAATACATAGGCTAATAGACTGAAGTGTTGTGTGCTCTTTACTGTATACAGTACTATATATAATATATAGGGTAATAGACTGAAGTGTTGTGTGCTCTATACTGTATACAGTACTATATATAATATATAGGGTAATAGACTGAAGTGTTGTGTGCTCTATACTGTATACAGTACTATATATAATACATAGGCTAATAGACTGAAGTGTTGTGTGCTCTTTACTGTATACAGTACTATATATAATACATAGGCTAATAGACTGAAGTGTTGTGTGCTCTATACTGTATACAGTACTATATATAATATACATAGGGTAATAGACTGAAGTGTTGTGTGCTCTATACTATATACATTACTATATATAATATATAGGGTAATAGACTGAAGTGTTGTGTGCTCTATACTATATACATTACTATATATAATATATAGGGTAATAGACTGAAGTGTTGTGTGCTCTATACTGTATAGATTAGTAAATATAATATACATAGGTATTAGAATGAAGTGTTGTGTGCTCTATACTGTATACAGTACTATATATAATATACATAGGGTAATAGACTGAAGTGTTGTGTGCTCTATACTGTATACCGTACTATATATAATACATAAGGTAATAGACTGAAGTGTTGTGTGCTCTATACTGTATACATTACTATATATAATATATAGGGTAATAGACTGAAGTGTTGTGTACTCTATACTGTATACATTACTATATATAATATATAGGGTAATAGACTGAAGTGTTGTGTGCTCTATACTGTATAGATTAGTAAATATAATATACATAGGTATTAGAATGAAGTGTTGTGTGCTTGTTATTCTGATGAGTCTGCTCATGTATTATTATTGAGAGTATAATTCGATACATTTATCTATACGCTGTCTCTGCAGAGATACTCTATACATATACATAGTTGATGAGGTTGTATAAAGACATTAGTCCATCAAGTCCAACCTATAACCCTACAATGCCCTACATCTATACTGTATACACCTTCATGAGAGGATCCTAGTCTACACGTAGGACCACACAGCCCAGCCGAACTCTGTTGAAGCAACACTTAAAGTGTATCTTCCAAAGAAGAAATTATTTTGGCCTTATAGACCACTGGGATGACAAGGTTCCCTCCAAGAACCCATCTTATATACTTTATTCCCTCTTTACTTGAAGTGCTATGCTGTGTAACCAAGATGGGTTCCATTAGATACTTATTCTCTAATAAACAGACACCGCTCTCCATTATTCTCAGCCACTGACAACCTCCATTCTGCCGCTCTACATCCTCCTCACACTGTCACGTACAAGACGTCTATCATGTCTCCCTTCACATCTGCCTTGAGCGATGACCTTTGTGAATACTAATATTGATTGCACAATATTTCCCAATGATAACCCAGATATACTGCAATTGAATGTTTACACATGGTGGATATGCTTTGGATATTTCATGTAGATTCTACACCAAAATCTATTACAGTACAATCAAAGAGAATAGGGATTCAAAACAGTCAAGAAAAGAATAAAAAGGTGTTAAAAGTTTTCATCCTTGCACTAAGATCTCCATATCTGTGACAATTTTACCAGTCTATGTTTGCTCA
Source organism: Leptodactylus fuscus (assembly GCF_031893055.1). Lineage (NCBI taxonomy): Eukaryota > Metazoa > Chordata > Amphibia > Anura > Leptodactylidae > Leptodactylus > Leptodactylus fuscus. Next base: position 133,517,672 of record NC_134271.1, read on the forward strand.
TATCCAGTCAATAGCCTGCTGTATAGAGAAAATGTGGGTGCATATATGCAGCATATACAGTAATAATATGGCGCTGCAAAACTGTGGGTGCAGGAGCTATATCTGTGGTATTACTTCCAGCACTTGCCTTTGTTGCATAGCCTATGCCGGAGTGAAGAGATACTCTGGCGAATTAACACCTCGAATGTTGTGATCCACAGGGAAGATCGCCTGTCCGTCCCCCACCGCCACCACCACCACCACAAACAACAACTCGCCTGTCCGTCCCCCACCACCACCACCAACAACAACAACAACTCGCCTGTCCGTCCCCCACCGCCACCACCACCAACAACAACAACAACCCTTGGTTCCCCCACAATCTTATCTGACGGTTTACCATGACAGCCAGAAGCAACGGCCTCCTGACTACCTATACCCATTACACATAGTGATCCAATATATTGCGGCTCTGTGAATCAGACAGCCCAGGTTTGAAACCCCTTGTGGGGCAAGTAAAAAAAAAAAAAAAAGTTAAAAATAAATAAAAATTAAAAAACTTAACTTTACATTTAATAAACACATAATGTGAACAAAAAATAAAATAATCAAACATGTTAGGTATTCTCATATCCAAAAATAGCATTATTTAGCCCGTATGGTGAACGTCATGAAGAAAAATATACGTCAAATGAATGTATTTTGTTCACTTTGCTTTCCCCAAAAAATAACAATAAAAAGTTACAAAGAGCCCTTACTTATGTCCATCAACAAAACACTAAAAAAGTTATAGGCATTAGAATACGGCGACCCCAGGAAAATATCTCATTTTCAAAAAGCGGTAAAACCTAATAAAACCAATATAAATATATTCTCACCGTCATCGTAATGACCCGACGGACAAAGCCGCCATGTCGTAATGCAGGAGGGATGTGTAAAATCAGAATGCCAAAAATTATAGAATTGTGGGTTGTTTTAAACTGACCACCCAAACATGTTAATAAAACATTACGTGTACCCCAAAATGATGTGAAATAAAAGTACAATGCATCACTCAAAGAATAAGCCTTCAGAAAAGAGAAAAAGGACGGGGAAGAAAAATAGGACGAAAGTTGCCGAGCGTTAACGTACAAACTACCCGGTGTCCTTAATGGGACATTTCTTTATAATACTGTAAACTCCACAACAATAAAACCGACACATAGTAAAATATCACACCATACGGTGACCTATGTAGATCAATGTAACATGTAAAAGAAAGACAGATCTCACAAATTTAGGATAGTGATGCATATGTTAATAACCAGGATATAATAAGAGTGAGCCTTACCTTCATCCTCCGATTTTGCAGTTATTTGAGAATCAGATTTATGGAGGAAAAGTTGTAAACCAACAAATATTAGCAATATTCTCCATTCCATGTCTTCATGTGTAATCCTCTGACTGGTGTATAATAAGAGGTGATGATGAAGATGAAGAGCTGTACCATACACCACTGCTTCTAGCTGGTATATGTATCAGTGGGATGTGTGATATACAGGAGGTCTCTACCAGCAGTGTTACCCTATGTAGATAATGTGGGGGACGCTTATCACTAGTGATCACATAGAAAGCTGCGCAGTTACATTTCTGCTTCTTTCTGACTCCTCCCATTTGCCACATGTCACATCTTCTAGACAACCACAGTTCATCTACTTATTTATGGAGGTGAACAGAAGAGCGGGTAAAGTATAACCTCAAAATCTGATATAGTTGCACAGGCGTTCAGCTTTTTTCCAAGTATAGCTTATATGTCTCCGGTGTAAATCTATTGCAGATATCTGCCCTAACATATGTGAGGTTCACTATCAGGATCACCATTATCTAAGGTTAAAGGAAAAAACATCTATTGCAAGTCAAAGGTTATGAGGATTTATCTGACATGGTTTGTAAAAAGTTACAAAGCAAACAAAACTAATGTAACAGCAAATAAATCCTCCCCTGTCTGACACTATCTACACTGTACATCAGATGTCTGATAGCTGGAGAGCTTTTTTTTTGTAGCTTACCCAAACTTTCGTACTTTTAAGTAACCTTTATCTCCCCATCTACTCTGTTCAGCTTTTACAGTTTACCTTCTTGTTTTTAACCACAGATCTTCTGACTGCTTTATATTCTACTTTAGGGATTACATTCATAGTGCTTGGCTACATCTGAAAGTGTACTAGTGGATTCGGGGTCCAGCTGTCTCTCCCCACTTCTCGTACCAGACCAGTGACCCCCAACAGGATTTCCTTAAAAACCAGGGGGCTGCAAGACTCTGGTTGGAATGATGACCACAGGCACTTATTCTACATTGTCTGCTTCCTTAAGACATTACTGTCTTTGGGTTAAAATTTTAGTAGGGGTACCCCAGATTTTCTCCCTCTGTCAGAAGGGCACTCCTGACAGTCTAGCTGAGCTGTGAGGAATGCACTCCCCCCCAGACAGTACTCGTCCATAGCCCTGTACTGCCAGAGGGGGCATTCCTTACTGCCCAACAATGATGCTGAGCAATGAGAAATCCGACCCCAGTACAAGTCTATAGATAAGTACTGTGAAACTTGTACGGTTTGTCACATTATAAGTAGAGATGAATGAGTAGGTGTTCGCTCGAATACTACGGTATTCGAAATACTCGTACTCAATTGAACACTACTAGCTGTTCGAAGTTTAAGGTTCGATGCAGAACCAGCGTTGATTGGCAGAATGCTATACATTGGCAATCAACGCTGGTTCTTCTCTTACCTTTAGAAGTCTTCTCCATGCAGCGTCCCCTGTTGCGTCTTCCAGCTGGAATTCACTCTGCCTAGGCATCCGGCCTAGGCAGAACCGACTGCGCATGCGCGGGCATGCCCTCGCATGCGCAGTTAGCTCTGCCTAGGCAGAGTGAATTCCAGCCAGAAGAAGACACTGGGATGCTCGTGGACTTGGTAAGTATAATTTTATCGAATTTTGTGTACCCCTGAAACGAGCATTTCCCCCCCATAGACTATAATGGGGTTTGAACAGTTGAACAGTGTGCGGCTGTTCGAATCGGACTGTTTGCACCAGAGCAATTGGTGTTTGTCAAGGTTATTTTGGTGGGGAGGTGCCTTTTTATGACGTGCCCGGACTCCGCCACATTATCATCCTGTAGAAGCACAGTGTGTGCAAAATGACCCATCGCTTTCAGGTACTGGTAATGCCTCTTACTTTTACCCACTTTAAGGGTAAGTTCACATGGCGATTTTTGGTCAGGATTTTCAGGCTGTATCCGCCTCAAAATCCTGACCAAAAAGACAGCTCCCACTGAAATCAATGGGAGCTGCCCAGGATTTTTTTCCAGGAGCAGTTTCTTCCGGCTCTCAGAAAAAAAAAGAAGCAACATGCTCATTCTTCAGCGATTCAGCCTGAAGACACTCCCTCCTTTGGACTAGGCCCATTCATTGGGCCTAATCCGGAGCAGAGTGCGCAGCTGGATGCCGATGCAGTGCACTGGCTTTCAAGCACGGCAACCCGACTTGTGGTCCGGAACCTGAGGCAGCCTCTGCCTCAGGTTCCGGACCAAGAACCACTGTGTGAGCTTACCCTAATAAAGTCTGGTTGTGGATCAGTCCGCCTCTGCCCTTCTTTCTTCTAGACACTCACTTACAGATATTTTGACAAATAAAATAAAAAGCAAATCATCGCTAAACCATTTACTAATTTTATTCATTTAGGAAATCATTTATTAATATCTACATTACATTTGATAGAATTACTAATTTCAACAAATTATTATTAAAGTAAGATTCAGTATATAAGTAAAGCATTGCTTCCATTAATATACCAATATATATACGTAGAAATGTCTTCATTTTCTGAGCCATCAGTGTTCCACCATATACAGTATATAAAAGCTCGCAAAAAAAATCTGTTAAAAAATCGCAAAAAATAAAAAATAAAAAATCCTAAAATGGTATAGAAATTATATCAGTGAGTTATAGGTTATTTAGCTAATTTAAAGGAAATATATAAAAAAAAGATATGGCTGTCTGCATGGGGCATTGGAAAAATGCTGCACCCCGAAAGCCAGAATGGGCCAAACAGTACACTTAGGTGGTTAAACAAGATATATACAGTAAAGTATATATACAAGTTGACAACATTGATCCACTGGTATTGGTCATGCAGACATGGAATCATCATAATCCTGGTCCACAGAGAGAAGAACCTTGTCCTGGTTGTTGTCTATGGAAACCTTCTGCTCATCACTCAGGGGAATGGAGTCTAAGAACAGGAAAGACACAAGAGATAGAAATCTTTACACATGACATGGACAGCTCACGTGTAAGCTTTATCTTATATAGTATATGTACAAACCTTCCCCAGATGGTCCCAGCTCTTTATGGTCATGTATATCGGCTTCTCCATCATTGTATAAAGGCTGAGACAAGTCATCGGTATCCACATCATCATATCCAGGGTCTTCTGGTGATAATACAAGAACATGTTATTATATAGTCATTATGTTTTAGGCTTTTCATTGATCAGTCGTGACATTTACCTACTGTACGACCCTATAGACTGATACCGTATGTAACTACTGTGCTGTTGTTCATTAGACAACCACATGTTGTTATCTATGATGACTCCTGCACTGATACAGAACTGGTCACACTACTCAGTAACAGCAGAAATTATTACATAGTAATAATAAGCATTACATGTACATGAAGGTTCAGGTTTTTATTGAAGTGCATGAATATACTGTTGTATACAGATTTGAACTGGACCACAGGTGAACAAGAGAACACACCTGGTGGGACCTTCAGCCGAGTTAGACCTCCAACTCATCCTGGTATAGCACAGTCATTGTACAGCTCAGCCAAGCTACATGTCAGTATAATATAGGGGGTATTAAAAAAACAAAAACTGCCCCATTTATCTTTATATACCATCAGTATCCCTCTCATCTTTTGAATTACATTGCAAGGGCCCCAATCACTAGTCTCTTCACAGCATCTATCTATCTATCTATCTATCTATCTATCTATCTATCTATCTATCTATCTATCTATCTAATATATGAGACATGAATAATATAAGAAGACTGTAAGTTTATTTCATATTTTTCCTATAAACAGTATTTTATGTATTAAACTAAAGACACATCTTGGTAAATCTTTACCATTTCTCTCACCTATAGCGGTTGATCTATCATTGTTCTCATAAGATAATCCAGTGTCATCGTAGTCATATTCTGAAGTCTTCTCCAAAGGGAAACCTAAAATATTACAATAATTGTATATTACTATGTATGATTGTTGGGTAATAATATTGTAATATATATATATATATATATATATATATATATATATATATATATATATATCTGAATCAAGTCAGAAACAATGCATACAACTACATAATTCTGCAGTGATAGCAGTAACAGAGATAGATATAATACATGACACATACTAAGATAGGGGTCGGCAACAGCATATGCTGTGAAACTACAACTCCCAGCATGCTCCATTCACTTCCATTGGAGTTCCAAAAACAGCAGAGCAAGTATGCATGCTGGGAGTTGTAGTTTTACAACAGCTGAAGAGCCGAAGGTTGCCTACCCCTGCACTAACACATTATGTAATATAAAATTAGATAATCTAATGGAAACGTAATTCCATATGAACACACAAGGGCCTTCTATGTGTCACAGGCTACTGTCTCTTCATAGACACTGAGTTACATGTTACTGTATTCAGTGGTTTCTGTAGCTTACCTGGGTTTATGGGTTAGTGGGTAATAGACATTATTCAATGTGTAACTCCCAAATTATTGTGTTGGTCAGTTGTGTAATAAGTGCAATTTTTGCTTTAACTTTTCTATGGACATTCAGGTAGTTTCAGCACCACAATATGTTCCTGATCTGGTTTGTGCTTAGTTATAAAAAGAGTGAATACTAGGGACTATGTCTGATAGTAGAAGGATCCAGCGTCACCAGGTAAGTAAAATATAACTTTTATTTTTCCATTTAAAAGTTTACAGCATTCCAATTAGATGGCAAACATATACGAATGGAGAAACACTGCTACGCGTTTCGGGACCTTCCTCGTCCCTTCGTCATGGCATACTGATTTTTAGTCAACCTGAGGCTTTTATACACTAATTAAAAACACCCCACACCCATAAAAACTTTTAACCCCATACGGTAAATATGTTTGCACATCTATAACCTTCAACAAAATACATATAAACAAAGTCCCTTTATCCATTAAGTTTTGTACTCATATTAGCCACATTATTTATACAACATTACTTTTATAGTCATAACATATAAACATCTCCTTTTATATTGAATCTATCATATTATATCATACTCTCAATAAGATGTCGATCTCTACCAAAAGATCCCTCCGTCTCAATTCAAATTGTATCTACATAGGCTCCTATCATATTCTTAATTATATAACCCAAGGCTATCTGTATATAAATGCCTACCTTTAGACTGCAGTCAGTATGAATACACATCGACTTCCTAACTTCCACGGTTTGTTGCTATGTTGTCCGATCACGTGACTAATACTACCCCTCCTCCTGTCACATGATCGGACAGACTGAAGTCATATACAATGTTATAAATCTCATATGCTGACTACAAGAATGCATCCACTTCTAAACTATACTCCTCCTACAGAGGTAAAAAAATTGTTTTGAACTCAACCATTTTTCAAGAATTATATATTGTACTGGTTAAATCATCGCCTATGATTTTAATAGATGTACGCTAAGTCAGAGCGAATATTTAACCCGTAAGGATGTCGTGTATTAAGCGTCATGATCCAATATGCTTCTCGGGTTAAAAGTTTTTTTCGCCAATTCCCTCCTCTAATCGGCTTCCCTACTTGTTCTATTGCGTAGTATACCAAAGATGAGGTATCTCCCCCATGTATTTCAGAAAAGTGACGGGACACACCTGACATATTTTCTTTGTTTTTACTACTGTCATAAATGTGTTCTGATACTCGTATTTTCACATTGCGAATAGAACAACCTACATATAACAACTGACATTTGGTACATTCAACAATGTATATTATATGATGGCTCATACAATTTAAAAAATGTTTGATCTGATAAGTTTTTTTATTTTTTGAATCTGAAAAAACATGCGTTTTTTTAACATAATGACACATGTTACACCGTGGCATACCACATTTGAAAAAACCTTTAATTTTAAGCCAAGTTTCTGATGGATTATGTTCTTCATTTACAAATAGACTTGGAGACAACATGTCACCCAATTAATATCCTCGTCTCGCTACACATTGTACTCCTGTGTTTAACAATTTATACGTGATAGGATCCTGATACAAAATAGGGATATTTTGTTTAAAAATTTGTTTAATTTTATTGTATTGTCTGCTAAATGAAGTTGAAAAAACCAATTTACCATTAAAGTTTTGTTTTGTTTGTTTGTTTACAAGTGGAACAAAATTAAAGGAAGCGGAATAATAACTCTGCAACAATACTACAACAAGCTATGGATATTTATAACCCACAATAAAGAGAAGAAACTCCACAGACTGAGACTTGCTTCAGGACTCTATATGAATACACACAAGGCTAAACCCCAACCTGACATCCTGGACCGTCACTCACACTCAGGCCTTGAAACATCAAACTGTGTCATCAATCTCTCTGCTTATGAACCCACCAAAGCAGAACTTGGGGTACTCTCTAGAGGACTTTCTTGTTACCCCTATAAAGCCCTGGATAAAATAGAACTGTGCAGTGACATGGAGGAATACTTCAGAAGATTGTGACTGAGGGAATACATTTACACTGTCCTGGTGTGGGATGTTGGAGTACAAGGATTCTACATCCATGGTGGCCAGGATGGTTCCCTCTGGAAGGGGACTTATGGTAGATAGTTTATTCATTAGGTCTGTTGTATCCTGAAGGTTGCTGGCTGTATCCTTCACTAAGGGTTTAAGAATACCCATCCAGAAATTTGTTCAGTGAGAATGCCAACACATGAAATAATCAGTCTCCCTGGATCCACAGGTTTGTGCAATTTTGAAAGCATAGGCTTTTGGCTCCATCAGATAGGCCGGAGATGATCTTTTTTAGTTCTCTGGAGTATTCTTATGTGGGGTCTGAATCCAATTTGGAGTAATAGTGCATATCAATCAGCTGTCTATGTGCTTCCTTACGTAGTCTGACGTATACATCATGAATATTGCACCACCTTTGTCCGCTGGTTTAATGATGATGTCTTTGTTACTTCTCAGGGATTGTATGGCCCTTCTTTCCTGGGCACTGATGTTAGACGGCAGTCTTTTGTCTGTGTCTAGGATAGCGGATTTGATCATGTGTCTAAAAAAGTCTATGTAATTATCCAGATCGGTATTGTGTCCAGTTGGTGGTGTCCAATCAGATGTCTCCTTTTTTGCCAACATTAGACTCTCTGCAGGAGTAGATTGTGTTTCCTCTGTGTTGTGAAAGTATTCCCTCAAGTGCAATCTTCTGAAGTATTCCTCCATGTCACTGCAGTTCTATTTTTTCCAGGGTTTTAGAAGGACAAAATGTAAGTCCTCTAGAGACTACCCCAAGTTCTGCTTTGGTGGGTTCATAAGCAGAGAGATTGATGACAAAGTTTGGTGTTTCCAAATCTGCGTGTGAGTGATGGTCCAGGTTGTCAGGTTTAAGCTTAGCTTTGTGTGTATACATATCGCGTCCTGGAGCAAATCTCAGTCTGTGGAGTTTCTTCTCTTTATTGTGGATTATAATTATCCGCAGCTTGTTGTAGTTGTGCTTTCTTTAATTTTGTTCTACTTTCTTTCAATTTCCACTTGGACTTTATTTTTGATCCTGTAGAAGTCATGTAAGAAGTGGTTACTCAGTCTCTCAGAAGTTCTGTAACACAAGTTTTGTGCATAGCGAGTGTTTTAGGTGTGTAATATTGGATTTGTGAGCCAGAATCCTTTGAGAATTATTCTCTTTCTTACATTTGGATAGGAAGAAAATGTCGCTATCCAGTTGTGCCCATTTCTTCAGAAGTGTCTTTAGTTCCATAAAAAAGCGGCAGATTCTGGTGTCTTCCTGTTAGGACCCGGTCTTCACTATTTCGGCCTGTTAGGTTTAGATGTGAAGTGTCGGAACGGCATTCTGCACGTGAATCGTCCGATGCGCAGTAGGGGAGTGTTCACACTGGGCATGCGATATAAGCAGTTGCACTATGGCATGGATTGTGCTATGAGCTGCACTGCTGACTAGAGATGAGCGAACACTAAAGTGTCCGAGGTTCGAAATTCGATTCGAACAGCCGCACACTGCTCAACTGTTTGAACGGATTTCGAACCCCATTATAGTCTATGGGGGGAAATGCTCGTTTCAGTGGAAGGCAACATTCGATACAATCATACTTACCAAGTCCACGAGTGAGGGTCGGGCTGGATTCTGCTTGAAGTCTTCTCCCAGCGCAGTGTCCCCGCGTCCTCTTCCGGGTGGAATTCACTCTGCCAAGGCATCCTGCCTAGGCAGAGCTGACTGCGCATGCGCGTGCGGCTCTGCCCAGGCCCGACACCTGAGCATAGCCGACTGCGCATGCGCGTGCATGCCCGCACATGCGCAGTCGGCTCTGCTTAGGCCGGATGCCTAGGCAGAGTGAATTCCACCCGGAAGAAGATGGGGGGATGCAGCGCGGAGAAGACTTCGGAAAGGTAAGAGAAGAACCAGCGTTGATTGACAGAATGTATAGCATCAACGCTGGTTCTGCATCGAACATTTAACTTCGAACAGCTAGTAGTGTTCGATCGAGTACGAGTATCTCGAATACCGTAGTATTCGATTGAATACCTACTTGATCGAACACTACTCGCTCACCTCTACTGCTGACCATTTCTGGTGTGTCTTGGCCTCGGAAGGGGTTAAGTTTCTCTGCTGTGCTAGGACTCTATTCAGGTGGTTCTGATATCCAATTGGCCTTCTCTATACTCCTGCTTTGCTTTTGGCTATTTATACTCTGCCTTGCATTCTGTCAGTTGCCGGTCTTAAGCTTCAGTGCCTGTGTCCCAGACATGGTCGGTCTGTCTGTCTGTCTGTCTGTCTGTCTGTCTGTCTGAAGCCTGCAATTCCATCTGCAACTGAGTCCTGGCCCATTCAGCTTCCATAGCTGCCTGTTCACACTCTGGATCTTTTTGTTAAGTATTGAGCTCCTTTATCCAAATATAGTGTTCCAGGCACAGTGAGCCCTAGCTTATTTTCTGTTTGGAGGTTTTAATTTTTTGTAGTTTTTTTGTGTGTGATACTAAGTTCTGTTTTTCCTATCCCTTTGCATAGTGTCAGTATTTCTGTGTTTCACATTTATTTTTTATTCTATACTTTGTGTTCCTCATATTCACCATTAGTCCAGTCTGGACACCTCTGTGGGGGGCTTTTCTGTATCTCCCTCTCCTCATAAATGTGAAACTAGTCAGGGGTTTCTGTTTCACTAGTAGGTGAGTTATTTCTCCGGCTGTGTCCGCGCCCACTCAGGCTAGTTAGTTGGGCCCATGGCTTCTAGTGGCTTCTACTTCTAGTGTGCAAGGCAGGGTATAGGAGTATCACACACTAGTTATTCCAAACTGCTCATTACTTTTGTTTTTTTCTTATGTTTTCTATTTTACCTGACTGAGAAGTTATCAGTCAGGGGCCAATCCATGGTTAGGGATCCCCAGACCATAACACTTCCATTTTGTATAAGGAAAAATATATCTTTGTACTGTATTAGTGAGTGGATATGAAATATAAAGATTGAGTCTTCAGTAGTTGATACCCCCTCCTTTCATCAGCTCCTGGTTTCAGTTGCCCCGTTCATTATGTTCCCCCTTAATTTGCCCTCAAGTTTTAACATTAAAAAAACACTGATAGTCCCCTCTCCTCGCTCCCCTGATGCTCTGTGTACAGTCTCAGTCGCAGAGCTGAAGGCACAATGTGAGTGACATCATCACACCGAGCCTAAAGCTCCAGGGTTCAGAGCACAGTGATGAAGCAGAAGTTGTCTGCAACAGCTCCTGCTTACTTCAGCAGTGTGTTCAACTCCTCCAGACTCAGATGAGTTGAAACCGGGACATAGCTCCCGTCGACCAGGACTGCAGGACACAACCCGGAATCCAAGAATGTCCTGCAGAATCTGGGACAGTTGGTTAGTATGATGTTACACACAAGTGCACAGTATAGTTACACACACAGCTCTGCTACATGTACTTGTTTCTACTATTTTGGCTCCTCCCACAGACCTCCCCATCATGCAGGTTCTTACACCTCACAAAACACAGTAGTAAGACAAGATGGAAGGGCCTTACATGATGTCATGTGATCAGTTATGGCCAGTATATCATGGAAGGTTCTAGAGCTGATTAGGTCCAGCCCCATAGAGAATAATATGAGCAGCAGAGCCGTGTACCTATCAATATGGGATAATGTTATATCTTGGTTAACATTCCTCACAATGTGCCAACTATCTGCTTATATAAAATATGTGTAATGTCCCGGTACTGCTCGTCCCATTCCCTTTAATAGTCCTTGCAGACTGAGATGGTATGGACATTTGCATATAAGGTAAAGAGGTATCTCCCCATTTCTTCCTATATATTTAACAGTATTTCTATTTCACCAGAGCAAGCACACATGGGGGTCTATTAATGCACCATTTTGTGGATGTTTTGTGAACTGCACCTGCCTATACTTTCCATTGTAATTTATGTTGCTAATGTAAAGTAGTGTCCAGTATGATCAGGTGACCTTCAGGACCAATCAAGCACCCTTGACTGGCCTGGAGGAGGAGGAGTTACACCCCACTCTAGAGGGGGTTGGGAACCTTTTGTGTTCTTTTGTGTGAAGAGATCTACACATGTGGAAATGAAAATGGCAGCCAAGCACTTCAACCAGAGATGTTTTTTCCTCTGTGCTCAAGATTCTCCTCAGAGTGTTTTCCTCTGAAGCTCCAAGTCTGCAAGTACTAAAGTATACGGACCTGTTATCCATACATCTGGGACCTCTGCACGCATCTCTATTCAAGTAAGTCTTTGGGACAAATCTATATTTAAGGAGCCCATAGCTAGTCTGACAGAATTTGAGGGTCTCCAGCTGTCAACACCCCTATTTCCTCTTCTACATATGTGTACCCAGTCTGTTGAGGTTTAACCCCCTAGATACAGGCCATATTTACAAGTATATACAAGTTTAACTACCCAAGCAACTACTAATTAAGCTATCCAAAGTATTCCTGCTCCAAGCTCCATCACCTGCTTAACTGGACACTGCCTGCAGGGATCACTGTATTGTATGTGAAGAATTACTCCATCATCTGTATATTTGTATTACCTCGTCATGCTAGTAAAAGAGCAACGACTACCCCCGAGACCTGGTTGTCTGTTGTCATTGTCAGATATCACGTGGGGGTGGGTAGTCGGGGACATCAAAAAGGAGGCTTTGTGCACATTTGGGGTCCAGGGCCTCTCTACAAGCTGGCCATATCTGACATATTACCTGTGATATCAGTCCTGGCCCTCCTGAGTGTTACATATGGAGATGAGGGGATATTAGGATTTTGTTATTTGCTTGTCATGTCATGTGTAAAAATGGTGTCAGTAGAGAAAGGCTTAATCCTTCCCTATATAAATGCTAGTATGGGATGGCTCCTGTATGTGATATAAAGTGTCTTTGCACATGTGATATTTAGTGTCAGTCTGTGACTAGTTGGAGGTGCAGTTATGGGACATGTTGTCAGGTATAATGCTGGATCCAGACCAGTGTGTGATGTGTGGAGAGGAAGAATACAGCACAGAGACATTTCTCTTACCTGAACATGTCACTCCGAGGAGATAGTTGGATTCATCTGATGTATTGGATGCAGTATATCCACATTGTGACAAGGACGTTTCTTCTCCTGTACATCTGTAAAGCAACATCTTTCTTCTTACATTCGCATATCTCGCTCCTCTGCTCACATAACCTTGTACATCTGTGGTGTCACATCCCAGCACTCTACAAACCACAGCGGCGATTTCTCTCATATTATAATAATAGACTCCTCTCCATTCTCCTTCATAGTTCACTTCCACTAGTCCTTCACATTCAGTGACTCCATATGAAAGTCTCACTAGTCCTGTGGAAACAACCAGATAGTAATAAATACAGAAACCCAGGAATGTAAGAAACAACAACATTAATATTAAGGACACGTCTTGTGACACACTGGGGAGATTTACTAATAACGTATAAGATTTACACGAGACTTGAAGTCTTACACTGCGCCAGATTTATTACAGTGTGAGATGTTTGATATATCTGACATATTATTACACTGTCCAGTCTAACATTACACCACTTAAGATGAGACTAGAAATGTTGCCACATTTCTGATACATGTCAGCAGATCCTAAACTATACCCCTTCTCAAATAAGTTCCAAGCCTTTTTTTTATACAAATGTCTAAAAGCCTTGAAAATGGGGCACACGGCGTGTTGGGGAGCGTTCACATATATACAGCTCCAGTGGCGTAACTACCAAGGTAGCAGGGGTAGCGGCTGCCACAGGGCCCGGAACATTAGGGGTCCGGCGACAGCCGCTACCGCTGCAGTTTTTTTCTTTTCTTAATAGGCCGTTACCGTCTGGAGTTACTCCAGCCAGTAACAGGCTGTATTTACTTATCGATCCTGGTAGTGGCTGGGATCGGTAAGTGACGCCATGGGCCCCACAAACATCATTATTATACTCGGGGGGGGGGGTCTTTTCAGATTCAGAAATCCCCCTGCCGCCCAGGTGCCACAGACAGAGTCCTGCAAGGGACCTTCCAGAGGAATCTGGCTCTGCAGCCTGGGCAGGTGGCACCCAGGGGGTCCTGATGCTAGTCCCCCTCCCCCAGGTGACAAGATCATGGCTTCCGTGGTATGGTCACTTCCCCCGCTGATGCTCCAAGTGGGGTGGTGGGCCCAAAGATCACGAAGATCTGGCAGTCCGGAGCCTCCATCCTCCTTCCACTCGGTGTCTCTGTTGGAGCGCGGGGCTCCAGGTGACCTGGAAGTTGTCGTGGCTGCGCTGGAAGCCCCTGGTCAGTCGCCATCTTGGGACTCCCGGCTGATGGTTGGCGGCCTTGGAGATCATGGCTTCGCCCCCGGATCTGGAAGTGACGGTGATGCCAGTTCTTGTGACAGCGAAGGGGTGGAGCCTCTGTCCCCGCATCTCCAGGTCTCTGCACGGTGCCGACGAATGCTCAGGGTGTGGGCAGGTTGCAGGAGCAGCTCTACTGCCAGGCCTTCTGCTGTGGGCAGCGCTGGCACAGGACATGGTTCCCATTGGATTTCCCCCACTACCTGGAGACAGTGGCAACACTGAAGGGACGGCTGCTGGGGCGCATTCCCTGAGAGATGGTGAGTTAGATGTCACCCCTTCTGTTGTTGGGGGCGGGGACGCCTGTGCAGTTTTTGGATAATTTACAGGGCTTGCTTAGGGGCATGCAGTAGTTTCTTGGTGGTAGTGGGGGTTCACCGGCGGGGATATGGGGGCCTTGGGACTGGGGTTGGCTGCGGCTGGGGAGCAGGTGGTAATGCCCGAGGTTAGCGGGAGTGCAGCAGCTGGTGTGTCTGGGGTGGTGACGGCAGCTCCGGAATAATTCATGGATGATATCTGTATGGCGGACTGAGCCAAGGGGGAGGTATACGTGTGTTTTGAGGGCCCTTTGGGGGCCCCTCTGAAGCCGGAGGTCAGGTAAAAAATCTGGAAAGGGGAACACGTGGAGATTTTTTAAGGGGAACATGTGGAGATTTTTTTTTCTCTTACCCCTGGAGAAGTTCAACTTGGACCAGGTTAAACTGGATGAGTGTAAAAAGGAAGAGGAGCGTTGCCGCTATCGGTTGATTCCTCAGATCTTCTCCAACTGGCTTCAGGCCTCTGCTATTTTGGCTAGCATGGTTGGGAAAAAAGCGCCGGAGAACTGTTTGGCACTGTTTTGCTATTTAGACTCCATCGATGAGGCATATCAGATGTATGGGGGGAATGAGTGGCTACAGTACGACGAGCATTTCTGACAGAGGAAGGTGGTGCGTCCCTCCCTGCGGTGGAATCATAAGGACATTAACTCATGGATGAAGCTAATGGCCGTCCCTAAACCTCGGTGGGGCAGTCCTTTCGTGAGGGCACCGGCAGTTCGGGTTCATGGTCTGGGCAGTCAGCTTCCGGTGGACGAGGTTGTTGCTGGCAATTTAATGAGGGGCGATGTAAGTTCGGCAATGACTGTAGATTTAAGCGTGAGTGCTGCGGTTGCAGTGGGGTGCATGCCCTCACTCGATGTTTCAGGAAGGGTGGGGGAAAGCGCGTGGACGCTGGGCAGAAGAGTTGTTGGGGAACCAGTTTGGTGAACAAGTCCTGTGGTCAGGGTATCCAGGACAGATTTGAGGAGGGGAGGAGATTCCTGTGTTCATGTTGGCTGGGATTGGAGAGTTATGAAAAAAGGTAGTTTAATGGGAATGTAAATGATATGTAAATGTTATTATTTTCATATGTTATGTATATTAATTATCGGATATGGTAATTTATGGTAATTTAAAGTGTGATTTAATAAAATGCCGCTGTGGCCTTTTCTTCCAACCTCTGGTCTCTGTGTCTTTAATGGGGAAGTTAGAGGTAAGGTTGGTTGGGGGATTAGCCACACGGTTCTACTAGGCCATTTACATAGTCATGTCCTTGCTAAGATGTTTGTTCTGAAAAGGATTGAGTTAAAGGGGTTCTCCGGGGAGTTTATTTTAACTTACATCAACCAGGGATTTACTGAAGCTGGACCTGGTGGTTGTGAAAAACTACATGCAGGTTATGAGTATTATGTCAGTACCAGTGGCGTAACTAGGAATGGCGGGGCCCCGTGGCGAACTTTTGACATGGGGCCCCCCCCGACACCGAAGATCTCGACCGAGTCCCTCCTACTCATTCCTGCACGCTCTATTATGTTCCATAGTGGCCCCTGCACACAGTATTATGTCCCATAGTGGCCCCTGCACACAGTATTATGTCCCATAGTGGCCCCTGCACACAGTATTATGTCCCATAGTGGCCCCTGCACACAGTATTATGTCCCATAGTGGCCCCTGCACACAGTATTATGTCCCATAGTGGCCCCTGCACACAGTATTATGTCCCATAGTGGCCCCTGCACACAGTATTATACCCAATAGTGGCCACTGTACACAGTATTATGTCCCATAGTGGCCCCTGCACACAGTATTATCTCCCATAGTGTCCCCTGCACACAGTATTATCCCCCATAGTGGCCTCTGCACACAGTATTATCCCCCATAGTGGCCCCTGCACACAGTATTATGTCCCATAGTGGCCCCTGCACACAGTATTATGTCCCATAGTGCCCCTGCACACAGTATTATGCCCCATAGTGGCCCCTACAGGACTAAATACTGTCACGTCACCGCTGACCGCTATACCAGGACAAATTGTGGATAAAAAAATCTGGTCATGTGCATTACAATTTAGTAACTCCATGTGCCTCATATTAATAGCAGTTAACCCCATCATCTCCCTCACATTAACCCCTGTAAGCCTCACCATAAGAGTTACTGATATGTGAGAGACATGGAGGTAATAATAAAGTATCTTCATTATTATTACCCTCATATCTCTCACATATCAGTAACTCTTATGGTGAGGCACACAGGGGTTAATGTGAGGGAGATGATGGGGTTAACTGCTATTAATATGAGGCACATGAAGTTACTAAAACACAAGTAATCCCCCCATATGCCTGACATTAATAAGTAACCCCAATACGTACCTGTGTAGCTTTAGTTTCACTTTCCTTCTTCCTTTCTTCCTCCAGTGCAGGACGGCAGGAGCTCGGCAGGGATAAGCCCCGCCTCCTCCTCTCATTGGTGGGCAGAGGACAGCAGAGAAAGGGAGGGGGGGGAGAGGGGGAACGTCCTGCAGCGCTGACAGGAGCCAGAGCTGCAGCTCCTGTGTGTCAGCCATTGCTGCAGCTTCGGGGCCCCCTGTTGGTGGAAAGTATTCCACCAACAGGGGGCCCCGATCATTATACTCGGGGGTCCGAAAAGACCTCCGAGAATAATGATAGCAGCTGTCACCGGGCCCCTAATGTCCCGGGCCCTGTGGCAGCTGCTACCGCTGCTATGGTGGTAGTTACGCCACTGGTCAGTACACAAGAGGAGTCCAGTGTAACAGCCATTAGTATACGGGTGAAATGAATAGTAACATGCGCTTCTTCATATACAGTCCTATGAAAAAGTTTGGGCACCCCTATTAATCTTAATCATTTTTTGTTCTAAATATTTTGGTGTTTGCAACAGCCATTTCAGTTTGATATATCTAATAACTGATGGACACAGTAATATTTCAGGATTGAAATGAGGTTTATTGTACTAACAGAAAATGTGCAATATGCATTAAACCAAAATTTGACCGGTGCAAAAGTATGGGCACCCTTATCATTTTATTGATTTGAATTCCCCTAACTACTTTTTACTGACTTACTGAAGCACAAAATTGGTTTTGTAACCTCAGTGAGCTTTGAACTTCATAGCCAGATGTATCCAATCATAAGAAAAGGTATTTAAGGTGGCCAATTGCAAGTTGATCTCCTATTTGAATCTCCTCTGAAGAGTGGCATCATGGGCTACTCAAAACAACTCTCAAATGATCTGAAAACAAAGATTGTTCAACATAGTTGTTCAGGGGAAGGATACAAAAAGTTGTCTCAGAGATTTAACCTGTCAGTTTCCACTGTGCAGAACATAGTAAGGAAATGGAAGACCACAGGGACAGTTCTTGTTAAGCCCAGAAGTGGCAGGCCAAGAAAAATATCAGAAAGGCAGAGAAGAAGAATGGTGAGAACAGTCAAGGACAATCCACAGATGACCTCCAAAGAGCTGTAGCATCATCTTGCTGCAGATGGTGTCACTGTGCATCGGTCAACTATACAGCGCACTTTGCACAAGGAGAAGCTGTATGTGAGAGTGATGAGAAAGAAGCCGTTTCTGCAAGCACGCCACAAACAGAGTCGCCTGAGGTATGCAAAAGCACATTTGGACAAGCCAGCTTCATTTTGGATGAAGGTCCTGTGGACTGATGAAACAAAGATTGAGTTGTTTGGTCATACAAAAAGGCATTATGCATGGCGTCCAAAAAAACAGCATTCCAAGAAAAACACTTGCTACCCACTGTAAAATTTGGTGGAGGTTCCATCATGCTTTGGGGCTGTGTGGCCAATGCTGGCACCGGGAATCTTGTTAAAGTTGAGGGTTGCATGGATTCCACTCAGCATCCGCAGATTCTTGAGAATAATGTTCAAGAATCAGTGACGAAGTTGAAGTTATTCCGGGGATGGATATTTCAGCAAGACAATGATCCAAAACACCGCTCCAAATCCTCAGGCATTCATGCAGAGGAACAATTACAATGTTCTGGAATGGCCATCCCAGTCCCCAGACCTGAATATCATTGAACATCTGTGGGATGATTTGAAGCGGGCTGTCCATGCTCGGCGACCATCTAACTTAACTGAACTTGAATTGTTTGTCCAAAATACCTTTATCCCGGATCCAGGAACTGATTAAAAGCTACAGGAAGCGACTAGAGGCTGTTATCTTTGCAAAAGGAGGATCTACTAAATATTAATGTCACTTTTCTGTTGAGGTGCCCATACTTTTGCACCGGTCAAATTTTGGTTTAATGCATATTGCACATTTTCTGTTAGTACAATAAACCTCATTTCAATCCTGAAATATTACTGTGTCCATCAGTTATTAGATATATCAAACTGAAATGGCTGTTATAAACACCAAAATATTTAGAACTAAAAATGATTAAGATTAATAGGGGTGCCCAAACTTTTTCATAGGACTGTATTTCTCATATTCCACAGTGCTTTACAGACATGGGGGGTATTTGTCAAGCCTCTTCTGCCTGTTTTCTTCTAAATATTTTCCCTTTCTATGGTATCAAAAACCATAACTTTTCAGTTTTTTTCCATTGACGCCTATATAACAGATTGATTTGGAGACAAGTAGTATTTATAAAGGGAATTACTCTATGTAGCCTACAAAAGAAATACGATTTTTTTGCAATGCACTGCAATGCATTAGCATTGTAATGAATTGCATTAGTGATCGGACCCCCTGGAGTTCAAGACCCCATAGGGGGTCTAATAAATGTAAAAAAAAAAAAAAAAAAAAAGTTTAAAAAAAAATTAAAAGTATTAGAAATACAAATCACCCCCTTTCCCTAGAACAGTGAAACACCTACACACTAGGTATCCCTCTGTACGAAAATGCCCGCTCTATAAAAATATTTTTACTATATGGTAAACGCCGTAAGGGGGGAAAAAAAAGTCAAAAGTACCTAACCACTGTTTTTTCACTGTTGTGCCTCTGATAAAAATTTAAACAAAAAGTGATCAAAGCAATAGTAATTCCCCAATGTGATATAACTAAAAAGTACACCCGGCCTCGCAAAAAAAAGACGCCCTATACATCCCGTACATGGAAGTATGAAAAAGTTACGGGTGTTAGAATATTTCTACTGTGCCTGAATCAGGCGAACTGCCATAAACATCTCAAAAATTGTAAAAAAATGTTGTACTTTATTAAATTTAACACATTAAAAATACACAATAATAAATGTACAGGGGATAGTACAAACCATATAATATTTTTTCCCCCTTGATGAAGCCACGGTAGTGGCGAAACGCGCGTTGGGGCGCGTTCATGTACATGGAGGTCTACTTACAGGTAAATGTAACCCTGCATGATCTTAATTCTATTTATGTGTATATACTCTATGTAAACCACGTTTAAACTAATGAAGTGCTGTTCAGACGCACAGACATACCATGACATCTGATATATATATGTAACAAGAGTTATACCTACAGCCTTTGATGCAGTATTACAACTTAACCTCCATGTATTATATGGTTTGTACTATCCCCTGTACATTTATTATTGTGTATTTTTAATGTGTTAAATTTAATAAAGTACAACATTTTTTTTCAATTTTTGAGATGTTTATGGCAGTTCGCCTGATTCAAGCACAGTAGAAATATTCATATAGTTCTGCCCCTTTTTTGCCCTAGTTTTTTGTGTATATTGGGTGTTAGAATATGGCAACTTTTAGAAAAAAAAAAAAAAAATGGCACAGTTTTGGATTTTTGTTAAGAGGTTAAAATGTAAATAAAACCATATAAATTTGGTATCCTCGGAATCGTACCGAAACATAGAATACAGGTGACGTGTCATTTTGGCTGCACAGTGAATGCTACAAAAATGAAGCTTGTAAGAAAGTCATAAAAATGCACTTTTTCTTCAATTCCCCCCCCCCCCATTCTGAATATTTTTGCAGCTTCCCAGTACATTATATAGAATAATTAATGGCGGCTTCATGAAGAAAAATTAGTCCCACAATTAATAAGACCTCATATGGCTCTGGGAGCGGAGAAATAAAAAAGTTATGGGGTTTGGAAGTAGGGGGGAGTGAAAAATGAGAATCGAAAAACGCAGCATGGAGGGAACACTGGCTGAGACCGGCTGCGGGTGGTGTGGACGCGGCTACTGTACCGACATTATCTCTGTACCCTATGTATACAATTGGGGGAGCAGATGGCACACGACCCCTGTACAAGAACAGACTGTAGCTCCATGCTTTATATTAGCTCATTATAAAGTGCCCCCTATCTGTCTCTCTAACATTGTAATGTCATTGTGAAATACAAAGATAATTAGTTTATTCCTTACATATCATCTATTAGACAGCAGAATTCCGCTATTGGGGGGACATTGGGCCCCCTTACCTATTGGGGTCCATAACAGGACAGCATAGTTATATCAAATTTTCATAATGTTTTTAAAGGTATTAAAACTTGACAAAAACTATATATATTTGACAAATAAAAATTTGCATTTTCTTGAACTATCATGGTACGTTTATAGGTTGTATTTGATGGACTTGTATATTTATCCAGTCTTATCCGCTCTATCACCATGTAACGGTAATGTCATTTTACTGCACAGTGAATGTAATAGAAACTAAAACAGTCAGAAAGTGACACAATTTTATGTTTGTTCCCATTCTGAATATTTTTACACCCTCACAGTGTATTAAACAGAATATTAACCGCTTCCCGACCGGCCCCTGTAGATTAACGTCGGTGCAGCTTGGGCTTCTGTGTCGTGCCAATGTTAATTAACGGCCACTTTTAAAATGGGGATCAGGTCTCCCCGAGGGTCGGAAGCTCCGTGGACCCAGCACTAATAGCTGCTGGGGTCCACGGAGACATGATCAGGACCTGATAGATTCAGGTCCCGAGCATGTAGCGGCCATGTCAGAGAAAGTTTGTTGGAGTAACAAACTTTCCCTGACATGCAATGCCGCCCGCAGGTTAGATGATCCTGCGGGCAGCATTGGAAGCAAGTGTTAGCTATATGTGATAGCTAACACTGTGCCCGATGTACTCCGCTCGGAGCTGGTCTCCAAGCAGAGGTTTTAACCCCTTAGATGCTGGCGGTGAAACATCACCGCCGTATCCAAGGGGCTTAGCAAAGATAAAGTGCCCCCTGGGCACCCCCCCTATCTATCTAAGCCTGTAGCATAGAGCCAGCGATCCTCTCTGATCGCTGGTTCTAGTGTCCTTATAGGACAAATAAAAAATGTAAATAAAAAATAAAGTGTGTAAAAAAAATTTTTTTATATAGTTATAAAACCCCCAAATTTCCCTTTTCTTATATAAAATTAATGATATAAAAAAAAACAAAATATTAATAAAAACAATACATATTTGGTATCAACGCATCCATCACAACCTGTACAATAAAACTGAAACAATATTTAACCTAAACAGTGAATACCGGGGGGAAAAAAAAAACCTAAAAAACCCAGGAAAAGTAATGTTTTTTTCGCCATCTCACCTTACAAAATATGCTATAAAAAGTGATCAAAAAGTCACTTGTACCCAAAAACAGCACCAATACAAAGCACAGGTTGTCCCGCAAAAAATAAGCCATAAACCAATTCTGTTAACCGAAAAATAAAAATGTTACACCTCTCAGAAGTTGGTGATGCAAAAGTAATTGATATACGTCCCCAAATGGATTTTTTTTTTTCTGCAAAACTAGTAACACATAAAAAACAATATAAATGAGGTATCGCCGTAATTGTACCAACCCGCAGAATAAAGGTCACATGTTACTTATGCTATACGCCGTGCAGAAAAAAAATAAAATAAAGGCAAAACACAATACCAGAATTGATAGGGATTTTTTTTTTATTCACCAAAAAAGTTAATAATAGTTAGTCAATATGTTAAAACCACCCAAAAATGTAATAACAAAATACATCTCATACCGCAAACATCAAGCCCTCATGCGGCCACATCACCAGAAAAATAAAAAATAAAATATATAACTTGTACAATGTGAAGACAAAAAAAAACCAAATCATCAAATCATAAGAACACAACTGGCTATGGCAGGAAGGGAATGTATAAGCTGTGTGAGTGAATATTGGGGTACAAGCCAGATTTAGAGCTTACGACGGAAACATAGTAGCTACTGGAGATATTGTAGGGAATTTGGTGTTCCCAATGTACTCCACACAGCTTACATATCTACTATTCACCATCTGCTGAGGGGTGCAGTTTTTAAAATGGGGTCATTCTCTAAGGGATTCCACTTTACTGGTACTTTAGAAGCTCTGCAAACCTGACATGGGCAACCAGATACCAAACATCTGAATCTGTGATCCAAAAAACAAAATAGCGCTCCTTTCCTTCTGTGCCCGACTGTGCCCAAACAGCCATTTCTACCCACATATGGCATTAAGTACGTTATCCGGGGTACGCCAGTGTCATACATGTGGGTATAAACTGCTGCTTGGGTACACAGCAGGGCGCAGAAGGGAAGGAGCGCTATGCGCTTTTGGACAGCTGATTTAGATTGTTAGTTTTTGGACACCATGTCACATTTGTAGAGACTAAAATTTCCCCTACAAAATGGGGTCACTTGGTGGGGAATTCCAAATTACTGTCACCTCCAGGGCTCTGCAAAAACAACATGGCGTCAGGAAACCCCTCCAAATCTGTACACCAAAAGCTAAAAAGCGCAGTGCTCCTTCCCTTCTGAGTCCTGCTGTGTGCCCAAGCAGCAATGTACACCCACATATATAACTTCTTTCTATCCGGGATGGCCCCTTAATAGTTTTAGGAGTGCAGATCTCTGATGACACAAAGTGGGTGCAACGCATTGGGCCCCGAAATAGCAGATTTCGTTCAAAATTAAAATTTTCACATTGTACATTAATTTTTGGGAAGCACTCTTAGGCTCAAAATGATAATACACCTTCATAAATTCCTTAAGGGGTGTAGTTTCTAAAATGGAGTCACTTTTGGGGTTTTTCCATTGTATTGGTTCTTTAGGGGGCTCTGCAAATGCGACATGACACCTGAAAACTATTCCAGCAACATCTGCCCTCCAAATCCAAAACGCACTCTTCCCATTTTGAGCCCCGCCATGTTCCCATACATCAGATTATGGCCACATATGGGGTACTGCTGTGTTCAGGAGAAACTGTGTAACAAACTTGGAGGGGGGGGGCTTTTTCTCATTTATCCTCTTGTAAAAATAAAAAAATGTGGACTAAATTGACAGTTTATTGAAAAGAAAACAAATTTTTCATTTTCACGCCCCAATGTTAATAAAATCTGTGAAAAAGCTGTAGGGTCAAACTGCTCATTACATTCCTTGATATGTTCTGTGAGGGGTGTAGTTTCCAAAACAGGGTTACTTTTGAGGGGTTCCCATTGTATTGGTACTCTAGGGGCTCTGCTAATGCGACATGGCACCCGAAATCTAATCCCGTCAAATCCGCCCTCCAAAAGCCAAATAGCGCTCTTTCCATTCCAATCCCCACCATGTACCCATAGAGTACATTATAATCACATATAGGGTATTTCCACGCTCATGCACAATTGTTTAACAAAATGTGGGGTGCGTTCTCTCCCTTAACCCCTTGCGAAATGGAAAAATTTGGTGAAAAAGTGCCATTCTATTAATTTTTCATTTACACATCCCAATGTTAATAAAATCTGTGAAAATGCTGTCTATACCCCTTGATGAATTCTGTGAGGGGTGTAGTTTCCAAAACGGGGTCACTTTTTGGGGTTTTTTTCTTTATACTGGTACTTTAGGGGCTCTGCAATTGAGATATGGCGCCAAAAACTATTCCAGCAAAATCTGCTGTTCAAACCCTCAGTGTCACTCCTTCCCTTCTGTGCACTGCCGGTGTGCCCCAAAAATCAGTTTGCACCCACATGTGGGGGATTTATGTACTCGGGAGAAATTTCACAACAAACTGTCAGATGCATTTTCACTTTTAACCCTTTGTGAATGTGTTTATTTTAGGTCTAAATGAATGTTTGATTGAAAAATATGAAACGTTTAAATTTCACCTCCATATTGTTTTTATTTCTGTGACATGCTTAAAGGGTTAACAAACTTCATATATGCTGTTTTGCATTATTTGAGATGTGCTGTTTTGAAAATGGGGTGATTTATGGGGGTTTCTGTTATATAGGCCTTTATAATCTCTGTCAGAACTGAAGTGGTCCCTAAAAAATTAGTATGGGAAATCCTATTAATATTATAAATGTGAAAGTTTGTGAGTTAGGATGTTTGTGGGTTTATGTGTTCGGATGTTTGTTAGTCAATCACGCAAAACCCGCTTGACCGATTTGGCTGACATTTTCCACAAACATAGTTAATACACCCCATTGCGCAATAGGCTACTTTTCGTCACAATAGCGCACATACGTTTTTCCCAGGACCCCCACAAACCCCAAACTCACACCACCATCTCTGCAATCTCACACACTTTGGACCATAGCAAGCCACAAAATTCATATTACCCTCTACAGCCTCGCCCCTTAACCCCACACAATCACATATACACTCACCGGCCACTTTATTAGGTACACCATGCTAGTAACGGGTTAGACCCCCTTTTGCCTTCAGAACTGCCTCAATTCTTCGTGGCATAGATTCAACAAGGTGCTGGAAGCATTCCTCAGAGATTTTGGTCCATATTGACATGATGGCATCACACAGTTGCCGCAGATTTGTCGGCTGCACATCCATGATGCGAATCTCCCGTTCCACCACATCCCAAAGATGCTCTATTGGATTGAGATCTGGTGACTGTGGAGGCCATTGGAGTACAGTGAACTCATTGTCATGTTCAAGAAACCAGTCTGAGATGATTCCAGCTTTATGACATGGTGCATTATCCTGCTGAAAGTAGCCATCAGATGTTGGGTACATTGTGGTCATAAAGGGATGGACATGGTCAGCAACAATATTCAGGTAGGCTTTGGCGTTGCAACGATGCTCAATTGGTACCAAGGGGCCCAAAGAGTGCCAAGAAAATATTCCCCACACCATGACACCACCACCACCAGCCTGAACCGTTGATACAAGGCAGGATGGATCCATGCTTTCATGTTGTTGACGCCAAATTCTGACCCTACCATCCGAATGTCGCAGCAGAAATCGAGACTCATCAGACCAGGCAACGTTTTTCCAATCTTCAATTGTCCAATTTCGATGAGCTTGTGCAAATTGTAGCCTCAGTTTCCTGTTCTTAGCTGAAAGGAGTGGCACCCGGTGTGGTCTTCTGCTGCTGTAGCCCATCTGCCTCAAAGTTCGACGTACTGTGCGTTCAGAGATGCTCTTCTGGCTACCTTGGTTGTAACGGGTGGCTATTTGAGTCACTGTTGCCTTTCTATCAGCTCAAACCAGTCTGGCCATTCTCCTCTGACCTCTGGCATCAACAACGCATTTCCGCCCACAGAACTGCCGCTCACTGGATGTTTTTTCTTTTTCGGACCATACTCTGTAAACCCTAGAGATGGTTGTGCGTGAAAATCCCAGTAGATCAGCAGTTTCTGAAATACTCAGACCAGCCCTTCTGGCACCAACAACCATGCCACGTTCAAAGGCACTCAGATCACCTTTCTTCCCCATACTGATGCTCGGTTTGAACTGCAGGAGATTGTCTTGACCATGTCTACATGCCTAAATGCACTGAGTTGCCGCCATGTCATTGGCTGATTAGAAATTAAGTGTTAACGAGCAGTTGGACAGGTGAACCTAATAAAGTGGCCGATGAGTGTACATATACTTTACCACTTTGCCCCTCACCTTAACGATACTCCAGGAGGCTCTCTTTAACGCTCCGGAGCAGCCATGTTTGCCGACCCCCGCCGCTCTGACAATCCGCGACACCGCCCACCCATGTCAATACCCCTAGGAGGTCTAATAAATGCAAAAAAAAAAGTTTAAAAAAAGTAAAAAAAATATTAACAAAAAAAAAGGATTAAAAATTCAAATCACCCCCCTTTCCCTAGAACACATATAAAAGTAGTTTAAAACTGTGAAACACATACATGTTAGGTATCCCCGGTCCAAAATCGCCCGCTCTACAAAGCTATACGTATATTTTTCCTGTTCGGTAAACGCCGTAGCGGGAAAAATGGTCAAAAGTGCCAAACCGCCGTTTTTTCACTGTTTTGATTCTGATAAAAAGTGATCAAAGCTATAACATTTCCCGAAAATGGTAGAACTACAAAGTACACCCAGTCCCGCAAAAAAAGACACCATATACATCCCCGGACACGCACGTATAAAAAAGTTACGGCTGTCGGAATATGGCGACTTTTCAAAAAAAATTTTTTTAACAGTTTTGGATTTGTTTTTAAGGAGTCAAAATGTAACTAAAACCATATAAATTTGGTATCCCCGTAATCGTAACGAAACACAGAATACAGGGGACATGTCATTTTGGTTGCACAGTGAACGCCGTAAAACCAAAGCCCGTAAGAAAGTCGCAGAAATGCATTTTTTCTTGAAATCCACCCCATTTTGAATTTTTTCCCTGCTTCCCAGTACATTATATAGAATAATTAATGGTGGCATCATGAAGAAAAATTTGTCCCGCAAAAATTAAGACCTCATATGGCTCTGGGAGCGGAGAAATAAAAAAGTTATGGGGTTTAGAAGGAGGGGAGTCCAAAATGAAAATCAAAAAATGCCATTGGCGGGAAAGGGTTAACTTTAGAGATGAGCGAACACTAAAATGTTCGAGGTTCGAAATTCGATTCGAACAGCCGCTCAATGTTCGTGTGTTCGAACGGGTTTCGAACCCCATTATAGTCTATGGGGAACAGATACTCGTTAAGGGGGAAACCCAAATCCGTGTCTGGAGGGTCACCAAGTCCACTATGACACCCCAGGAAATGATGCCAACACCTCTGGAATGACACTGGGACAGCAGGGGAAGCATGTCTGGGGGCATCTAACACACCAAAGACCCTCTATTACCCCAACATCACAGCCTAACAACTACACACTTTACACACTCAATACCACCTCTCTGACAGTAGGAAAACACCTTGAAACATGTGTATTTGGCACTTGCAGTGAGGAGAGCTTGTCACCAGCAGTGAATTTTTGAAAATCAGGGTGGATTGAGCCTCTAACCAGCAGAGTTTGGGCAAATTCATGGTGGAGGGAGCCT
The DNA here is from genome assembly GCF_031893055.1 of Leptodactylus fuscus. NCBI lineage: Eukaryota > Metazoa > Chordata > Amphibia > Anura > Leptodactylidae > Leptodactylus > Leptodactylus fuscus. Next base: position 133,545,257 of record NC_134271.1, read on the forward strand.
CTAAAAACCCCAGTTTGGACCAATTCATGGTGGAGGGAGCCTCTAAAAACCCCAGTTTGGACCAATTCATGGTGGAGGGAGCCTCTAAAAACCCCAGTTTGGACCAATTCATGGTGGAGGGAGCCTCTAAAAACCCCAGTTTGGACCAATTCATGGTGGAGGGAGCCTCTAAACAGCCCAGTTTGGACCAATTCATGGTGGAGGGAGCCTCTAAAAACCCCAGTTTGGACCAATTCATGGTGGAGGGAGCCTCTAAACAGCCCAGTTTGGACCAATTCATGGTGGAGGGAGCCTCTAAAAACCCCAGTTTGGACCAATTCATGGTGGAGGGAGCCTCTAAAAACCCCAGTTTGGACCAATTCATGATGGAGGGAGCCTCTAAACAGCCCAGTTTGGGCAAATTCATGGTGGAGGGAGCCTCTAAAAAACCCCAGTTTGGACCAATTCATGGTGGAGGGAGCCTCTAAAAACCCCAGTTTGGACCAATTCATGGTGGAGGGAGCCTCTAAAAACCCCAGTTTGGACCAATTCATGGTGGAGGGAGCCTCTAAAAACCCCAGTTTGGACCAATTCATGGTGGAGGGAGCCTCTAAAAACCCCAGTTTGGACCAATTCATGATGGAGGGAGCCTCTAAACAGCCCAGTTTGGGCAAATTCATGGTGGAGGGAGCCTCTAAACAGCCCAGTTTGGACCAATTCATGGTGGAGGGAGCCTCTAAAAACCCCAGTTTGGACCAATTCATGGTGGAGGGAGCCTCTAAACAGCCCAGTTTGGACCAATTCATGGTGGAGGGAGCCTCTAAAAACCCCAGTTTGGACCAATTCATGGTGGAGGGAGCCTCTAAAAACCCCAGTTTGGACCAATTCATGGTGGAGGGAGCCTCTAAAAACCCCAGTTTGGACCAATTCATGATGGTGGGAGCCTCTAAACAGCCCAGTTTGGGCAAATTCATGGTGGAGGGAGCCTCTAAAAACCCCCAGTTTGGACCAATTCATGGTGGAGGGAGCCTCTAAAAACCCCCAGTTTGGACCAATTCATGGTGGAGGGAGCCTCTAAACAGCTCAGTTTGGGCAAATTCATGGTGGAGGGAGCCTCTAAAAACCCCAGTTTGGACCAATTCATGGTGGAGGGAGCCTCTAAAAACCCCAGTTTGGACCAATTCATGGTGGAGGGAGCCTCTAAAAACCCCAGTTTGGACCAATTCATGATGGAGGGAGCCTCTAAACAGCCCAGTTTGGGCAAATTCATGGTGGAGGGAGCCTCTAAACAGCCCAGTTTGGACCAATTCATGGTGGAGGGAGCCTCTAAAAACCCCAGTTTGGACCAATTCATGGTGGAGGGAGCCTCTAAACAGCCCAGTTTGGACCAATTCATGGTGGAGGGAGCCTCTAAAAACCCCAGTTTGGACCAATTCATGGTGGAGGGAGCCTCTAAAAACCCCAGTTTGGACCAATTCATGGTGGAGGGAGCCTCTAAAAACCCCAGTTTGGACCAATTCATGATGGAGGGAGCCTCTAAACAGCCCAGTTTGGGCAAATTCATGGTGGAGGGAGCCTCTAAACAGCCCAGTTTGGACCAATTCATGGTGGAGGGAGCCTCTAAAAACCCCAGTTTGGACCAATTCATGGTGGAGGGAGCCTCTAAAAACCCCAGTTTGGACCAATTCATGGTGGAGGGAGCCTCTAAAAACCCCAATTTGGACCAATTCATGGTGGAGGGAGCCTCTAAACAGCCCAGTTTGGGCAAATTCATGGTGGAGGGAGCCTCTAAAAACCCCAGTTTGGACCAATTCATGGTGGAGGGAGCCTCTAAAAACCCCAGTTTGGACCAATTCATGGTGGAGGGAGCCTCTAAAAACCCCAGTTTGGACCAATTCATGGTGGAGGGAGCCTCTAAAAACCCCAGTTTGGACCAATTCATGATGGAGGGAGCCTCTAAAAACCCCAGTTTGGACCAATTCATGGTGGAGGGAGCCTCTAAAAACCCCAGTTTGGACCAATTCATGATGGAGGGAGCCTCTAAACAGCCCAGTTTGGGCAAATTCATGGTGGAGGGAGCCTCTAAACAGCCCAGTTTGGACCAATTCATGGTGGAGGGAGCCTCTAAAAACCCCAGTTTGGACCAATTCATGGTGGAGGGAGCCTCTAAAAACCCCAGTTTGGACCAATTCATGGTGGAGGGAGCCTCTAAACAGCCCAGTTTGGGCAAATTCATGGTGGAGGGAGCCTCTAAAAACCCCCAGTTTGGACCAATTCATGGTGGAGGGAGCCTCTAAAAACCCCAGTTTGGACCAATTCATGGTGGAGGGAGCCTCTAAACAGCCCAGTTTGGGCAAATTCATGGTGGAGGGAGCCTCTAAACAGCCCAGTTTGGGCAAATTCATGGTGGAGGGAGCCTCTAAAAACCCCAGTTTGGACCAATTCATGGTGGAGGGAGCCTCTAAAAACCCCAGTTTGGACCAATTCATGATGGAGGGAGCCTCTAAACAGCCCAGTTTGGGCAAATTCATGGTAAAGGGAGCCTCTAAACAGCCCAGTTTGGACCAATTCATGGTGGAGGGAGCCTCTAAAAACCCCAGTTTGGACCAATTCATGGTGGAGGGAGCCTCTAAAAACCCCAGTTTGGACCAATTCATGGTGGAGGGAGCCTCTAAACAGCCCAGTTTGGGCAAATTCATGGTGGAGGGAGCCTCTAAAAACCCCCAGTTTGGACCAATTCATGGTGGAGGGAGCCTCTAAAAACCCCAGTTTGGACCAATTCATGGTGGAGGGAGCCTCTAAACAGCCCAGTTTGGGCAAATTCATGGTGGAGGGAGCCTCTAAACAGCCCAGTTTGGGCAAATTCATGGTGGAGGGAGCCTCTAAAAACCCCAGTTTGGACCAATTCATGGTGGAGGGAGCCTCTAAAAACCCCAGTTTGGACCAATTCATGGTGGAGGGAGCCTCTAAACAGCCCAGTTTGGGCAAATTCATGGTGGAGGGAGCCTCTAAACAGCCCAGTTTGGGCAAATTCATGGTGGAGGGAGCCTCTAACCAGCCCAGTTTGGACCAATTCATGGTGGAGGGAGCCTCTAAAAACCCCAGTTTGGACCAATTCATGGTGGAGGGAGCCTCTAACCAGCAGAGTTGGTGGAAATCAGGGTGGAGGGAGCCTCTAACCAGCAGAGTTGTGGGAAAGCAGGGTGGAGGGAGCCTCTAACCAGCAGAGTTGTGGGAAAGCAGGGTGGAGGGAGCCTCTAACCAGCAGAGTTGTGGGAAAGCAGGGTGGAGGGAGCCTCTAACCAGCAGAGTTGTGGGAAAGCAGGGTGGAGGGAGCCTCTAACCAGCAGAGTTGGTGGAAATCAGGGTGGAGGGAGCCTCTAACCAGCAGAGTTGGGGGAAATCAGGGTGGAGGGAGCCTAGTATTAGCAGAATTGTGCAACGCTTATGGTGGATGAGTATGAGGATGCGGAGGAATTGGAGAGGTTGAGTACAGACATGGAGTTTCATGTTGGGGTGCTTTACACAGGTGGGCACAAAAATGAAGGCTCTATCCAGTGGTGGTTCATTTTTATCAAAGTGAGCCGGTCGGCACTCTCAGCTGACAGACGGGTGCGCTTGTCAGTGATGATGCCACCGGCTGCACTGAACACCCTCTCAGATAGGACGCTGGCGGCAGGACAGGACAGCACCTCCAAGGCATATAGGGCAAGTTCAAGCCACAGGTCCAACTTCGACACCCAATACGTGTAGGGCGCAGAGGGGTCGGAGAGGACAGGGCTGTGGTCGGAAAGGTATTCCCGCAACATGCGCCTATACTTCTCACGCCTGGTGACACTAGGACCCTCCGTGGCGGCACTTTGGCGAGGGGGTGCCATCAAGGTGTCCCAGACCTTAGACAGTGTGCCCCTCGTTTGTGTGGACCGGTGAGAACTTGGTTGCCTACTGGAGGAACTGCCCTCCCTGCCGCCAACGTCACATGCTGGAAACATCTCCATCATATTCTGCACCAATTGCCTGTGGCAAGCATTGATGCGATTGGCCCTCCCCTCTACCGGAATAAAAGACGAGATGTTGTTTTTATACCGGGGGTCAAGGATAGCAAAGATCCAGTACTGGTTGTCCTCCATGATTTTGACAATACGCTTGTCGGTTGTAAAGCACCCCAACATGAACTCAGCCATGTCTGCCACAGTGTTAGTTGGCATGACTCCTCTGGCCCCACCGGAAAGTTCAATCTCCATTTCCTCCTCATCCTCCATGTCTACCCATCCGCGCTGCAACAATGGGACAATTCGAAGTTGCCCGGAAGCCTCCTGTATCACCATCACATCATCGGACAACTCTTCTTCCTCCTCCTCCTCCTCCTCCTCCTCCTCCTCCATTAAACGCAGTGAAGCGGACAGATGTGTGGACTTACTCTCCAGCTGTGACGGATCGGATGCTATCCCTAACTCCTCTGTGTGATCTGAGTTATCCCTGATGTCAATCAGGGATTCTCTCAGAACACACAAGAGCGGGATTGTAAGGCTCACCATCGCATCCTCAGAGCTCACCCTCCTTGTGGACTCCTCAAAGACCCGTAGGATGTCACAAAGGTCTCTCATCCATGGCCACTCATGGATGTGAAACTGAGGCAGCTGACTTTGTGGCACCCTAGGGTTTTGTAGCTGGTATTCCATCAAAGGTCTCTGCTGCTCAACCACTCTATTCAACATCTGAAACGTTGAGTTCCAGCGTGTGGGGACGTCGCACAAAAGCCATTGTTGTGGCACATGCAGGCGTTGCTGGAGAGATTTTAAGCTAGCAGCGGCTACTGTCGACTTGCGAAAGTGGGCGCACATGCGCCGCACTTTCACCAGTAGCTCTGGAACATTGGGGTAGCTCTTTAGGAAATGTTGCACCACTAGGTTGAAGACGTGGGCCAGGCATGGAACATGTTGGAGTCCGGCAAGCTCCAGAGCTGCTACCAGGTTCCGGCCGTTATCACAAACGACCATGCCTGGGCCCAGGTGCAGCGGCTCAAACCATATTGCCGTCTCATCGAGGAGGGCATCCCTCACCTCGGAGGCAGTGAGCTGTCTGTCCCCCAAGCTGATCAGCTTCAGCACAGCCTGCTGACGTCTACCAACGCCAGTGCTGCAACGTTTCCAACTCGTAGCTGGGGTCAATCTAACAGCGGAGGAGGAGGCGGTGGCGGAGGAGGAGGCGGTGGCGGAGGAGGAGGCGGTAGAGGAGGAGGAGGAGGGGGGTGTTTTTCTCGTGTCCCTGCCAGGAATGTTAGGCGGGGAGATGAGGTACACCGGGCCAGTTTGGGAAGCAGTCCCAGCCTCAACTACATTCACCCAGTGTGCCGTCAGTGAAATGTAGCGTCCCTGTCCGCATGCACTTGTCCACTCGTCGGTGGTCAAGTGGACCTTTGTGCAAAGCGCGGAACTAAGGGCCCGCCTGATGTTGAGTGACACGTGCTGGTGCAAGGCGGGGACGGCACACCGGGAGAAGTAGTGACGGCTAGGGACGGCATAGCGAGGTGCCGCAGTTGCCATCAGGTCCAGGAAGGCGGGAGTTTCAACAAGCCGGAATGCCAACATCTCCTGGGCCAGCAGTTTAGCGATGTTGGCGTTCAAGGCTTGCGCGTGTGGGTGGTTAGCAGTGTATTTCTGCCGCCGCTCCAATGTCTGAGAGATGGTGGGTTGTTGTAAAGAAGCGCCTGATGGTGCCTTTGATGGTGCAGGAGAAGGAGATAAGACAGGAACAGGGAAGGATGAGGGAGAAGTCAACAAAGTGGCGGAGGCAGATGAAGTGATGTCCTGGCTCGTCCTCTGGAGTGCATCGCCAGCACAGTCAGCAGTGGCAGTGGCAGAGGCAGTGGCAGTGGCGTGAACGGCAGGCGGCCTTTGTCCTGCCGTTGCTGCCTGCCACTGATTCCAGTGCTTGGATTCCAAATGACGGCGCATTGAAGTGGTGGACAGGTTGCTCTTCTCAGAGCCCCTAATCAATTTCGAGAGGCAAATTGTGCAGACAACACTATATCTGTCCTCGGCGCATTCCTTGAAAAAACTCCACACCTTCGAGAAACGTGCCCTCGAGGTGGGAGTTTTTCGGGGCTGGGTACGAACTGGAACATCTTGGGAGATTCCGGGTGTGGCCTGGCTTCGCCTAAGCTGCTGACCTCTGCCTCTGCCTCTAGCTACCCTTTTTGGTGCTGCACTTGCCTCAACATCCACACTACTTTCCCCGCTTGACATCCCCCCTGTCCAGGTCTGGTCAGTGTCCTCATCATCCACCACTTCCTCTTCCAACTCCTGTCTCATCTCCTCCTCCCGCACAATGCGCCGGTCAACTGGATGCCCTGACGGCAACTGCGTCACATCATCGTCGATGAGGGTGGGTTGCTGGTCATCCACCACCAAATCGAACGGAGATGGAGGAGACTCTAGTGTTTGAGCATCTGGACACAGATGCTCCTCTGTTAGGTTCGTGGAATCGTGACGTGGAGAGGCAGGTTGAGGGACAATGAAAGGAGCGGAGAACAGCTCTGGGGAGCAGGGACAGTTGGGGTTATTGTTCTGTGAAGCTTGGGAATTTTGGGAGGAAGGAGGACAAGACTGTTGGGTAATAGGAGGAGAGGAGGCAGAGTCTGACTGGCTGCTGGACAATGTGCTGTAAGCGTTCTCTGACAGCCATTGCAAGACCTGTTCCTGGTTCTCGGGCCTACTAAGGTTTGTACCCTGCAGTTTAGTTAATGTGGCAAGCAACCCTGGCACTGTGGAGTGGCGCAATGCTTGCTGCCCCACAGGAGTAGGCACGGGACGCCCTGTGGCTTCACTGCTACCTTGCTCCCCAGAACCATTCCCCCGACCTCGCCCACGGCCTCGTCCACATCCCTTTCCGGGAGCCTTGCGCATTTTGAATTCCCAGTTAGAAATTGGCACTATATACCAGTAGCAAAAATTGTGGGTGCACGTAACCCCAATATATTCTTTGAATTCCCAGTCAGACAATGGCACTATATACCAGTAGCAAGAAATGAGGGTATTTATAACCCCAATATATTCTTTGAATTACCAGTCAGAAACTGGCACTATATGGCAGTAGCAAGAAATGAGGGTATTTGTAACCCCAATATATTCTTTGAATTCCCAGTCAGAAACTGGCACTGTATACCAGTAGTAAAAATTGTGGGTGCACGTAACCCCAATATATTCTTTGAATTCCCAGTCAGACAATGGCACTGTATACCAGTAGTAAAAATTGTGGGTGCACGTAACCCCAATATATTCTTTGAATTACCAGTCAGAAACTGGCACTATATGGCAGTAGCAAGAAATGAGGGTATTTGTAACCCCAATATATTCTTTGAATTCCCAGTCAGAAACTGGCACTGTATACCAGTAGTAAAAATTGTGGGTGCACGTAACCCCAATATATTCTTTGAATTACCAGTCAGAAACTGGCACTATATGGCAGTAGCAAGAAATGAGGGTATTTGTAACCCCAATATATTCTTTGAATTCCCAGTCAGAAACTGGCACTGTATACCAGTAGTAAAAATTGTGGGTGCACGTAACCCCAATATATTCTTTGAATTCCCAGTCAGACAATGGCACTATATACCAGTAGCAAGAAATGAGGGTATTTATAACCCCAATATATTCTTTGAATTCCCAGTCAGACAATGGCACTGTATACCAGTAGTAAAAATTGTGGGTGCACGTAACCCCAATATATTCTTTGAATTCCCAGTCAGAAACTGGCACTATATGGCAGTAGCAAGAAATGAGGGTATTTATAACCCCAATATATTCTTTGAATTCCCAGTCAGACAATGGCACTGTATACCAGTAGTAAAAATTGTGGGTGCACGTAACCCCAATATATTCTTTGAATTACCAGTCAGAAACTGGCACTATATGGCAGTAGCAAGAAATGAGGGTATTTGTAACCCCAATATATTCTTTGAATTCCCAGTCAGAAACTGGCACTGTATACCAGTAGTAAAAATTGTGGGTGCACGTAACCCCAATATATTCTTTGAATTCCCAGTCAGACAATGGCACTATATACCAGTAGCAAGAAATGAGGGTATTTATAACCCCAATATATTCTTTGAATTCCCAGTCAGACAATGGCACTATATACCAGTAGCAAGAAATGAGGGTATTTATAACCCCAATATATTCTTTGAATTCCCAGTCAGACAATGGCACTGTATACCAGTAGTAAAAATTGTGGGTGCACGTAACCCCAATATATTCTTTGAATTCCCAGTCAGAAACTGGCACTATATGGCAGTAGCAAGAAATGAGGGTATTTATAACCCCAATATATTCTTTGAATTCCCAGTCAGACAATGGCACTGTATACCAGTAGTAAAAATTGTGGGTGCACGTAACCCCAATATATTCTTTGAATTCCCAGTCAGACAATGGCACTATATACCAGTAGCAAGAAATGAGGGTATTTATAACCCCAATATATTCTTTGAATTCCCAGTCAGACAATGGCACTGTATACCAGTAGTAAAAATTGTGGGTGCACGTAACCCCAATATATTCTTTGAATTCCCAGTCAGACAATGGCACTATATGGCAGTAGCAAAAATAGTGGGTGTATATAGCCCCAATTCTATTGCTAGGGGACTTGCAGGGTATTTCTGGGGTGAAGGTGGGGGGGCACACCGTTGGAACGGGTATCGGGGGTATATATCGGGTATACGGGAATACACTGACAGTGTATTCCATTCAGGATCCTGGGAAAGCTGGGTTGCGGCGATTGAGCCCGTCAGTGCCACGTTACACTGACAAGCTTCTCCCTGGAATTTAGCTCTTACAAGAGCTGTTGTGGTTGTCTTCTCCTTCCTATCCTAGCCTGTCCCTGCCTACCCAGAATCTAAGCCCTAGCTAGCTGGACGGAAACCTCCGTCCTCGGTGAATTGCAAGCTCAGAATGACGCGAACCTGGGCGGCGCTGTTCTTTTAAATTAGAGGTCACATGTTTTCGGCAGCCAATGGGTTTTGCCTACTTTTCTCAACGTCACCGGTGTCGTAGTTCCTGTCCCACCTACCCTGCGCTGTTATTGGAGCAAAAAAGGCGCCAGGGAAGGTGGGAGGGGAATCGAGTAATGGCGCACTTTACCACGCGGTGTTCGATTCGATTCGAACATGCCGAACAGCCTAATATCCGATCGAACATGAGTTCGATAGAAAACTGTTCGCTCATCTCTAGTTAACTTCAAATACCTCTGTCCCAAAGTCACTATGTAAAGTTTCTCACAACACCGTATAGCAGCTCAAATACAAATTAACTTCAACAGAAAAGTCTCACGTATTCTCTGAATTACAGAAAAAACAAGATACAAACTTACATTTCATATCCCATACCTTATACACAGTACGAAAACCTTACCCACACCTGTATATACCCACTTCTACAATCACCGCAGACGAAGTCGCGGGTACCAGCTAGTTTTCTTATAAATTTGGAAAATCGCTTACAGTTGTAAGCTTTATAATGTCCAAAATACATTAAAGGACAATTAAAAGATGATACCAATATAAATCAGATATATGGTAGATACTATTTATTCATGTATTTGTGTGATATGACTATCTCTTTGAAAAGGAGAGCATTTCACATTTTGAAAACTGATTTTTTTTTTCCAAATATCCAACAAATTTCCTATTTTTTTTTATAAATAAATATAAAATTATTGATCAATATTCACCACTAACATGAAGTACAATGTGTCACGAGAAAACAATCTCAAAATCACTCATATAAGTTAAAGCGTCTCAAAGTTATTACCGCATAAAGTGACACATGTCAGATTTGAAAATTGAGGCCTGGTCATCTAGGTACGCTTAGGCTTGGTCTTGAAGAGGTTATTAAATGGGGCATTTAGGAAACTGTAATCGGTCCCACAAAAACAAACCCTCATAAGGCTCTGTGAATGGAAATAGAAAATTGTGCTGGTGCAGGAAGGGTTAAGTAGAAATAAATATATATATATATATATATATTGAACGTTTCCTTTACCGTTCTGTCCGCTAAATTATTAGTGATCTTCATTAACATTATTACTAATGAGGTCGCCGTCATTCATATAGTAAATGGAAATTACAGGAATAATCCATCTTTTTCCCACAGCTAACACACTGACCAATTCTTTTTTATGGCACCATGCACACAACTATATATTTCACAGTCCGGTGTATGGGGCCGTGAGCAAAACTCAGAACAGTTCCAATTGCTCTGTTTTGCAGACCGTGCTCATTTACCTCGATGAAGGAATCATACCATTGGCAGTGCGCCGGTGGCATATGGATGACATCGGTGTAACATTCATTCACGGCTCAGTGACATGCATATGGTTGTTTGCATGTTGCTAAATACAGTAAAATATATACAATGTAAATAGGGTGATAGATTGAAGTGTTGTGTGTGTGTCGCCTTATACAGTACAATATATATAATACATAGGGTATTAGACTGAAGTGCTGTGTGCTCCATACTGTATGCAGTACAATATATAATATATAGGGTAATAGACTGAAGTGTTGTGTGCTCTATACTGTATAAGATAATCCTTTAATAGTCCCACCTTGGGGAAATTTCAGTATATATAATATATAGGGTAATAGACTGAAGTGTTGTGTGCTCTATACTGTATACAGTATATATATAATATATAGGGTAATAGACTGAAGTGTTGTGTGCTCTATACTGTATACATTACTATATATAATATATAGGGTAATAGACTGAAGTGTTGTGTGCTCTATACTGTATACAGTACTATATATAATATATAGGGTAATAGACTGAAGTGTTGTGTGCTCTATACTGTATACATTACTATATATAATATATAGGGTAATAGACTGAAGTGTTGTGTGCTCTATACTGTATACATTACTATATATAATATATAGGCTAATAGACTGAAGTGTTGTGTGCTCTATACTATATACATTACTATATATAATATATAGGGTAATAGACTGAAGTGTTGTGTGCTCTATACTGTATACATTACTATATATAATATATAGGGTAATAGACTGAAGTGTTGTGTGCTCTATACTGTATACATTACTATATATAATATATAGGGTAATAGACTGAAGTGTTGTGTGCTCTATACTGTATACATTACTATATATAATATATAGGCTAATAGACTGAAGTGTTGTGTGCTCTATACTATATACAGTACTATATATAATATATAGGGTAATAGACTGAAGTGTTGTGTGCTCTATACTGTATACAGTACTATATATAATATATGGGCTAATAGACTGAAGTGTTGTGTGCTCTATACTGTATACATTACTATATATAATATATAGGCTAATAGACTGAAGTGTTGTGTGCTCTATACTATATACAGTACTATATATAATATATAGGGTAATAGACTGAAGTGTTGTGTGCTCTATACTGTATACAGTACTATATATGATATATAGGGTAATAGACTGAAGTGTTGTGTGCTTGTTATCCTGATGAGTCTGCTCATGGATTATTATTGTGAGTATAATTATATATATTTATCTATACGCTGTCTCTGCACTGCTACTCTATACATATAAAGTACTGTATATAATATCTAATATGGTTGTAACTTTCAGTCACAGCTCAGCGACAAACACATGGTTGTGTGCATGTCACCTTATACAGTACAATATGTATATTATATAGAGAGTAATAGACTGAAGTGTTGTGTGCTTGTTATCCTGATGAGTCTGGTCATGTATTATTATTGTGAGTATTATTATATACATTTATCTATGCGCTGTCTCTGCTGTGCTACTCTATACTATATACAGTACAGTATAATATACACAGGGTAATAGACTGAAGTGTTGTGTGCTTATTATTATATACACTTATCTGTACGCTGTGTCTGAAGTGCTACTCTATACTATATACTATGTACAGTACAGGGAGCCAGTACAGGTGGTGGGTGACAGAAGGATACTGTCCGTGGTGAGGTCCATGCTGGAGAATAACTCCCATCCCATGTATGAGACCGTGATAGCACTGGGCAGTACTGTCAGTGACCGACTACTTCACCCCAAGTGTGAGAAGGAGCTATCGGAGATCCTTCCTTCCAACCTCGGTCAGACTGTATAATCTATATTAGACCAAGCGAAGAGAGAGCTAAATGATCCTGAAGTCTTCTTTCTTTCCTTTTTCTTTAGCTGCTATAACTCTTAGTATTTTTCTCCTATCTGCTATTCTGAGCTTATGTGTGTCTCCTTCTGTAATATGTTACTGTTATTATCCATGCTGCTATAACACATTGAGGTTTCCCCATGGTGGGACTATTAAAGGATTATCTTATCTTATATACTATATACAGTACAGTATAATATACATAGGGTAATAGGCTGAAGTGTTGTGTGCTTATTATTATATACGATTATCTATACGCTGTCTCTGCAGTGCTACTCTATAGAAATGAGCGAACACTATTCGAAACAGCCGTTTCGAATAGCACGCTCCCATAGAAATGAATGGAAGCGGTCGGCACGCCGACTTTGCTGGCGGCCAGCCGCTTAAACCCCCCGGCTACGTCCATTCATTTCTATGGGTGCATGCTATTCAAAATGGCTGCTTTGAATAGTGTTCGCTCATCTCTACAACTCTATACTATATACAGTACAGTATAATATACATAGGGTAATGGACTGAAGTGTTCTGTGTTTATTATTATATACATTTATCTATACACGGTCTTGGCAGTGCTACTCTATACTATAATGTATACAGTATAGTATAATATACATAGGGTAATAGGTTGAAGTGTCGTTATTATATACATTTATCTATATGCTGTCTCTGTGTTGGTCCTCTCTACTATATACTGTATACAGCACAGTATAACATACATAGGGTAATAGACTGAAGTGTTATGCGCTTATTATTATATACATTTATCTATAAGCTGTCTCCGCAGTGCTACTATATACTATACTGTATATAGTACAGTATAATATACATAGGGTAATAGACTGAAGTTTTATGTGCTTATTATATACATTTATCTATACGCTGTCTCTGCGGTAGTATGCTCTACTATATACAGTACAGTATAATATACATAGGGTAATAGACTGAAGTGTTATGCGCTTATTATTATATACATTAATCTATACGCTGTATCTGCAGTGCTAGTGTCTCTGTTTTTGTATCTTCTCCCCATGTACTATTAGTAATTTTATACTACTGTATGTAATACACTATTGGAATCACTACTGCTATACTATATAGAGAAATAATAATTATTCTATAGTAATATAAATTAGTAATTGAAGGTTAATACAGAAATGAAGTTACAAGTTAGTGATTTCCTAGTTATTACCAATGTATCACAAGTGCGGTAATATATCAGCACAATGGCAGGAGGGCTCTGGCTCCTCTCATCACCTATAGTATCACCAGCCGCCCATACACTAATAATGTGGAAATCAAACATTATTCCTTCTCTATCCATAGGATATATTGCTGATCAGTGGGGTCAGACTGCTATGGCCCCCACTGATCCTGAGCCAGGGTGAAAGCTGCCAAATCCCTGCTGGACATTCATTTCGCTGGAAGCAACAGAGATAGCGAGCGCTGGACTTCTATCCTTTATAGTAAATGTATTTACGGCTGTCTGACTGTATACACAGGTATATAATATTGTATTAGGAGGTTTTATAAGTTAGAGTGATAACGACATATCATAATATTTGCCGCACTTTACGGGTGGATGTGATTTTGATATTTTATGTAAATTCTGCACTAAAAATCTGCATCAAATGACTGTATAACAAGTGAATGAGGTTTTCACATCAGTCAACAAATACAAATGTTAAAGGTTTCTGTCCCTGCCCTGAGATCTGTCTGTGACTATTTGTCCAGTCTACAGTATGATTGTGCATATCCAATAAGTAACTTACTGTACAGAGGAAAGTTGGGTACATTGGACCCCATATATGCAGCATATACAGATATACGACTATTCTATTTTTATTTAAAACCCAGAAAACTCAAAAAATGCCACATTTGAAAAGCTTACATAATATTGTAAGAGAAATCCCATGAAGCAGGTAACAGGTAGCGCCGTGTACTTTACTATCAGGATATAATAAGCGGGAGCCTTACCTTCATCCTCAGCTTCTACAGTCTGACAATAAGATTTCAGAAAGAAAAGTTGTAAACCAAGAAATATGAGACATACTCTCCATTCCATGTCTTCATGTATAAGACAGCTGTATAATAAGAGGTCTCTGATGATGATGATGATGATGATGAAGATGAAGAGCTGTACTATACACCACTGCTTCTAGCTGGTATATGTGTCAGTGGGATATGTGATATACAGGAGGTCTCTACCAGCAGTGTTACCCTATGTAGATAATGTGGGGGACGCTTATCACTAGTGATTAGAGATGAGCGAACACTAAAATGTTCGAGGTTCGAAATTCGATTCGAACAGCCGCTCACTGTTCGAGTGTTCGAATGGGTTTCGAACCCCATTATAGTCTATGGGGAACATAAACTCGTTAAGGGGGAAACCCAAATTCGTGTCTGGAGGGTCACCAAGTCCACTATGACACCCCAGGAAATGATACCAACACCCTGGAATGACACTGGGACAGCAGGGGAAGCATGTCTGGGGGCATAAAAGTCACTTTATTTCATGGAAATCCCTGTCAGTTTGCGATTTTCGCAAGCTAACTTTTCCCCATAGAAATGCATTGGCCAGTGCTGATTGGCCAGAGTACGGAACTCGACCAATCAGCGCTGGCTCTGCTGGAGGAGGCGGAGTCTAAGATAGCTCCACACCAGTCTCCATTCAGGTCCGACCTTAGACTCCGCCTCCTCCGGCAGAGCCAGCGCTGATTGGCCGAAGGCTGGCCAATGCATTCCTATGCGAATGCAGACTTAGCAGTGCTGAGTCAGTTTTGCTCAACTACACATCTGATGCACACTCGGCACTGCTACATCAGATGTAGCAATCTGATGTAGCAGAGCCGAGGGTGCACTAGAACCCCTGTGCAAACTCAGTTCACGCTAATAGAATGCATTGGCCAGCGCTGATTGGCCAATGCATTCTATTAGCCCGATGAAGTAGA
Organism: Leptodactylus fuscus; assembly: GCF_031893055.1. Classification (NCBI taxonomy): domain Eukaryota; kingdom Metazoa; phylum Chordata; class Amphibia; order Anura; family Leptodactylidae; genus Leptodactylus; species Leptodactylus fuscus. The sequence continues at coordinate 133,560,366 of NC_134271.1, forward strand.
GCTGAATGTGTGTGCTAAGCACACACATTCAGCACTGCTTCATCAAGCCAATACAATGCATTAGCCAGTGCTGATTGGCCAGAGTACGGAATTCGGCCAATCAGCGCTGGCTCTGCTGGAGGAGGCGGAGTCTAAGGTCGCTCCACACCAGTCTCCATTCAGGTCCGACCTTAGACTCCGCCTCCTCCGGCAGAGCCAGCGCTGATTGGCCGAAGGCTGGCCAATGCATTCCTATGCGAATGCAGACTTAGCAGTGCTGAGTCAGTTTTGCTCAACTACACATCTGATGCACACTCGGCACTGCTACATCAGATGTAGCAATCTGATGTAGCAGAGCCGAGGGTGCACTAGAACCCCTGTGCAAACTCAGTTCACGCTAATAGAATGCATTGGCCAGCGCTGATTGGCCAATGCATTCTATTAGCCCGATGAAGTAGAGCTGAATGTGTGTGCTAAGCACACACATTCAGCACTGCTTCATCAAGCCAATACAATGCATTAGCCAGTGCTGATTGGCCAGAGTACGGAATTCGGCCAATCAGCGCTGGCCAATGCATTCTATTAGCCCGATGAAGTAGAGCTGAATGTGTGTGCTAAGCACACACATTCAGCACTGCTTCATCAAGCCAATACAATGCATTAGCCAGTGCTGATTGGCCAGAGTACGGAATTCGGCCAATCAGCGCTGGCTCTGCTGGAGGAGGCGGAGTCTAAGGTCGCTCCACACCAGTCTCCATTCAGGTCCGACCTTAGACTCCGCCTCCTCCGGCAGAGCCAGCGCTGATTGGCCGAAGGCTGGCCAATGCATTCCTATGCGAATGCAGACTTAGCAGTGCTGAGTCAGTTTTGCTCAACTACACATCTGATGCACACTCGGCACTGCTACATCAGATGTAGCAATCTGATGTAGCAGAGCCGAGGGTGCACTAGAACCCCTGTGCAAACTCAGTTCACGCTAATAGAATGCATTGGCCAGCGCTGATTGGCCAATGCATTCTATTAGCCCGATGAAGTAGAGCTGAATGTGTGTGCTAAGCACACACATTCAGCACTGCTTCATCAAGCCAATACAATGCATTAGCCAGTGCTGATTGGCCAGAGTACGGAATTCGGCCAATCAGCGCTGGCCAATGCATTCTATTAGCCCGATGAAGTAGAGCTGAATGTGTGTGCTAAGCACACACATTCAGCTCTACTTCATCGGGCTAATAGAATGCATTGGCCAGCGCTGATTGGCCAGAGTACGGAACTCGACCAATCAGCGCTGGCTCTGCTGGAGGAGGCGGAGTCTAAGGTCGGACCTGAATGGAGACTGGTGTGGAGCGATCTTAGACTCCGCCTCCTCCAGCAGAGCCAGCGCTGATTGGCCGAATTCCGTACTCTGGCCAATCAGCACTGGCTAATGCATTGTATTGGCGTGATGAAGCAGTGCTGAATGTGTGTGCTTAGCACACACATTCAGCTCTACTTCATCGGGCTAATAGAATGCATTGGCCAGCGCTGATTGGCCGAATTCCGTACTCTGGCCAATCAGTGCTGGCCAATGCATTCTATTAGCTTGATGAAGCAGAGTGTGCACAAGGGTTCAAGCGCACCCTCGGCTCTGATGTAGGAGAGCCGAGGGTGCACTTGAACCCTTGTGCACCCTCAGCTCTGCTACATCAGAGCCGAGGGTGCGCTTGAACCCTTGTGCACACTCTGCTTCATCAAGCTAATAGAATGCATTGGCCAGCGCTGATTGGCCAATGTATTCTATTAGCCTGATGAAGTAGAGCTGAATGTGTGTGCTAAGCACACACATTCAGCTCTACTTCATCGGGCTAATAGAATGCATTGGCCAGCGCTGATTGGCCAGAGTACGGAACTCGACCAATCAGCGCTGGCTCTGCTGGAGGAGGCGGAGTCTAAGATCGCTCCACACCAGTCTCCATTCAGGTCCGACCTTAGACTCCGCCTCCTCCAGCAGAGCCAGCGCTGATTGGCCGAATTCCGTACTCTGGCCAATCAGCACTGGCTAATGCATTGTATTGGCTTGATGAAGCAGTGCTGAATGTGTGTGCTTAGCACACACATTCAGCTCTACTTCATCGGGCTAATAGAATGCATTGGCCAATCAGCGCTGGCCAATGCATTCTATTAGCGTGAACTGAGTTTGCACAGGGGTTCTAGTGCACCCTCGGCTCTGCTACATCAGATTGCTACATCTGATGTAGCAGTGCCGAGTGTGCATCAGATGTGTAGTTGAGCAAAACTGACTCAGCACTGCTAAGTATGCATTCGCATAGGAATGCATTGGCCAGCCTTCGGCCAATCAGCGCTGGCTCTGCCGGAGGAGGCGGAGTCTAAGGTCGGACCTGAATGGAGACTGGTGTGGAGCGACCTTAGACTCCGCCTCCTCCAGCAGAGCCAGCGCTGATTGGCCGAATTCCGTACTCTGGCCAATCAGCACTGGCTAATGCATTGTATTGGCTTGATGAAGCAGTGCTGAATGTGTGTGCTTAGCACACACATTCAGCTCTACTTCATCGGGCTAATAGAATGCATTGGCCAATCAGCGCTGGCCAATGCATTCTATTAGCGTGAACTGAGTTTGCACAGGGGTTCTAGTGCACCCTCGGCTCTGCTACATCAGATTGCTACATCTGATGTAGCAGTGCCGAGTGTGCATCAGATGTGTAGTTGAGCAAAACTGACTCAGCACTGCTAAGTCTCTGCATTCGCATAGGAATGCATTGGCCAGCCTTCGGCCAATCAGCGCTGGCTCTGCCGGAGGAGGCGGAGTCTAAGGTCGGACCTGAATGGAGACTGGTGTGGAGCGATCTTAGACTCCGCCTCCTCCAGCAGAGCCAGCGCTGATTGGTCGAGTTCCGTACTCTGGCCAATCAGCGCTGGCCAATGCATTCTATTAGCTTGATGAAGCAGAGTGTGCACAAGGGTTCAAGCGCACCCTCGGCTCTGATGTAGCAGAGCTGAGGGTGCACAAGGGTTCAAGTGCACCCTCGGCTCTCCTACATCAGAGCCGAGGGTGCGCTTGAACCCTTGTGCAGCCTCGGCTCTGCTACATCAGAGCCGAGGGTGCGCTTGAACCCTTGTGCACACTCTGCTTCATCAAGCTAATAGAATGCATTGGCCAGCACTGATTGGCCAGAGTACGGAATTCGGCCAATCAGCGCTGGCCAATGCATCCCTATGGGAAAAAGTTTATCTCACAAAAATCACAATTACACACCCGATAGAGCCCCAAAAAGTTATTTTTAATAACATTCCCCCCTAAATAAAGGTTATCCCTAGCTATCCCTGCCTGTACAGCTATCCCTGTCTCATAGTCACAAAGTTCACATTCTCATATGACCCGGATTTGAAATCCACTATTCGTCTAAAATGGAGGTCACCTGATTTCGGCAGCCAATGACTTTTTCCAATTTTTTTCAATGCCCCCAGTGTCGTAGTTCCTGTCCCACCTCCCCTGCGCTGTTATTGGTGCAAAAAAGGCGCCAGGGAAGGTGGGAGGGGAATCGAATTTTGGCGCACTTTACCACGTGGTGTTCGATTCGATTCGAACATGGCGAACACCCTGATATCCGATCGAACATGTGTTCGATAGAACACTGTTCGCTCATCTCTACTAGTGATCACATAGAAAGCTGCGCACTTACATTTCTGCTTCTTTATGACCTCCCCCCCCCCCCCTTCCTTCCCATTTGCTACATGTAGCATCTTCTAGATAACCACAGTTCATGTATTTATCTATGAAAACCTCTAAGACATGAACAGAACTGACATACGTTTTAGAAAAATTTAGGGATGCAGGTTAAGTAAAACCTCAAAATCTGATATGATCACATAGACGTTCAGGTTTCTGAGTGCAGTGTAAATGTAGCAGATATATCTGTACTCAGCAGGTGTGAGATTTACTCTGTCAGTATCTGAGGTTAGAGGAAATGTATGGAAGGCAAAGAAACATCAGCAAGGAGGATTTATCTGACATAGTATCAGGCAGTGGCTTAACTACCACAGAGGCAGCGGAGGCAGCTGCCACAGGGCCCGGGCCAATAGGGGGCCCGGTGACAGCCGCTACCGCTGTGTTTTTTTTTTGTTTTTTTTTATATAGGCCGTTACGGGCCCTATTTACTTTCCGATCCTGCCAGGATCGGTAAGTGACACCGTGGGCCCCACAAATACTATCATTATACTCGGGGGTCTTTGCAGACCCTCAAGTATAATGATTGGCGGACCGGGAGAGGTAAGGGAACATAACAAACACTGTTACTTACCTTTCCACGATCCTGCCAGGCCTCCTTCCTAGTCGTCTGATCTCTCTGACGTCACATGAACCCGGCCTGCTTCCTGGGTAATGTGACGTCCGACGTCATAGAAGAAGGACGGCAGCGGAGAAGACAGCGTAGGAGCCGGGGGACAGGTAAGAAACAGTAGTTTTTTATGTTTTTATTCCCCCGGGTCTCCAATTATTATACTCTGGGGTCTTTTCAGACCCCAGAGTATAATAATTGGTTATGAGTGTCCACTATGAGCTATAATACTGAGTGCAGGGGCCACTGAGGGACATAATACTGTGTGCAGGGGCCACTATTGGTCATAATAGAGTGCGGAGGAGGGTGTCGGTCGAGGTCTTCGGCGTCCGTATCGGTTGGGGGGGGGGGCATGTCAAAAGTTCGCCACGGGGCCCTGCCCTTCCTACGGTAGTTACGCCACTGTTATCAGGTCTATGTAAAAGATTAGGAATAAACTAAGTAATGTAACAGCAGAATAAATCCTCCCCTGTCTGACACTATCTACACTGTACATCAGATGTCTGATATCTGGAGAGCGACTCTTTTCCAGCTCCCCAAAACTATTGTACACATTAGTAACCTTTATTTCACCATCTTCTCCATTCAGCTCTCACAGATTCTCTTCTTGTGTCCGACCACAGATCTCCTTCTGACTGCTTTATATCTGTTTTCATGGATCGCACCCCTGGTGCTTAACTGTACCAAACTGAGCATCTAAAACCTGGCCTGTACTGGTAGGATGGGGGCCTTGTATCATAAAGAGAATTGGTCTATCACATATTATGGCTGATGTGTACAGGAATATCACACTTATCTGCCATCATTTTCTAAATGAAATTATAAAATATCTTTCATCTTATGTTCTATGTTCTATTATGTAACTTTCACCCTCTGATATGTGACTATGTTCCATTATGGATATATGAGATTTCCAAATCATTATATTCTTGTTTTATTTACAGTTTTACACAATATTTTAACATCTTTTGGCATTGAGGTTGTAGATTTCCTTAAAAAATGTGACAATGGATAAAGAAGAGCAAATCATCACAAAATCTTGACTTAGGAAATCATTTATTATGTCTGCATTAAATTTGGCAACATAATTTCCACAATTTATTAATCAAGTAAAGTATAATCCAGTATATAACTAAAGCATTGCTGCAATTAATATAGAAATATTTAAAAAAAAATATCTGAGCCATTGATATTGTCACCATATACATAACAGAAACGCTGAGTAAAAATGTTATTTAAATGTTTACAAAGTATCAAAGTATAGGGTCCCGGGAAAAAAGGATACAAATTAACTTTTATTAAGTAATCTAAAATTGTATATTCTCAGCCCATTACCAATAGTGAATGATAAAACCAACAACTATGAATATCATAGCAGCCTCAGATAAAGGATGTGCACTAGGGTTGAGCTTTGAGATTTCAAAATCTGATTTTCGATCAATTTCCAGCCGATCCCAATTGTGCTTGTGAAATTTGCTCGATTGCCGATTGGCATTTGATCTTTCCTGATCAGCAATTGAGCAAATTTCACGATCGGGAAAATGATTAAAAATCGGATTTTGAATTCTCAAGATCGGCTCAAACTGTATATATAATACACAATTAGGGTTTTTGCGATCGGGATCGGCTGGAAAATAATCGGAAAATCGGATTTTAAAATCAATCCTGAAATCTCAAGATCTGCTGAAACCTAATATCCACTGAATCAACACATACATACCCTCCTAATTTCTATGCTGGGTGTTGCATATATTACTATAGAGTATAATTCAGAGGGATATAGCCAGGATCAAGACTCAAATTTCTACGGCACATCTCTAAGTACGTTACAGGTAAGTGAATATCTCTATATAAAATACCCTATCAAATGGCTAGGGAAGTGCTAGTAAGTGGGATTGTCTGCAGATAGGGTTACCAGAAGCACAGGTTACATTATATTATATTATATTACATTATATTACATTATATTATGTCAGCTGATCTCAGGCTCAGTGCTCGCTATCCCACGCCTCTGCTCTTGTCTGATTACTGCTAGACCATATTAGCCACTGCTAGTCACTGCACTAGTCCAAATAATTGACCAGTTGTTTGCTTATATATTAGTTCAGTATATTTGCTCTACGCGTTGCACCCTTAATTCAGGAATCATCAGGAGCGATAAGGTGATGGGTGGGTATAAATAGCGCTAAAAACCACAGTTCCCACAGCTCTGGTGGTGAGCTGTGGTACTTGCGGCAAGATAAAATAATTGTGTTTCAGAAGAGCCGTGTTCTGTACCATCTGCTCAGTAATTTTAATGAGTTTTCTTTTAACTTTACAAATCTTAAGAAACCATGTGAATGGGACAGCAAGTATTCCATCTCAAAGTCAGAGAGTTTGAGGCCAAGCGGAGTGTCCCATTCTCTAACACATTATGGTGTGTAGGGTGAGGAGGTGGGCGTAGATATTAGAGAAGGGGGGTGAAAAAGTTCTCAAAACCAGTTCAGTTCCCTGCGGGGCTGTTCTGGAGAGATGGAAGGGTAAGGAGTGCACAAAATATATATATTCTTTTGGGAGGGGTGTGTGTCGTGGAGTTGGACATCCCTATCTGGTGCCATTTCTAATATGAAAGGAGTCTGAGGGGGGGCGTTCACTAGTATTTGGGTTTAGTGTATAAGGAAGACCATCATATACATCATACCACACAGGTTCTCCACAGGGAGACAATATCTGCTATAACTAGCCTCTGCTGATATAAGACATCTCATCTGATAGATGTCACACATTTATAACGGAGGAGATCTCACTGCAGTCTCCCTGCCTGTATAATTTCAGTTGTTTCGATTATTTGGGAGAATATATTAGGAAAAGGATAATTCCCTTGTTCCCCAGCAGCGGTGGGGGTGCAGTCCTCCGGCCGGTCATGTGATGCTGCGCTGAGGCATGATGGGATTGATAGCACAGCACAGAGAAATAAATAAAAAAGTCAAGATGGCGTCTGATCAGGAACGGAGGAGAAGCTGGATTGTAGGGATATGAGGGGAGTATTCATGAAAGAGTCCTGGAGTGTGAGAGACAACCAGGGGTCCTAAAATGCTGAAGCTGAAATAACATTTGTATGCAATGGAAAAATAAGAACATTAAGGCTCTGGAAATGCAAAATTTTCATTTTTTTTCCTATGACAAATGGTGCAAAATTAGAAAATAAGTGTAGATAGGAAGTAAGCAAGTTAAGTCAGTGAATAATACGGTTATACTAATAAATACTACATTTTAAAGCACAGATAACCCAATATTTGGCTAATTCAAAGGAAATATTTAAATATGGCTGTTGGTAAGGGGTGTTGCAAAAATACTTCATCCTGAAGGCCTGAAAGGGCTCATTTCTTAAAGATTACCTGTCACCAACTACACAATTCCAAATGTCAAATCATTTTTAGGACCTGAAGAATTATTATTTTTTTCTTTTTTTTAACCCTTCACAACATCTGTCATAGTATTAGGCTAAGGCTCCATGGGACAATTCGCAGCTATAAAGCGCAGCGGGAACGCATCATGGTTCTTCCCGCAGTGCTTGAACAGAAAGCGCGCAGAGTTTTTTTCCCGTGGATTTTCTGTTACAGTTATAGCTATGAAAAAGCCGTCAGCGTTTCTGTAGGTATAATTGACAGGCTGCGATTTTCAAAACCATGCTGGTTTTGAAAATTGGAGTGTGTTTGTGCTGCGGTTTTACTCACAAAGTGGGCATGGGATTCGCATGAATCCCTTCCACTTCGCAATTACTGTAAAATGCTGCAATTTGCCTGCCGACATTGCATTAACTGAGCCCATCCCCCCCTCCAAATCAAATAATGCCTCCTGTACCTTTACAGTTGCAGGGCGGCACCTGCTCAGTGAGATCATGGGAGCCGTTCTGTTTCTTTGATAGCCATGAGCCTAATTACATTACAGCTATTTACAGCTACATTACAGCTATTTAAGCTGATCTATAACCAGCCTCAATGGCTGAGTAGCAAAAGTCTCATAGACTACAATACAGTTATATTGCAGTTTATGTGCAGTCTATGGGACATGCAATCAAAAGATTGTGGTCAAGCCACCTAAGGGGGTTAATACATTACCCATCAAAAAAAAAAAAAAAAAAAAAAAAAAAATTCTAATTACCCCTCTTTTCCTTGACTTGAAATAAAAATTTATAAAAAAAAAAAAGCAAAATGCCTGGTTTATAAGCATATCAAAATATGTTTCCCATATGTCGAACGCTGTAGTGAAAAAAAAAAAAAAATCAATAGAGCCAAACTACAATTTTTTTCACCTCCCATAAAAATGTTAATAAAAAGTGATCAAAATATCAGACATTCCCCAAAGTGGTATAACTAAAACGTACATCTGGCCCTGCAAATAAAGACACCTTATGCACCTCAAACAGAAATTTAAGAAACAGGCACGGTGTCAGAGCTCATTGCAAAAATAGCCAAATCAATCAGGAGCATAGAGACAATCAGATGATGTATGACATTTAGCTTTTTGTACTTGGTGACAAATATTGTTCTAGGGGTTAAACACTATGACGTACTAAGATATAAGTGACACTCTATTCTGTAGTCTTCCTCTTGTGATACATTTATATACAATGTAATCCACCAGTATCTGGTATTGGTCATGCAGACATGGAATCATCATAATCCTGGTCCACAGAGAGAAGAACCTTGTCCTGGTTGTTGTCTATGGAAACCTTCTGCTCATCACTCAGGGGAATGGAGTCTAAGAACAGGAAAGACACAAGAGATAGAAATCTTTACACATGACATGGACAGCTCACGTGTAAGCTTTATCTTATATAGTATATGTACAAACCTTCCCCAGATGGTCCCAGCTCTTTATGATCATGTATATCGGCTTCTCCATCATTGTATAAAGGCTGAGACAAGTCATCGGTATCCACATCATCATATCCAGGGTCTTCTGGTGATAATACAAGGACATGTTATTATATAGTCATTATGTTTTAGGCTTTTCATTGATTAGTCGTGACATTTACATACTGTACAACCCTATAGACTGATACCATATGTAACTACTGTGCCATTAGTGTAATGCCCTTTCCATTAGCTGCCAGCCCAGGGGAGGTGTATAAAAACAAAAAAAAAATACTTATACTCCCCTGTCCTGGGCTGAACATCTGCTCCGGGGCTCTTCTTGCCGGTATTTGAGACCTCACTGTTGAGGCCTGTGATTGGGCCTCAACGGTCACATGGGGCGCGCCGGCATAATGTTGTCATCGCACCCCACGTGCCGCCGGTGCGCGAGACCTCAGTCGCCAGATTGAAGAGGATGCAGCAGGACGGAGTGAGGATGTCCTGGAGACAAGGTGAGGCTAAAGTGTTTGTTATTTTTATTCACTGGGCCTCTACTTAATATACTCTGGGGTCTGAGGAGAACCCAGAGTATAATAATAGCACCGGTTCAGGGGGGTCTCTTGGGAGCACATAATATTGTGTGGAGGCCGCTGCTGAGCATAAAATACTGTGTGGGGGCCACTGCAGAGCACGCAGTAGTGTGGGGGTCATTATGGAGCACGCAATACTATGTGGGGGCCACTGTGGAGTACACCATTTTCTTCCGCAGTGTGTGAATGATATTACCGCATATACTCAAGTATAAGCTGACCCAAATATAAGCCGAGGCCCCTAATTTTACCACAAAAAACTGGGAACACTTAGTGATTTAGTGAGGGGGGGGGGGGGAATGCAACAACTACTGGAAAATTTCAAAAATTTAAATGGTCGGAGTTTTTGGGTCCAGTAGTTGCTGGGTGCTGGGGAAGGGGAGGGGGTGTTTTGGTTGTCTGTCTGCCCCTTCCCTGAGCTTGAGGACTGTTTTTTTTTTTTCCCCCCATGTGGAATTCAGTCTGGCTAAATATAGGGGATCTGCAGTGCTCCTATTAACCCCTTCCTGACGGAAGAGGAAGTCAGCAGATACACCATATTCAGTAGACCGGGCAATGTCAGACACAGGGATACCTAATGTGTATGTGTTTCACAGTAATTTTCTACTTTTATATGTATTCTAGGGAAAGGAGGAATTTAGAACTTTTATTTATTTTATTTTATTTTTTTTATATTTTTTTAAAGCTTTTTTTTTTTTCCCACTATTTTATGGGAGATTCTATACATGACTCAAGTATAAGCCGAGGGGGCTTTTCCAGCACAAAAACTGTGCACAACCTAGTACAGAAATAAGACATGTCCTATCTGATGTGACCTGGACTGTTGGCCCGCACACGGGACTGTGAAAATCATGGTCGTGTGTACGGACCCCAAAGAAAAGAATAGGTCTGTGTGCTATCCATGAAACACACCGATAGCAATCCGACCCCCACCACTGTTGTCTGAAATGGGCCTTACTCCCTATAAACAAAGGGATTGATTTCAAAATGTTGTCTTAAGCTCCAGAGACATAAATAATATAAGACTGTAAGATTATTTCCTATTTTTCCTATTTTTCCTTTTTCCTCCTTTTTCATCTCAGTAAATCTTTACCATTTCTCTCACCTATAGCGGTTGATCTATCATTGTTCTCAGAATATAATCCAGTGTCATCATAGTCATATTCTGAAGTCTCCTCCAAAGGCAAACCTAAAAAATTACAATAACTGTATATTACTACGTATGACTGTTGGGTTATAATATTATACTATAACATTTATATACATAAAACTAAAACTACTACATACGTAATAGTATATTTATATTATTGTACAATTCTTTCTATACAGTGATAGCAGTAACAGAGATAGATATAATACATGTCATACACTGAGGGATTACATAATATAAGATCAGAGAATCTAATGGAAACCTCATCCCATATGAACACACACGATCCTTCCACGTGTCACAGGTTATTCTCTTCATACACTAGGATATAAGGCTATATGTTACTGGATTCTCTGGTTTCTATACCATATTTGGATTTATTGGTTGGTGGGCATTACATTTTGTTATTTAAGCCTCAAAGAACCCAAGTCGTAGAAGTAATATGTCCCAAACCACACAGGATGTGCAGTTGTGTCCTGTAAGCCGCAGTTCTGCTACCATAAGGAAGAATCTTCTGGTTTGTACTGCATTAGTCATGCTTGGTTTGTGTGTCTAGTCAGTGACCGGCTGAATGGCCATCGTAGGGTATTTACTGTCAGGAGATACCAGGTAATGGAGATCAGTGCGTCTGTGGAGTGGAGCAGTGCGGGGATCATGGGGTGTAATACACATGATGTTATTATAACATCTCCCTATTAGAGACATGTACTATTGGTTTTCTAAGGCTAAATTCACATTTAAATGTAAATGATTTATCCTTAGGATAAGTCTTCAATATCTGATCAATGGGGTCCAACACCAGGGACCCCCCACAGATTATCTAATTGAAGTGGCTTCCACATTGACATTACGCTCATATGTCACATGGCCTTAAGGCACCTCAGTCCCTTTCAAGTGAATTGGATTTATAAATCTACTACATTACATTATATTTTATAGCATTCCAAAATGTATATAAAACAGTCACTAACATGTATAGATATAGCAATCCTTAATAGGGTTGAGCGACCGGGATCGGAAAGGATCGGATCGTCGATCGAGCAAATTTCAAGATCGTGATTGGGATCTGCTGGAAAATGATCGAAAATCGGATTTTGAAATCTCAAGATCGGCTCAACCCTAAAAGTGAATTTTCCCATAGAGAATCATTGACTAGGGTTGAGCGATCAGGATCGGGAAAGATCCGATCCCGATCGTCGATTGAGCAAATTTCTCGATAGAGATCGGGATTGGCTGGAAAATGATCGGAAATTGGATGTTAAAATCGATCCTAAAATCTCAAAATTGGCTCAACCCAAATAATTAACATGTCTGCTTTAAGCTCTGCCTTAGCTCCCCTGGACTTCATTCTCTGTGCCAGATTTCCAGGAAAAGCAGCTTACCCATCAATTTCATATAAATAAAACATGATTTACATGAAAATGGGTCTTCAAAGCTGAATAACAGAGGTATATTTGGAAAATGTAGGATCATCCGTACAAGGTGCTGGGGTTAGGCCTATAACCAATTTATTGCTGACAGAGTCCCTATAACACCAACATATTGAAGACGACTTGATCACCTTAATGATAAGCAGACTTACTTGGTGCATTCTCTCCATCATTTGTGAGGTCTACATCATCATATGAAGGAATCCGGTCACTCTGAGCTCCTAGGAATGAAAGGTTCAGTACAGGCAAATAGATGTACAAGTAGAACAGACAACTAATATCCTGTAGTCAGAGGAATAACAAAGTCTGATAATTACAATGAATTCATTAGAATTCCAAGATCACAAAGTCTTCTTACTGTATAATATTCATTTGAAGAAAAACAAATGCAAGCATTGATATAAACACAAAAATTTAGGAGGGGGGTGGCTTATTGTGAAGGGGTGGGGCTTATTGTGGAGGTGTGGAGCTTCAATTCACTGTAATGGAGTGCCATTGGGTGTAATGGAAACTGGGAATTTCCAGGGCAGGAATTACAGCAGGCACAAGTGTCATACTAATCTGACGCTAGCTTCACACCTCCGTTCAGGGTCTCCGTTCTATGGTTTCCGTCTTCTGCATGCCAGAAGATGGAAACCATAGACCGGGTCCGGCCGTGAGCGGCGGTGAGCGTTTTAGGCTCTCCGCCGCGAAACCGGTTTTTTTTAATCCGGACACAGAGTACTGCATGTCCGACTCTGTGTCCGGATTATAAAGCCCGGTTTCGCGGCGGAGAGCCTAAAACGCTCACCGCCGCTACGGCCGGACAGCTTTCTCACCCATTCAAATGAATGGGTGAGAAAGACTCCTGCAGGTTTCCGTCTCCTGCTCTGTTTTATGCAGGAAACGGAAACCTGAAGTACGGAGTGCCGGCGCAGATGTGAACGAGCCCTTAGGGAGATTTATTCTATATTATACTAGTAAAATCCCCGTGGCTTCGCTCGTGAAAAATATGTGAAATTGTTGGTTATGGCATCTAAAATGTTCCGTTTCTTTCCAAGCCGCGAGTCACGTTCTTCACTTGTCTCAGCTCTTTGACACAATTTCACAGTTAGCGTTTGGATGAACTTTCCCAATAGAAAGTCATTTTTTGGGCGGCATTTTAAAAACCAGTCCTTAGTATTGTGACCCTTTAGTATTCACCTGACACTGATAAGAGATTTAATAATACAGAGCAGCCCTCACAGTATTACTATGACCTGACACTGATAAGAGATGTAATAGGATGACTAGTAATACAGAGCCGCCATCACAGTATTACTGTGGCCTGACACTGATAAGAGATGTAATAGGATGACTAGTAATACAGAGCGGCCATCACAGTATTACTAAGACCCGACACTGACAAGAGATGTAATAGGATGACTAGTAATACAGAGCGGCCATCACAGTATTACTATGACCTGACACTGATAAGAGATGTAATAGGATGAATAGTAATACAGAGCGGCCCTCACAGTATTACTAGGACCTGACACTGATAAGAGATGTAATAGGATGACTAGTAATACAGAGCGGCCATCACAGTATTACTATGATCTGACACTGATAAGAGACGTAATAGGATGAATAGTAATACAGAGCGGCCATCACAGTATTACTATGACCTGACACTGATAAGAGATGTAATAGGATGACTAGTAATACAGAGCGGCCATCACAGTATTACTATGACCTGACACTGATAAGAGATGTAATAGGATGAATAGTAATACAGAGCAGCCATCACAGTATTACTAGGACCTGACACTGATAAGAGATGTAATAGGATGACTAGTAATACAGAGCGGCCATCACAGTATTACTATGTCCTGACACTGATAAGAGATGTAATAGAATGACTAGTAATACAGAGCGGCCATCACAGTATTACTATGGCCTGACACTGATAAGAGATGTAATAGGATGAATAGAAATACAGAGCGGCCATCACAGTATTACTATGTCCTGACACTGATAAGAGATGTAATAGGATGAATAGTAATACAGAGCCGCCATCACAGTATTACTATGACCTGACACTGATAAGAGATGTAATAGGATGACTAGTAATACAGAGCGGCCATCACAGTATTACTATGACCTGACACTGATAAGAGATAGGATGACTAGTAATACAGAGCGGCCATCACAGTATTACTATGGCCTGACACTGATAAGAGATATAATAGGATGAATAGTAATACAGAGCGGCCATCACTGTATTACTATGGCCTGACACTGATAAGAGATGTAATAGGATGAATAGTAATACAGAGCGGCCATCACTGTATTACTATGTCCTGACACTGATAAGAGATGTAATAGGATGAATAGTAATACAGAGCGGCCATCACAGTATTACTAGGACCTGACACTGATAAGAGATGTAATAGGATGAATAGTAATACAGAGCGGCCCTCACAGTATTACTATGATCTGACACTGATAAGAGATGTAATAGGATGACTAGTAATACAGAGCCGCCATCACAGTATTACTATGACCTGACACTGATAAGAGATGTAATAGGATGACTAGTAATACAGAGCGGCCATCACAGTATTACTATGACCTGACACTGATAAGAGATGTAATAGGATGACTAGTAATACAGAGCGGCCATCACAGTATTACTATGGCCTGACACTGATAAGAGATGTAATAGGATGAATAGTAATACAGAGTGGCCACCACTGTATTACTATGGCCTGACACTGATAAGAGATGTAATAGGATGAATAGTAATACAGAGCGGCCATCACTGTACTACTATGACCTGACACTGATAAGAGATGTAATAGGATGACTAGTAATCCAGAGCGGCCATCACAGTATTACTAGGACCTGACACTGATAAGAGATGTAATAGGATGAATAGTAATACAGAGCGGCCATCACAGTATAACTATGGCCTGACACTGATAAGAGATGTAATAGGATGAATAGTAATACAGAGCGGCCATCACTGTATTACTATGACCTGACAATGACAAGAGATGTAATAGGATGACTAGTAATCCAGAGAGGCCATCACAGTATTACTAGGACCTGACACTGATAAGAGATGTAATAGGATGAATAGTAATACAGAGCGGCCCTCACAGTATTACTAGGACCTGACACTGATAAGAGATGTAATAGGATGAATAGTAATACAGAGCGGCCCTCACAGTATTACTATGATCTGACACTGATAAGAGATGTATTAGGATGACTAGTAATACAGAGCGGCCCTCACAGTATTACTATGGCCTGACACTGATAAGAGATGTAATAGGATGAGTAGTAATACAGAGCCGCCATCACAGTATTACTATGGCCTGACACTGATAAGAGATGTAATAGGATGACTAGTAATACAGAGCGGCCATCACAGTATTACTAGGACCTGACACTGATAAGAGATGTAATAGGATGACTAGTAATACAGAGCCGCCATCACAGTATTACTATGGCCTGACACTGATAAGAGATGTAATAGGATGACTAGTAATACAGAGCGGCCATCACAGTATTACTAAGACCTGACACTGATAAGAGGTGTAATAGGATGACTAGTAATACAGAGCGGCCATCACAGTATTACTAGGCCCTGACACTGATAAGAGATGTAATAGGATGACTAGTAATACAGAGCGGCCATCACAGTATTACTAGGACCTGACACTGATAAGAGATGTAATAGGATGACTAGTAATACAGAGCGGCCATCACAGTATTACTAGGACCTGACACTGATAAGAGATGTAATAGGATGACTAGTAATACAGAGCGGCCATCACAGTATTACTAAGACCTGACACTGATAAGAGATGTAATAGGATGACTAGTAATACAGAGCGGCCATCACAGTATTACTAAGACCTGACACTGATAAGAGATGTAATAGGATGACTAGTAATACAGAGCGGCCATCACAGTATTACTATGAACTGACACTGATAAGAGATGTAATAGGATGACTAGTAATACAGAGCGGCCATCACAGTATTACTAGGACCTGACACTGATAAGAGATGTAATAGGATGACTAGCAATACAGAGCGGCCATCACAGTATTACTAGGACCTGACACTGATAAGAGATGTAATAGGATGACTAGTAATACAGAGCGGCCATCACAGTATTACTAAGACCTGACACTGATAAGAGATGTAATAGGATGACTAGTAATACAGAGCGGCCATCACAGTATTACTAAGACCTGACACTGATAAGAGATGTAATAAGATGAATAGTAATACAGAGCGGCCATCACAGTATTACTATGACCTGACACTGATAAGAGATGTAATAGGATGACTAGTAATACAGAGCGGCCATCACAGTATTACTAGGCCCTGACACTGAATACAGAGCGGCCATCACAGTATTACTAGGACCTGACACTGATAAGAGATGTAATAGGATGACTAGTAATACAGAGCGGCCATCACAGTATTACTAAGACCTGACACTGATAAGAGATGTAATAGGATGACTAGTAATACAGAGCGGCCATCACAGTATTACTAAGACCTGACACTGATAAGAGATGTAATAGGATGACTAGTAATACAGAGCGGCCATCACAGTATTACTAGGCCCTGACACTGATAAGAGATGTAATAGGATGAATAGTAATACAGAGCGGCCATCACAGTATTACTATGACCTGACACTGATAAGAGATGTAATAGGATGACTAGTAATACAGAGCGGCCATCACAGTATTACTAGGCCCTGACACTGATAAGAGATGTAATAGGATGACTAGTAATACAGAGCGGCCATCACAGTATTACTAGGACCTGACACTGATAAGAGATGTAATAGGATGACTAGTAATACAGAGCGGCCATCACAGTATTACTAAGACCTGACACTGATAAGAGATGTAATAGGATGACTAGTAATACAGAGCGGCCATCACAGTATTACTAAGACCTGACACTGATAAGAGATGTAATAAGATGACTAGTAATACAGAGCGGCCATCACAGTATTACTAAGACCTGACACTGATAAGAGATGTAATAAGATGAATAGTAATACAGAGCGGCCATCACAGTATTACTATGACCTGACACTGATAAGAGATGTAATAGGATGACTAGAAATACAGAGCGGCCATCACAGTATTACTAGGACCTGACACTGATAAGAGATGTAATAGGATGACTAGTAATACAGAGCGGCCATCACAGTATTACTAAGACCTGACACTGATAAGAGATGTAATAGGATGACTAGTAATACAGAGTGGCCATCACAGTATTACTATGATCTGACACTGATAAGAGATGTAATAGGATGAATAGTAATACAGAGCGGCCATCACAGTATTACTAAGACCTGACACTGATAAGAGATGTAATAGGATGACTAGTAATACAGAGCGGCCATCACAGTATTACTAGGCCCTGACACTGATAAGAGATGTAATAGGATGACTAGTAATACAGAGCGGCCATCACAGTATTACTAGGACCTGACACTGATAAGAGATGTAATAGGATGACTAGTAATACAGAGCGGCCATCACAGTATTACTAAGACCTGACACTGATAAGAGATGTAATAGGATGACTAGTAATACAGAGCCGCCATCACAGTATTACTAAGACCTGACACTGATAAGAGATGTAATAAGATGACTAGTAATACAGAGCGGCCATCACAGTATTACTAAGACCTGACACTGATAAGAGATGTAATAGGATGACTAGTAATACAGAGCGGCCATCACAGTATTACTAAGACCTGACACTGATAAGAGATGTAATAGGATGACTAGTAATACAGAGCGGCCATCACAGTATTACTAAGACCTGACACTGATAAGAGATGTAATAGGATGACTAGTAATACAGAGCGGCCATCACAGTATTACTATGACCTGACACTGATAAGAGATGTAATAGGATGACTAGTAATACAGAGCGGCCATCACAGTATTACTAGGACCTGACACTGATAAGAGATGTAATAGGATGACTAGTAATACAGAGCGGCCATCACAGTATTACTAGGACCTGACACTGATAAGAGATGTAATAGGATGACTAGTAATACAGAGCGGCCATCACAGTATTACTAAGACCTGACACTGATAAGAGATGTAATAGGATGACTAGTAATACAGAGCGGCCATCACAGTATTACTAAGACCTGACACTGATAAGAGATGTAATAGGATGACTAGTAATACAGAGCGGCCATCACAGTATTACTAAGACCTGACACTGATAAGAGATGTAATAGGATGACTAGTAATACAGAGCGGCCATCACAGTATTACTATGATCTGACACTGATAAGAGATGTAATAGGATGAATAGTAATACAGAGCGGCCATCACAGTATTACTATGACCTGACACTGATAAGAGATGTAATAGGATGACTAGTAATGCAGAGCGGCCATCACAGTATTACTAGGCCCTGACACTGATAAGAGATGTAATAGGATGACTAGTAATACAGAGCGGCCATCACAGTATTACTAAGACCTGACACTGGTAAGAGATGTAATAGGATGACTAGTAATACAGAGCGGCCATCACAGTATTACTAAGACCTGACACTGATAAGAGATGTAATAGGATGACTAGTAATACAGAGCGGCCATCACAGTATTACTAGGCCCTGACACTGATAAGAGATGTAATAGGATGACTAGTAATACAGAGCGGCCATCACAGTATTACTATGACCTGACACTGATAAGAGGTGTAATAGGATGACTAGTAATACAGAGCGGCCATCACAGTATTACTAAGACCTGACACTGATAAGAGATGTAATAGGATGACTAGTAATACAGAGCGGCCATCACAGTATTACTAAGACCTGACACTGATAAGAGATGTAATAGGATGACTAGTAATACAGAGCGGCCATCACAGTATTACTAAGACCTGACACTGATAAGAGATGTAATAAGATGAATAGTAATACAGAGCGGCCATCACAGTATTACTATGACCTGACACTGATAAGAGATGTAATAGGATGACTAGTAATACAGAGCGGCCATCACAGTATTACTAGGCCCTGACACTGATAAGAGATGTAATAGGATGACTAGTAATACAGAGCGGCCATCACAGTATTACTAGGACCTGACACTGATAAGAGATGTAATAGGATGACTAGTAATACAGAGCGGCCATCACAGTATTACTAAGACCTGACACTGATAAGAGATGTAATAGGATGACTAGTAATACAGAGCGGCCATCACAGTATTACTAAGACCTGACACTGATAAGAGATGCAATAGGATGACTAGTGATACAGAGCGGCCATCACAGTATTACTATGACCATACACTGATAAGAGATGTAATAGGATGACTAGTAATACAGAGCGGCCATCACAGTATTACTAGGACCTGACACTGATAAGAGATGTAATAGGATGACTAGTAATACAGAGCGGCCATCACAGTATTACTATGACCTGACACTGATAAGAGGTGTAATAGGATGACTAGTAATACAGAGCGGCCATCACAGTATTACTAGGCCCTGACACTGATAAGAGATGTAATAGGATGACTAGTAATACAGAGCGGCCATCACAGTATTACTAGGACCTGACACTGATAAGAGATGTAATAGGATGACTAGTAATACAGAGCGGCCATCACAGTATTACTAAGACCTGACACTGATAAGAGATGTAATAGGATGACTAGTAATACAGAGCCGCCATCACAGTATTACTATGGCCTGACACTGATAAGAGATGTAATAGGATGACTAGTAATACAGAGCGGCCATCACAGTATTACTAGGACCTGACACTGATAAGAGATGTAATAGGATGACTAGTAATACAGAGCGGCCATCACAGTATTACTATGGCCTGACACTGATAAGAGATGTAATAGGATGACTAGTAATACAGAGCGGCCATCACAGTATTACTATGACCTGACACTGATAAGAGGTGTAATAGGATGACTAGTAATACAGAGCGGCCATCACAGTATTACTAGGCCCTGACACTGATAAGAGATGTAATAGGATGACTAGTAATACAGAGCGGCCATCACAGTATTACTAGGACCTGACACTGATAAGAGATGTAATAGGATGACTAGTAATACAGAGCGGCCATCACAGTATTACTAAGACCTGACACTGATAAGAGATGTAATAGGATGACTAGTAATACAGAGCGGCCATCACAGTATTACTAAGACCTGACACTGATAAGAGATGTAATAGGATGACTAGTAATACAGAGCGGCCATGACAGTATTACTAAGACCTGACACTGATAAGAGATGTAATAAGATGAATAGTAATACAGAGCGGCCATCACAGTATTACTATGACCTGACACTGATAAGAGATGTAATAGGATGACTAGTAATACAGAGCGGCCATCACAGTATTACTAGGCCCTGACACTGATAAGAGATGTAATAGGATGACTAGTAATACAGAGCGGCCATCACAGTATTACTAGGACCTGAAACTGATAAGAGATGTAATAGGATGACTAGTAATACCGAGCGGCCATCACAGTATTACTAAGACCTGACACTGATAAGAGATGTAATAGGATGACTAGTAATACAGAGCGGCCATCACAGTATTACTAAGACCTGACACTGATAAGAGATGTAATAGGATGACTAGTAATACAGAGCGGCCATCACAGTATTACTATGAACTGACACTGATAAGAGATGTAATAGGATGACTAGTAATACAGAGCGGCCATCACAGTATTACTAGGACCTGACACTGATAAGAGATGTAATAGGATGACTAGTAATACAGAGCGGCCATCACAGTATTACTAGGACCTGACACTGATAAGAGATGTAATAGGATGACTAGTAATACAGAGCGCCATCACAGTATTACTATGACCTGACACTGATAAGAGATGTAATAGGATGACTAGTAATACAGAGCGGCCATCACAGTATTACTATGACCTGACACTGATAAGAGGTGTAATAGGATGACTAGTAATACAGAGCGGCCATCACAGTATTACTAGGCCCTGACACTGATAAGAGATGTAATAGGATGACTAGTAATACAGATCGGCCATCACAGTATTACTAGGACCTGACACTGATAAGAGATGTAATAGGATGACTAGTAATACAGAGCGGCCATCACAGTATTACTAAGACCTGACACTGATAAGAGATGTAATAGGATGACTAGTAATACAGAGCGGCCATCACAGTATTACTAAGACCTGACACTGATAAGAGATGTAATAAGATGAATAGTAATACAGAGCGGCCATCACAGTATTACTATGACCTGACACTGATAAGAGATGTAATAGGATGACTAGTAATACAGAGCGGCCATCACAGTATTACTAGGCCCTGACACTGAATACAGAGCGGCCATCACAGTATTACTAGGACCTGACACTGATAAGAGATGTAATAGGATGACTAGTAATACAGAGCGGCCATCACAGTATTACTAAGACCTGACACTGATAAGAGATGTAATAGGATGACTAGTAATACAGAGCGGCCATCACAGTATTACTAAGACCTGACACTGATAAGAGATGTAATAAGATGAATAGTAATACAGAGCGGCCATCACAGTATTACTATGACCTGACACTGATAAGAGATGTAATAGGATGACTAGTAATACAGAGCGGCCATCACAGTATTACTAGGCCCTGACACTGATAAGAGATGTAATAGGATGACTAGTAATACAGAGAGGCCATCACAGTATTACTAGGACCTGACACTGATAAGAGATGTAATAGGATGACTAGTAATACAGAGCGGCCATCACAGTATTAATAAGACCTGACACGGATAAGAGATGTAATAGGATGACTAGTAATACAGAGCGGCCATCACAGTATTACTAAGACCTGACACTGATAAGAGATGTAATAGGATGACTAGTAATACAGAGCGGCCATCACAGTATTACTAGGCCCTGACACTGATAAGAGATGTAATAGGATGACTAGTAATACAGAGCGGCCATCACAGTATTACTAGGACCTGACACTGATAAGAGATGTAATAGGATGACTAGTAATACAGAGCGGCCATCACAGTATTACTAAGACCTGACACTGATAAGAGATGTAATAGGATGACTAGTAATACAGAGCGGCCATCACAGTATTACTAAGACCTGACACTGATAAGAGATGTAATAAGATGACTAGTAATACAGAGCGGCCATCACAGTATTACTAAGACCTGACACTGATAAGAGATGTAATAAGATGAATAGTAATACAGAGCGGCCATCACAGTATTACTATGACCTGACACTGATAAGAGATGTAATAGGATGACTAGTAATACAGAGCGGCCATCACAGTATTACTAGGCCCTGACACTGATAAGAGATGTAATAAGATGACTAGTAATACAGAGAGGCCATCACAGTATTACTAGGACCTGACACTGATAAGAGATGTAATAGGATGACTAGTAAAACAGAGCGGCCATCACAGTATTACTAAGACCTGACACGGATAAGAGATGTAATAGGATGACTAGTAATACAGAGCGGCCATCACAGTATTACTAAGACCTGACACTGATAAGAGATGTAATAGGATGACTAGTAATACAGAGCGGCCATCACAGTATTACTATGACCTGACACTGATAAGAGATGTAATAGGATGACTAGTAATACAGAGCGGCCATCACAGTATTACTAGGCCCTGACACTGATAAGAGATGTAATAGGATGACTAGTAATACAGAGCGGCCATCACAGTATTACTAGGACCTGACACTGATAAGAGATGTAATAGGATGACTAGTAATACAGAGCGGCCATCACAGTATTACTAAGACCTGACACTGATAAGAGATGTAATAGGATGACTAGTAATACAGAGCAGCCATCACAGTATTACTAAGACCTGACACTGATAAGAGATGTAATAAGATGAATAGTAATACAGAGCGGCCATCACAGTATTACTAGGACCTGACACTGATAAGAGATGTAATAGGATGACTAGTAATACAGAGCGGCCATCACAGTATTACTATGACCTGACACTGATAAGAGATGTAATAGGATGACTAGTAATACAGAGCGGCCATCACAGTATTACTATGTCCTGACACTGATAAGAGATGTAATAGGATGACTAGTAATACAGAGCGGCCATCACAGTATTACTATGACCTGACACTGATAAGAGATGTAATAGGATGACTAGTAATACAGAGCGGCCATCACAGTATTACTATGTCCTGACACTGATAAGAGATGTAATAGGATGACTAGTAATACAGAGCGGCCATCACAGTATTACTAGGACCTGACACTGATAAGAGATGTAATAGGATGACTAGTAATACAGAGCGGCCATCACAGTATTACTAGGACCTGACACTGATAAGAGATGTAATAGGATGACTAGTAATACAGAGCGGCCATCACAATATTACTATGACCTGACACTGATAAGAGATGTAATAGGATGACTAGTAATACAGAGCGGCCATCACAGTATTACTATGTCCTGACACTGATAAGAGATGTAATAGGATGACTAGTAATACAGAGCGGCCATCACAGTATTACTATGACCTGACACTGATAAGAGATGTAATAGGATGACTAGTAATGCAGAGCGGCCATCACAGTATTACTAGGCCCTGACACTGATAAGAGATGTAATAGGATGACTAGTAATACAGAGCGGCCATCACAGTATTACTAAGACCTGACACTGATAAGAGATGTAATAGGATGACTAGTAATACAGAGCGGCCATCACAGTATTACTAAGACCTGACACTGATAAGAGATGTAATAGGATGACTAGTAATACAGAGCGGCCATCACAGTATTACTAGGCCCTGACACTGATAAGAGATGTAATAGGATGACTAGTAATACAGAGCGGCCCTCACAGTATTACTAGGCCCTGACACTGATAAGAGATGTAATAGGATGACTAGTAATACAGAGCGGCCATCACAGTATTACTATGACCTGACACTGATAAGAGGTGTAATAGGATGACTAGTAATACAGAGCGGCCATCACAGTATTACTAGGCCCTGACACTGATAAGAGATGTAATAGGATGACTAGTAATACAGAGCGGCCATCACAGTATTACTAGGACCTGACACTGATAAGAGATGTAATAGGATGACTAGTAATACAGAGCGGCCATCACAGTATTACTAAGACCTGACACTGATAAGAGATGTAATAGGATGACTAGTAATACAGAGCGGCCATCACAGTATTACTAAGACCTGACACTGATAAGAGATGTAATAGGATGACTAGTAATACAGAGCGGCCATCACAGTATTACTAAGACCTGACACTGATAAGAGATGTAATAAGATGAATAGTAATACAGAGCGGCCATCACAGTATTACTATGACCTGACACTGATAAGAGATGTAATAGGATGACTAGTAATACAGAGCGGCCATCACAGTATTACTAGGCCCTGACACTGATAAGAGATGTAATAGGATGACTAGTAATACAGAGCGGCCATCACAGTATTACTAGGACCTGACACTGATAAGAGATGTAATAGGATGACTAGTAATACAGAGCGGCCATCACAGTATTACTAAGACCTGACACTGATAAGAGATGTAATAGGATGACTAGTAATACAGAGCGGCCATCACAGTATTACTAAGACCTGACACTGATAAGAGATGCAATAGGATGACTAGTAATACAGAGCGGCCATCACAGTATTACTATGACCATACACTGATAAGAGATGTAATAGGATGACTAGTAATACAGAGCGGCCATCACAGTATTACTAGGACCTGACACTGATAAGAGATGTAATAGGATGACTAGTAATACAGAGCGGCCATCACAGTATTACTATGACCTGACACTGATAAGAGGTGTAATAGGATGACTAGTAATACAGAGCGGCCATCACAGTATTACTAGGCCCTGACACTGATAAGAGATGTAATAGGATGACTAGTAATACAGAGCGGCCATCACAGTATTACTAGGACCTGACACTGATAAGAGATGTAATAGGATGACTAGTAATACAGAGCGGCCATCACAGTATTACTAAGACCTGACACTGATAAGAGATGTAATAGGATGACTAGTAATACAGAGCCGCCATCACAGTATTACTATGGCCTGACACTGATAAGAGATGTAATAGGATGACTAGTAATACAGAGCGGCCATCACAGTATTACTATGGCCTGACACTGATAAGAGATGTAATAGGATGACTAGTAATACAGAGCGGCCATCACCTGTATTACTATGACCTGACACTGATAAGAGGTGTAATAGGATGACTAGTAATACAGAGCGGCCATCACAGTATTACTAGGCCCTGACACTGATAAGAGATGTAATAGGATGACTAGTAATACAGAGCGGCCATCACAGTACTACTAGGACCTGACACTGATAAGAGATGTAATAGGATGACTAGTAATACAGAGCGGCCATCACAGTATTACTAAGACCTGACACTGATAAGAGATGTAATAGGATGACTAGTAATACAGGGCGGCCATCACAGTATTACTAAGACCTGACACTGATAAGAGATGTAATAGGATGACTAGTAATACAGAGCGGCCATGACAGTATTACTAAGACCTGACACTGATAAGAGATGTAATAAGATGAATAGTAATACAGAGCGGCCATCACAGTATTACTATGACCTGACACTGATAAGAGATGTAATAGGATGACTAGTAATACAGAGCGGCCATCACAGTATTACTAGGCCCTGACACTGATAAGAGATGTAATAGGATGACTAGTAATACAGAGCGGCCATCACAGTATTACTAGGACCTGAAACTGATAAGAGATGTAATAGGATGACTAGTAATACCGAGCGGCCATCACAGTATTACTAAGACCTGACACTGATAAGAGATGTAATAGGATGACTAGTAATACAGAGCGGCCATCACAGTATTACTAAGACCTGACACTGATAAGAGATGTAATAGGATGACTAGTAATACAGAGCGGCCATCACAGTATTACTATGAACTGACACTGATAAGAGATGTAATAGGATGACTAGTAATACAGAGCGGCCATCACAGTATTACTAGGACCTGACACTGATAAGAGATGTAATAGGATGACTAGTAATACAGAGCGGCCATCACAGTATTACTAGGACCTGACACTGATAAGAGATGTAATAGGATGACTAGTAATACAGAGCCGCCATCACAGTATTACTATGGCCTGACACTGATAAGAGATGTAATAGGATGACTAGTAATACAGAGCGGCCATCACAGTATTACTATGACCTGACACTGATAAGAGGTGTAATAGGATGACTAGTAATACAGAGCGGCCATCACAGTATTACTAGGCCCTGACACTGATAAGAGATGTAATAGGATGACTAGTAATACAGATCGGCCATCACAGTATTACTAGGACCTGACACTGATAAGAGATGTAATAGGATGACTAGTAATACAGAGCGGCCATCACAGTATTACTAAGACCTGACACTGATAAGAGATGTAATAGGATGACTAGTAATACAGAGCGGCCATCACAGTATTACTATGACCTGACACTGATAAGAGATGTAATAGGATGACTAGTAATACAGAGCGGCCATCACAGTATTACTAGGCCCTGACACTGAATACAGAGTGGCCATCACAGTATTACTAAGACCTGACACTGATAAGAGATGTAATAAGATGAATAGTAATACAGAGCGGCCATCACAGTATTACTATGACCTGACACTGATAAGAGATGTAATAGGATGACTAGTAATACAGAGCGGCCATCACAGTATTACTAGGCCCTGACACTGAATACAGAGCGGCCATCACAGTATTACTAGGACCTGACACTGATAAGAGATGTAATAGGATGACTAGTAATACAGATCGGCCATCACAGTATTACTAAGACCTGACACTGATAAGAGATGTAATAGGATGACTAGTAATACAGAGCGGCCATCACAGTATTACTAAGACCTGACACTGATAAGAGATGTAATAGGATGACTAGTAATACAGAGCGGCCATCACAGTATTACTATGATCTGACACTGATAAGAGATGTAATAGGATGAATAGTAATACAGAGCGGCCATCACAGTATTACTATGACCTGACACTGATAAGAGATGTAATAGGATGACTAGTAATACAGAGCGGCCATCACAGTATTACTAGGCCCTGACACTGATAAGAGATGTAATAGGATGACTAGTAATACAGAGCGGCCATCACAGTATTACTAGGACCTGACACTGATAAGAGATGTAATAGGATGACTAGTAATACAGAGCGGCCATCACAGTATTACTAAGACCTGACACTGATAAGAGATGTAATAGGATGACTAGTAATACAGAGCGGCCATCACAGTATTACTAAGACCTGACACTGATAAGAGATGTAATAAGATGACTAGTAATACAGAGCGGCCATCACAGTATTACTAAGACCTGACACTGATAAGAGATGTAATAAGATGAATAGTAATACAGAGCGGCCATCACAGTATTACTATGACCTGACACTGATAAGAGATGTAATAGGATGACTAGTAATACAGAGCGGCCATCACAGTATTACTAGGCCCTGACACTGATAAGAGATGTAATAGGATGACTAGTAATACAGAGAGGCCATCACAGTATTACTAGGACCTGACACTGATAAGAGATGTAATAGGATGACTAGTAATACAGAGCGGCCATCACAGTATTACTAAGACCTGACACGGATAAGAGATGTAATAGGATGATTAGTAATACAGAGCGGCCATCACAGTATTACTAAGACCTGACACTGATAAGAGATGTAATAGGATGACTAGTAATACAGAGCGGCCATCACAGTATTACTAGGCCCTGACACTGATAAGAGATGTAATAGGATGACTAGTAATACAGAGCGGCCATCACAGTATTACTAGGACCTGACACTGATAAGAGATGTAATAGGATGACTAGTAATACAGAGCGGCCATCACAGTATTACTAAGACCTGACACTGATAAGAGATGTAATAGGATGACTAGTAATACAGAGCGGCCATCACAGTATTACTAAGACCTGACACTGATAAGAGATGTAATAAGATGACTAGTAATACAGAGCGGCCATCACAGTATTACTAAGACCTGACACTGATAAGAGATGTAATAAGATGAATAGTAATACAGAGCGGCCATCACAGTATTACTATGACCTGACACTGATAAGAGATGTAATAGGATGACTAGTAATACAGAGCGGCCATCACAGTATTACTAGGCCCTGACACTGATAAGAGATGTAATAGGATGACTAGTAATACAGAGAGGCCATCACAGTATTACTAGGACCTGACACTGATAAGAGATGTAATAGGATGACTAGTAATACAGAGCGGCCATCACAGTATTACTAAGACCTGACACTGATAAGAGATGTAATAGGATGACTAGTAATACAGAGCGGCCATCACAGTATTACTAAGACCTGACACTGATAAGAGATGTAATAGGATGACTAGTAATACAGAGCGGCCATCACAGTATTACTATGACCTGACACTGATAAGAGATGTAATAGGATGACTAGTAATACAGAGCGGCCATCACAGTATTACTAGGCCCTGACACTGATAAGAGATGTAATAGGATGACTAGTAATACAGAGCGGCCATCACAGTATTACTAGGACCTGACACTGATAAGAGATGTAATAGGATGACTAGTAATACAGAGCGGCCATCACAGTATTACTAAGACCTGACACTGATAAGAGATGTAATAGGATGACTAGTAATACAGAGCAGCCATCACAGTATTACTAAGACCTGACACTGATAAGAGATGTAATAAGATGAATAGTAATACAGAGCGGCCATCACAGTATTACTAGGACCTGACACTGATAAGAGATGTAATAGGATGACTAGTAATACAGAGCGGCCATCACAGTATTACTATGACCTGACACTGATAAGAGATGTAATAGGATGACTAGTAATACAGAGCGGCCATCACAGTATTACTATGTCCTGACACTGATAAGAGATGTAATAGGATGACTAGTAATACAGAGCGGCCATCACAGTATTACTAAGACCTGACACTGATAAGAGATGTAATAAGATGAATAGTAATACAGAGCGGCCATCACAGTATTACTATGACCTGACACTGATAAGAGATGTAATAGGATGACTAGTAATACAGAGCGGCCATCACAGTATTACTAGGCCCTGACACTGATAAGAGATGTAATAGGATGACTAGTAATACAGAGCGGCCATCACAGTATTACTAGGACCTGACACTGATAAGAGATGTAATAGGATGACTAGTAATACAGAGCGGCCATCACAGTATTACTAAGACCTGACACTGATAAGAGATGTAATAGGATGACTAGTAATACAGAGCGGCCATCACAGTATTACTAAGACCTGACACTGATAAGAGATGCAATAGGATGACTAGTAATACAGAGCGGCCATCACAGTATTACTATGACCATACACTGATAAGAGATGTAATAGGATGACTAGTAATACAGAGCGGCCATCACAGTATTACTAGGACCTGACACTGATAAGAGATGTAATAGGATGACTAGTAATACAGAGCGGCCATCACAGTATTACTATGACCTGACACTGATAAGAGGTGTAATAGGATGACTAGTAATACAGAGCGGCCATCACAGTATTACTAGGCCCTGACACTGATAAGAGATGTAATAGGATGACTAGTAATACAGAGCGGCCATCACAGTATTACTAGGACCTGACACTGATAAGAGATGTAATAGGATGACTAGTAATACAGAGCGGCCATCACAGTATTACTAAGACCTGACACTGATAAGAGATGTAATAGGATGACTAGTAATACAGAGCCGCCATCACAGTATTACTATGGCCTGACACTGATAAGAGATGTAATAGGATGACTAGTAATACAGAGCGGCCATCACAGTATTACTAGGACCTGACACTGATAAGAGATGTAATAGGATGACTAGTAATACAGAGCGGCCATCACAGTATTACTATGGCCTGACACTGATAAGAGATGTAATAGGATGACTAGTAATACAGAGCGGCCATCACAGTATTACTATGACCTGACACTGATAAGAGGTGTAATAGGATGACTAGTAATACAGAGCGGCCATCACAGTATTACTAGGCCCTGACACTGATAAGAGATGTAATAGGATGACTAGTAATACAGAGCGGCCATCACAGTATTACTAGGACCTGACACTGATAAGAGATGTAATAGGATGACTAGTAATACAGAGCGGCCATCACAGTATTACTAAGACCTGACACTGATAAGAGATGTAATAGGATGACTAGTAATACAGAGCGGCCATCACAGTATTACTAAGACCTGACACTGATAAGAGATGTAATAGGATGACTAGTAATACAGAGCGGCCATGACAGTATTACTAAGACCTGACACTGATAAGAGATGTAATAAGATGAATAGTAATACAGAGCGGCCATCACAGTATTACTATGACCTGACACTGATAAGAGATGTAATAGGATGACTAGTAATACAGAGCGGCCATCACAGTATTACTATGACCTGACACTGATAAGAGGTGTAATAGGATGACTAGTAATACAGAGCGGCCATCACAGTATTACTAGGCCCTGACACTGATAAGAGATGTAATAGGATGACTAGTAATACAGAGCGGCCATCACAGTATTACTAGGACCTGACACTGATAAGAGATGTAATAGGATGACTAGTAATACAGAGCGGCCATCACAGTATTACTAAGACCTGACACTGATAAGAGATGTAATAGGATGACTAGTAATACAGAGCGGCCATCACAGTATTACTAAGACCTGACACTGATAAGAGATGTAATAGGATGACTAGTAATACAGAGCGGCCATGACAGTATTACTAAGACCTGACACTGATAAGAGATGTAATAAGATGAATAGTAATACAGAGCGGCCATCACAGTATTACTATGACCTGACACTGATAAGAGATGTAATAGGATGACTAGTAATACAGAGCGGCCATCACAGTATTACTAGGCCCTGACACTGATAAGAGATGTAATAGGATGACTAGTAATACAGAGCGGCCATCACAGTATTACTAGGACCTGAAACTGATAAGAGATGTAATAGGATGACTAGTAATACCGAGTGGCCATCACAGTATTACTAAGACCTGACACTGATAAGAGATGTAATAGGATGACTAGTAATACAGAGCGGCCATCACAGTATTACTAAGACCTGACACTGATAAGAGATGTAATAGGATGACTAGTAATACAGAGCGGCCATCACAGTATTACTATGAACTGACACTGATAAGAGATGTAATAGGATGACTAGTAATACAGAGCGGCCATCACAGTATTACTAGGACCTGACACTGATAAGAGATGTAATAGGATGACTAGTAATACAGAGCGGCCATCACAGTATTACTAGGACCTGACACTGATAAGAGATGTAATAGGATGACTAGTAATACAGAGCCGCCATCACAGTATTACTATGGCCTGACACTGATAAGAGATGTAATAGGATGACTAGTAATACAGAGCGGCCATCACAGTATTACTATGACCTGACACTGATAAGAGGTGTAATAGGATGACTAGTAATACAGAGCGGCCATCACAGTATTACTAGGCCCTGACACTGATAAGAGATGTAATAGGATGACTAGTAATACAGATCGGCCATCACAGTATTACTAGGACCTGACACTGATAAGAGATGTAATAGGATGACTAGTAATACAGAGCGGCCATCATAGTATTACTAAGACCTGACACTGATAAGAGATGTAATAGGATGACTAGTAATACAGAGCGGCCATCACAGTATTACTAAGACCTGACACTGATAAGAGATGTAATAAGATGAATAGTAATACAGAGCGGCCATCACAGTATTACTATGACCTGACACTGATAAGAGATGTAATAGGATGACTAGTAATACAGAGCGGCCATCACAGTATTACTAGGCCCTGACACTGAATACAGAGCGGCCATCACAGTATTACTAGGACCTGACACTGATAAGAGATGTAATAGGATGACTAGTAATACAGAGCGGCCATCACAGTATTACTAAGACCTGACACTGATAAGAGATGTAATAGGATGACTAGTAATACAGAGCGGCCATCACAGTATTACTAAGACCTGACACTGATAAGAGATGTAATAGGATGACTAGTAATACAGAGCGGCCATCACAGTATTACTATGATCTGACACTGATAAGAGATGTAATAGGATGAATAGTAATACAGAGCGGCCATCACAGTATTACTATGACCTGACACTGATAAGAGATGTAATAGGATGACTAGTAATACAGAGCGGCCATCACAGTATTACTAAGACCTGACACTGATAAGAGATGTAATAGGATGACTAGTAATACAGAGCGGCCATCACAGTATTACTAAGACCTGACACGGATAAGAGATGTAATAGGATGACTAGTAATACAGAGCGGCCATCACAGTATTACTAAGGACCTGACACTGATAAGAGATGTAATAGGATGACTAGTAATACAGAGCGGCCATCACAGTATTACTAGGCCCTGACACTGATAAGAGATGTAATAGGATGACTAGTAATACAGAGCGGCCATCACAGTAATACTAAGACCTGACACGGATAAGAGATGTAATAGGATGACTAGTAATACAGAGCGGCCATCACAGTATTACTAAGACCTGACACTAATAAGAGATGTAATAGGATGACTAGTAATACAGAGCGGCCATCACAGTATTACTAGGCCCTGACACTGATAAGAGATGTAATAGGATGACTAGTAATACAGAGCGGCCATCACAGTATTACTAGGACCTGACACTGATAAGAGATGTAATAGGATGACTAGTAATACAGAGCGGCCATCACAGTATTACTAAGACCTGACACTGATAAGAGATGTAATAGGATGACTAGTAATACAGAGCGGCCATCACAGTATTACTAAGACCTGACACTGATAAGAGATGTAATAAGATGACTAGTAATACAGAGCGGCCATCACAGTATTACTAAGACCTGACACTGATAAGAGATGTAATAAGATGAATAGTAATACAGAGCGGCCATCACAGTATTACTATGACCTGACACTGATAAGAGATGTAATAGGATGACTAGTAATACAGAGCGGCCATCACAGTATTACTAGGCCCTGACACTGATAAGAGATGTAATAGGATGACTAGTAATACAGAGAGGCCATCACAGTATTACTAGGACCTGACACTGATAAGAGATGTAATAGGATGACTAGTAATACAGAGCGGCCATCACAGTATTACTAGGACCTGACACTGATAAGAGATGTAATAGGATGACTAGTAATACAGAGCGGCCATCACAGTATTACTAAGACCTGACACTGATAAGAGATGTAATAGGATGACTAGTAATACAGAGCGGCCATCACAGTATTACTAAGACCTGACACTGATAAGAGATGTAATAGGATGACTAGTAATACAGAGCGGCCATCACAGTATTACTATGACCTGACACTGATAAGAGATGTAATAGGATGACTAGTAATACAGAGCGGCCATCACAGTATTACTAGGACCTGACACTGATAAGAGATGTAATAGGATGACTAGTAATACAGAGCGGCCATCACAGTATTACTAAGACCTGACACTGATAAGAGATGTAATAAGATGAATAGTAATACAGAGCGGCCATCACAGTATTACTATGACCTGACACTGATAAGAGATGTAATAGGATGACTAGTAATACAGAGCGGCCATCACAGTATTACTAGGCCCTGACACTGATAAGAGATGTAATAGGATGACTAGTAATACAGAGCGGCCATCACAGTATTACTAGGACCTGACACTGATAAGAGATGTAATAGGATGACTAGTAATACAGAGCGGCCATCACAGTATTACTAAGACCTGACACTGATAAGAGATGTAATAGGATGACTAGTAATACAGAGCGGCCATCACAGTATTACTAAGACCTGACACTGATAAGAGATGCAATAGGATGACTAGTAATACAGAGCGGCCATCACAGTATTACTATGACCATACACTGATAAGAGATGTAATAGGATGACTAGTAATACAGAGCGGCCATCACAGTATTACTAGGACCTGACACTGATAAGAGATGTAATAGGATGACTAGTAATACAGAGCGGCCATCACAGTATTACTATGACCTGACACTGATAAGAGGTGTAATAGGATGACTAGTAATACAGAGCGGCCATCACAGTATTACTAGGCCCTGACACTGATAAGAGATGTAATAGGATGACTAGTAATACAGAGCGGCCATCACAGTATTACTAGGACCTGACACTGATAAGAGATGTAATAGGATGACTAGTAATACAGAGCGGCCATCACAGTATTACTAAGACCTGACACTGATAAGAGATGTAATAGGATGACTAGTAATACAGAGCGGCCATCACAGTATTACTATGGCCTGACACTGATAAGAGATGTAATAGGATGACTAGTAATACAGAGCGGCCATCACAGTATTACTAGGACCTGACAC
Organism: Leptodactylus fuscus; assembly: GCF_031893055.1. NCBI lineage: Eukaryota > Metazoa > Chordata > Amphibia > Anura > Leptodactylidae > Leptodactylus > Leptodactylus fuscus. The sequence continues at coordinate 133,595,283 of NC_134271.1, forward strand.
TGATAAGAGATGTAATAGGATGACTAGTAATACAGAGCGGCCATCACAGTATTACTATGGCCTGACACTGATAAGAGATGTAATAGGATGACTAGTAATACAGAGCGGCCATCACAGTATTACTATGACCTGACACTGATAAGAGATGTAATAGGATGACTAGTAATACAGAGCGGCCATCACAGTATTACTAGGACCTGACACTGATAAGAGATGTAATAGGATGACTAGTAATACAGAGCGGCCATCACAGTATTACTAGGACCTGACACTGATAAGAGATGTAATAGGATGACTAGTAATACAGAGCGGCCATCACAGTATTACTAGACATGACACTGATAAGAGATGTAATAGGATGACTAGTAATACAGAGCGGCCATCACAGTATTACTAGACCTGACACTGATAAGAGATGTAATAGGATGACTAGTAATACAGAGCGGCCATGACAGTATTACTAAGACCTGACACTGATAAGAGATGTAATAAGATGACTAGTAATACAGAGCGGCCATCACAGTATTACTATGACCTGACACTGATAAGAGATGTAATAGGATGACTAGTAATACAGAGCGGCCATCACAGTATTACTAGGCCCTGACACTGATAAGAGATGTAATAGGATGACTAGTAATACAGAGCGGCCATCACAGTATTACTAGGACCTGAAACTGATAAGAGATGTAATAGGATGACTAGTAATACCGAGTGGCCATCACAGTATTACTAAGACCTGACACTGATAAGAGATGTAATAGGATGACTAGTAATACAGAGCGGCCATCACAGTATTACTAAGACCTGACACTGATAAGAGATGTAATAGGATGACTAGTAATACAGAGCGGCCATCACAGTATTACTATGAACTGACACTGATAAGAGATGTAATAGGATGACTAGTAATACAGAGCGGCCATCACAGTATTACTAGGACCTGACACTGATAAGAGATGTAATAGGATGACTAGTAATACAGAGCGGCCATCACAGTATTACTAGGACCTGACACTGATAAGAGATGTAATAGGATGACTAGTAATACAGAGCCGCCATCACAGTATTACTATGGCCTGACACTGATAAGAGATGTAATAGGATGACTAGTAATACAGAGCGGCCATCACAGTATTACTATGACCTGACACTGATAAGAGGTGTAATAGGATGACTAGTAATACAGAGCGGCCATCACAGTATTACTAGGCCCTGACACTGATAAGAGATGTAATAGGATGACTAGTAATACAGAGCGGCCATCACAGTATTACTAGGACCTGACACTGATAAGAGATGTAATAGGATGACTAGTAATACAGAGCGGCCATCACAGTATTACTAAGACCTGACACTGATAAGAGATGTAATAGGATGACTAGTAATACAGAGCGGCCATCACAGTATTACTAAGACCTGACACTGATAAGAGATGTAATAGATGACTAGTAATACAGAGCGGCCATCACAGTATTACTATGACCTGACACTGATAAGAGATGTAATAGGATGACTAGTAATACAGAGCGGCCATCACAGTATTACTAGGCCCTGACACTGAATACAGAGCGGCCATCACAGTATTACTAGGACCTGACACTGATAAGAGATGTAATAGGATGACTAGTAATACAGAGCGGCCATCACAGTATTACTAAGACCTGACACTGATAAGAGATGTAATAGGATGACTAGTAATACAGAGCGGCCATCACAGTATTACTAAGACCTGACACTGATAAGAGATGTAATAGGATGACTAGTAATACAGAGCGGCCATCACAGTATTACTATGATCTGACACTGATAAGAGATGTAATAGGATGAATAGTAATACAGAGCGGCCATCACAGTATTACTATGACCTGACACTGATAAGAGATGTAATAGGATGACTAGTAATACAGAGCGGCCATCACAGTATTACTAAGACCTGACACTGATAAGAGATGTAATAGGATGACTAGTAATACAGAGCGGCCATCACAGTATTACTAAGACCTGACACGGATAAGAGATGTAATAGGATGACTAGTAATACAGAGCGGCCATCACAGTATTACTAAGACCTGACACTGATAAGAGATGTAATAGGATGACTAGTAATACAGAGCGGCCATCACAGTATTACTATGCCCTGACACTGATAAGAGATGTAATAGGATGACTAGTAATACAGAGCGGCCATCACAGTATTACTAAGACCTGACACTGATAAGAGATGTAATAGGATGACTAGTAATACAGAGCGGCCATCACAGTATTACTAAGACCTGACACTGATAAGAGATGTAATAGGATGACTAGTAATACAGAGCGGCCATCACAGTATTACTAAGCCCTGACACTGATAAGAGATGTAATAGGATGACTAGTAATACAGAGCGGCCATCACAGTATTACTAGGACCTGACACTGATAAGAGATGTAATAGGATGACTAGTAATACAGAGCGGCCATCACAGTATTACTAAGACCTGACACTGATAAGAGATGTAATAGGATGACTAGTAATACAGAGCGGCCATCACAGTATTACTAAGACCTGACACTGATAAGAGATGTAATAGGATGACTAGTAATACAGAGCGGCCATCACAGTATTACTAAGACCTGACACTGATAAGAGATGTAATAGGATGACTAGTAATACAGAGCGGCCATCACAGTATTACTAGGACCTGACACTGATAAGAGATGTAATAGGATGACTAGTAATACAGAGCGGCCATCACAGTATTACTAGACCTGACACTGATAAGAGATGTAATAGGATGACTAGTAATACAGAGCGGCCATCACAGTATTACTAAGACCTGACACTGATAAGAGATGTAATAGATGACTAGTAATACAGAGCGGCCATCACAGTATTACTAAGACCTGACACTGATAAGAGATGTAATAGGATGACTAGTAATACAGAGCGGCCATCACAGTATTACTAAGACCTGACACTGATAAGAGATGTAATAGGATGAATAGTAATACAGAGCGGCCATCACAGTATTACTATGACCTGACACTGATAAGAGATGTAATAGGATGACTAGTAATACAGAGCGCCATCACAGTATTACTAGGCCCTGACACTGATAAGAGATGTAATAGGATGACTAGTAATACAGAGCGGCCATCACAGTATTACTAGACCTGACACTGATAAGAGATGTAATAGGATGACTAGTAATACAGAGCGGCCATCACAGTATTACTAAGACCTGACACTGATAAGAGATGTAATAGGATGACTAGTAATACAGAGCAGCCATCACAGTATTACTAAGACCTGACACTGATAAGAGATGTAATAAGATGAATAGTAATACAGAGCGGCCATCACAGTATTACTAGGACCTGACACTGATAAGAGA